>NC_067141.1:75999047-76299047 GCF_903995435.1 Acomys russatus | reverse complement strand
CTTGCTCCTTGCCCTAAATTCCTCCAGCTCTTGGGCTTCCCTCCCGCCTCCTCACTTGTACTTACGAAGCCCAGTGATTTCAGCTATGCCTGCTCATGCTCCCTCTGCCTCTGTCTCTCTGTCTCTGTCTCTCTGTCTCTCTGTGTCTCTGTTTTTCTGTCTCTGTCTCTGTCTCTCTGTCTCTGTCTGTCTGTCTGTCTGTCTGTCTCTCTCTCTCTGTCTCTCTCCTCTCTTGCCCTTTCCCTTAGTTTTCTCTGCTCTTTCTTGGTTGTCTCCTTGTCTTCATCTCTCAGCCACTCAGCCCATGATGGAGTCCAGTCCCCTGGCCATGCTCAGTCGACCTCTTCTTCTCCTGCTCCAGACTCTGCCAGTTGCCTCTGGCTGTTGTCTCCTTCACGTCTGTAATAAAGACCTTCCCCTCAGCCAGACCATGGAATGGCCATGTCGTCAGCTCGTGCACAGTTGGTGCTGAAACCCACAAGCTTCTACACAACTATGCTGCTATTTGGAAGAAAACCTGAGTGAGGGGACGCTGAGGCCCCTCCTAGGAGGGACCGGGGAACCATGACACCAAGTCTGCAGAGGGAGGCTCCAGTTAAAAAGAGAACTTGACAAATTCCCTTAGATTTGCCAATTAGGTTGGAGGGCATGGGTTGCCTCTGCTATACAGTTTAGCAAAGAAGGAAACAGGGACAGGCAGTATCAAAGAGCTATTTAAAAACTGTTAGTGCAAAAGAAAAAACCAAGATGTTAGCTAGTAGGAAAACCAAGGTCAGGGAAGATTTTGTTGGCTTTCAGCATTCGTTGTTTCAAATCCTTAGTAGCAGTGCAGTAGAAAAAAAAAATATAGAGCAAAAGAAAGATTTTCTCACTCTCAGAACTGATTCTGAAGGAGGCCATGATAATTTAAAACGTGACTTGGAGTCAGCCATGACATAACCTTCAAAGACTACAAGAAATCAGAGCGAGAAGCAAAGGCCTTAGAGACTGTGACTAGACAACTAAATGTCATTTTGACAGCCTTTTTCTTGGAGGTACATTTAAGATTATTTGAGTTGTCATTTTCTCTAGGAAGACTTCACTTTAATTACACAAATATTGAATTTTTTCAGATAAAAAATGGTAAAGAAATCTGCTTTGAAGTCTTTAGCCTTCAAACAGTATCATATGAGTGCCTCTTTGGAAAGGGCTGAGGGCATGGAAATAAGTGCAATAGGGCCTCAGAAATGAGCAGCTATGCATAGTGACACATTGGTTTTAAACAGGACCTTTAAGGGCCAGCAGAGGGGCCTTATTATTTCAAATATTACAGCTCTATGGCTCCCTGGCAAAAACAGAAATAAATATTGGCAAATGTGTATAAAGGCAGCAAGGCAAAAAGAAAAAAAAAGCCAAAAATTTGAGTCTGCCATTTAAAAGGTCACCTAACCTTTCATTTATCTCCTTTCTGTGGCAAACCAGAGGAGAGTTTAAATACCTAGTGAGGTTCTTACACTGAACAGACCCTGAAATATTGGCTATCAGGGGATTTGAGGTGTAATTGCTTTGCTCTCGGCTTGAGTGCAACCAACAGGAAAAATTGAATTTAGCCTGCTAGTGGATGGGGGCAGGAGCAGGGGCAGAGGTGGCTATCGGCCTTGGTGTAGGGTTGGAAGATGGAAAGGGGCCAGGCATGCTGGCTGACCTTGGATGTTCTACTCTGTAATTAGGGATCCTGTGTAACTTACAACTATTATTATTATTTTTTGAGCCTCATTTCCCTCAACTACAAACTGGCCACGTTAAGATCTAACTTAGAGATATATGGTAGATGTGAGTCTAGGGTGAAAGGTCAGAGTTCATTCAAGGAGATGTCTATCAATACCACTGTGTGCCAAGTCCTGTGCTGGGAGGCAGAGGGAACCAATCTTTTGGATGCAGAGGGTACAAGATGGAAAAGCCTTATCCAGGGGTGTGGAGGAGAAGACGCACCAAGTGCGGAGGGCTGAAAGAACTCGCCCATCCCGCGTGTCCTTGTGCCTCCTTCACAGCTGTTCTGGGATAAACTTCAGTGTCTTAGTTACGGTTCTGCTCCTGGGCTAAGACAACATGGCCAAGGCAATGTATAAATGAAGAATTTATTGGGCTCACAGTTTCACAGGGTTAGCTCCTGACCATCACGGCAGGGAGCACAGCATGAGGAAGGGCGACGTGGCTTTGGAGCAGGAGCCAAAGTTTACATCTGCTCCAAAAGCGCAGGGTAGTGAGAACAAACTGGGGATCTCATGGGCTTTTAAAACCTCACAGCTCGCCCCCAGCGACACGCCTTCTCCAACAAGGCCACACCTTGTGGCTGTGTGGCTGGAGCTGAGCCAGTGAGGAAGACAAAAGCAGCAGATGAGTAAAGACCATCCCTGCAGCCAGCCACCATGACCACACCTGTGGTCGGCCACTGTGACCACCATGAGCACCTCTGCAGCCAGCCACCATGAGCACCCCTGTGGCCGGACACCATGAGCACCCCTGCGGCCAGCCACCATGAGCACTCCTGCTTACTCTGGAGGACCCCAGGTGGTCAGGGTCTGACTCTGGGGAAGGTTCTCTATTGCAGCTGAGGCCTTGCCTCTGAGTTTCAGTCACAGTCCCTCTAAAAATCAAAAGTGGGCTCAGCAATGAGTCTCAAGACACTAAGATCTTAGTGACAGCAGCCGGAGGTCAGCCAAACTGTCCCTTCTTGGTCTTTTTCTTTTCTTTTTCTATTTTTTAAGATTTATTTTAAGTTATGCGTGTATGTATTATGTGTCAAGGTATATTCATAGTGAGTGTGGTTGCGCAGAGGCTGGGAGAGGCCGTCTAATGCCCTGGACTTGGGATGATGGGCAGTTGTGAGCCCCTGACAAGGGTGCAGTGTGTGCTCTTAAGCCCTGAGCCATGGCTCCTGCCCTTCGTCCTGACCTTAAGAAAGTATCTCTTGATGGACTCAGGTGGAACCACTGCTGTAGTTTCAGTTCTTGGTCACGTGACTGTTTAGGAGGAAGACGAGCACAGTGGTTATAAGTTTAGACTCTGGACAGGCCACGCTTAAATCCTAACTTTGGCATTTGTTCGTTTGCTTATGAGATAGCGGCTCCCTATGCAGCTTAGTCTGGTCTTGAACCGGTGACCTTCCTGCCTTAGCCTCTGAGGTACTGGGAGTACAGACAGGCACCACCACATCCAGCTCAGCTTTGCTTTTATGAACTGTCCCAGCAACTCATCTTTCCTCTCCGTGTCTCCATTTTCCCATCTGTAGGATGAAGACAATACCTGGATTGCCTAGAATAGTCAAGAGGGTTAACATGCATCCTAGGCCCTGAGCCAGTACCTGGCACTTAGGAGATGCTTAATCATGTCACTGCTACAGGTGTGGGCACACAGCCTGGCTCTGGGCACGCTGCCTCATTTTGCGTTAGCAAAGCCACCATCCTACTGTCCACCCCCCCTACTCCCTCTCACTTTCACCCACACCCCCCTTCCTTTAGCCCCCCCCCCACGCCTGTCATTGTCTCTGTGCTGAGGAAATCTGCATTTTCTCTCACTGTGATTTTTCAACTCTCTTCTTTGACTATGGAAGTCACAGCTTTCAGGATGATGAAGGAGGGTTGCAAGTTCAAGGCCAGTGCAGGTCAGTCAGATAGCAAGACCTGAAAGCAAAAACCTGCTTAGGACAACCAGATAACTCAGGAGACCCAGTTTCTACCACCTGTTTCTGGCTCCCCTCTTTTGTGGTAGTGAATGCTCTAGGGTCCACCTCCTGCATGTCCCCCACTCTCCATTCTCTTCAGTGCCCCCTCTCCCTCTAGAACCCCTTATCCTCCCAGACAAATCCAGGCCCTGGCACATAGTCTTTTATTCAATCACTCTTGAGGGGTTTTAACAACCTACCAACAGCGGCTCCCTCCGGCCTGTTCTCTGAGATATTCGAATTGCCGCTTGGTCCCCCATGAGTACAAAACAGGCACAAAGGTGCCATCCTTCTCAGGGGTCCTCAGAGCTGCTTTACAGCCACTCTGTTGGCTGGAGGGAGAAAGCTGGCCTGACAATCCAAAGCTCAGCCAGGGTGACTTAACCCTCCCACTTTCCAGGTGTTGGCTGTCCTCAGTGAGGGGACAGAACAGTTCAGTAGAGGAAAAAATGCTATTAGTCTGAGAACTTCTGTCCTAGCTTATCCAAGTGACCCCGAGCAAGCCATTGAGGATTTCTGTCTCGGTCCATCTGTAAATTCAGAGGGCTAGAGGAGACTTGCCTTTGATGGTTCCTGCCAGCATGGACATGTTGTGCTTCCCCACTCCCACACCCCTGCTGCCCCACACCACACCCCTGCTGCCCCACCCCACACCCCTGCTGCCCCACCCCACACCCCTGCTGCCCCACACCCACACCCCTGCTGCCCCACCCCACACCCCTGCTGCCCCACCCCACACCCCTGCTGCCCTACACCCACACCCCTGCTGCCCCACACCCACACCCCTGCTGCCCCACCCCATACCCCTGCTGCCCCACATCCCCACCCCTGCTGCCCCACACCCCTGCTTCCCGGTCTCTTCCAGCCTCACTCCGGCTGGAGCAAGCTTACATTCTCATCACGGTTGTCAGAACCCAGACGGGACCGTTCCGCCTTCTCCCTGTGCCCTGTGCTTCACCGGGACACATCGGCTTTCCGGGCACCCACCCCGACCCCTCTCTGCTGCGGTTCTTGCTATGACCTTAATATGACATTTGCCCACTTCAACATGGCGCTGGCTCCATTATAGCTCAATGTGGGGTCACCTGCCTGGGGCGGTCTCTAGGCACCCTTTTCTCACAACTTTGCTTATCCACACCGAAGCTCTTACATCACGACATTGTCTCCTTCGCTTTGTGGCTACGGCTCACATGTTTTCCCTTTTCACAGTTTGTAAAGCAGGGCCCAGCTGCTGGCATTTGACGGGCTGCTGCTCAGCGTATGACGAGGTACAGCACACAAAAGGACGCATGTAGGCGCAGAGAACTTTTACAAACCTACTTTCTTTGGGGTTATATAATGCCTTGCCCCCCCCCCCCTTCCAACCCACCGACCCTAGATAGGAGAGGAAGACTGTTAACAGGGACCGAAGAAGCAGACCTTTTTAGACTCAGTTCCTTGGAGCGATTCCATTCTTCGTCATCAGGAGTCCAGCCGACCTGTTAAACAGCAAACTAGCAATTCAGCAAAGGTGAGTGCAATCCCAGCACCTAGAACCCGGAGCAGCAGTTGGAACCCGGAACCTCAAAGCTTTTTCTGGAGCATTTCTCTCCAGGAGCCTTTGGTTTGGGATACATCCTCTCAAAGCCCATCTAGGATGTTTATCAGCTAGCAAAGATCATTCCCCGACAAGAGGCAGCTCCTCTTCTAGTGGACAAACACCATGTATCCTCTCACAAGTCTGTTTCCAGCAGACAAACACCACACGCGCTCACACAAGGCTGTTTCACATCCCACACTTGGGATCAAAACAAAACATGTTTACATCCACTACAGATGCATGTGCCACCATGACTTGGGCAGCAGGACTTGAATCATAAAGAAAAGCCAAACTTAGAATTACTTGTCTCCTCATTTTGAAAGGGATATACTTTTAGTGTGGCCAGTCTATCAGAGCCCCTTACACAGATCCAACACTGAATTCCCCCTTACCCCTTGAGACAGCCCCTGGTACAGTCCCCATTTTAAAAGAAGAATTAGCTTCTGAAAAAATTGTTTCTCTGCATTTCTCCTTTCTTAGACTTTTTGAAGAGTTTCCTGGAAACTCCCTGATTTTCCTCCATCACACTTGAATATACTTTACAGACAGATCTTCTGAAGTTTGATCTTGGTTAGATCAGTAGATAGAATTCAGCTGTTTGGTGGTCAGAGCTACAAAGATATAAATTTTCTCAGGCACAACTCCTCAGGTTGCTATTTGAGCCACCTGAACAGTCTGATTTTAGCTTCTCTGATTAAACATGAAACCTATAAGCGCCTTTAGGCTTTACCACGGCGGGGAGAACAGAGCATTTGATAAGGAACGCACAGAGCCCTTCCTTAGCTTGAAAACCCAAGTCTGATGTGCACAGGGCTACAGTTCACCTGTTTATTTGTTTTCTCCCAGGAGAAGTTGTCTTTACTGACGACAGTAGCTCTCCATGGGAGAATCTTTGTCTAGATAATGCGTTTATTTGTTGGTTCTGTGGGTAATGAAAATGCAGGCAAGTAGAGGCCTATTTTCCTAGTTAGGGTTACCTGACCAGATGTTTTCCCAGTGTAAAAGTTGCTTTCCTTTAAGAACCCGGGAAGAGGAGGTATATTTAGTAACAAGAGAGCCTGGGCTGTTATAAATTGAGTTGTCTTCCCCTAAAAGACAATTAGAAGTCCTAATTCCCAGGACCTCAAAATAAGACCTTCTATGGAATATAGTCATTGAAGATGAAATGCGTTAACCTGAAGTAAGACGGGAATGGAATGCTCCTTTAGGGCATGTTGTATTGACAAGACAGAGAGGACCTCCAGCTGTTGTTGACTGAAGCCACTTGCTGTCAGCATGGTCAGCTCTACCTCATTACTTGATGTCACAGTTGATGCTGAAAACCATGGGCCAAGTGTCCTTCTCACTGTTTGCAGACAAAGTTCCAGAGACAGGAGAAACTTCATGTTCTGCGCATCGGAGAGAAAGGATACGGTCACAAGTCTCAGAGGCTGAAATATTCTAGGCTTGGGTTAGATTGTACGGAGGCTGGAAGCCGAAGCCTTCAAGGTCTGGGCTTGCAGAAGATTACATTGTATGGCTTCTGGAAACTTCCAAGCCTAGGCCTAGAGATGGTTAGAGGGAAACACTCTGGCTAAGCCTGAGCCGTGTATTCGCATCGGTCTCACTCGACTTTCACCTCACCCCTACACGTGACCTATAAGGAGGGTGACTTAGGTGGTGAATCCCGGGGGTAAGATTTTTAGCCTGATAAATACAAGAGACCCAGAGAATATTTTGTCCCTTCCACATTGACATGTGAGGACATGATAGCAGCCGTCAGTCTACCAGAGTTCAGCCCTTACAGATGTGCGATGTACTGGTGCCTCCGTCACTACATTGGTGGAGACTAGACTTCTCTTTTTCAGATGCTCGGTCTACATGATTTTTGTTACAGTAGCAGAGTGGGCCATGACAAAGCGGTTCACAGACCTGCAGAGTCCCCAAGGTGATAAGATGTGGGTGACAATGCCCTCAGTTCTTTCTTCTCTTTGTGCTGTTTGGGTCTGAGAACAACTTCACAGAAAAAGACGGAATTAAGAAAGGGGCATTCTCAGGAAGACATTGGACTTCCTGATAATGAGGAAAAGTGGGGTTTAAGAAATTAACAAGAAACTTTTAAAACAATGTTGCTGTTTATATCCCAGGTTACAGATGAGCAACAACTGGCTGCTGGGCTGGGAAGGGGGAGGTGTTCCAGGAATAGCCGACCAGAAAATCTGTTACAGGAAGGTCCAAAGGGGAATTTCTGAAACCTGTAGCTGGTTCGTTGACTCAAACCTCTGGATACACATCAAATCAAATCTCCTCTGCCGAAGTGAGGCAGCCATGCTTGGTGAGCCAAGAGCAGAGTCGCCGCATGAAGTCATCAGAAACCGGTCAGCTGCTTCCACACAGAACCAAACGCAGAAAACAGCCACTTTCTCAGCCATAGTTTGTCATCAGCCATACGTTCTGCAAGGGCTGTGTCACAGCACAACCTTACATGGCTATGGTATGGGCACACCAGCGTTCCTCCATGAGCAAAATGTCTGATGAAGGGTCCTCTCTGGGCCCTGGGTACCACGGACTGGCAGAGCCATGCTCAGTCAATTTAGCGTGCTTCCAGTGGAAGCTGTGGGTTTTCTGTGTTAAAATGGATGTCACACAATAGGAGCTCATAAGGGCTCCAAGACCGCCTTACTGGACGTGTTATTGCATAGACAGAGAAGACTTTACAGGGAGATAATAAAGTCCTGATGATGGAGGGGGAGCCATGAGACGGTCTTAACTCTAGAGAGAATCATAAGAGAAGAGACGAGGCGCAAGCTGGGAATCAGGACTCTAATCAGTGCCTGCAGCCTGTGCTTTGTTTCTTTGCCACGTGCCTGCCTGTGTCTTCGTCATTTCAACTACAACTTTCCCATCTCCATGGTGAGCACAGTGTGGGGACTTTCTTAGAAGCACTGCTAAAAGGGACCTTTAGTTCTGTGCCCTTGTCTATGACTGGACTTGGCAAGGCTGGTCTGAGGCTGGAAGGAGCGCCTCGAAGGAGTCAAGGCTGCAGCTTCTGGGGACCCGACTTTTCTCCTCGGGCTGTGGTTATCAGACCTAAGGCAGCTGTCTCCGAGGCGTCCTGTGTTGTTTTTGCCAGTGTTGTCTGACCTAGCTCTCTGCTGGCCTTGGCTGTTTTCCTCCTGTAAATGGCGCAGAAGATGCTGTATTTCTTAATAAATTTGTTTAGCAGAAAGCGTCAGCTTATACACCATCTCCTGGTCCTAGCTATTGCTTTTGTCTTCTCTCCTCCTCGTCCCTGGTCCCCCCACATAAAACCATGCTGTTCCAGACTGTTGCTCCTGCAGGTCTGGATCAGCACAGCAGCCTTTATCTCCAAGGGTCCTGGGAGCCTTAATGGGGTGATGTCTTCTATGCACTTTCATGAAAATAAAGGTCCAGAAAAGAGGCTGAGGACCAGTGAAGAGCATCGCTCCTGCCTTCTCGGACAGTGCTGAGGGAGGCAGGTTGTTTTTTGTCATACCTACTTTCTCCTTTTATGATTCCTCTCACTCTGTTTCTCTTCACCTATTTTACATGAACACCACTGTATGTTTCCGTCCTCTTCCTCCTTCAAGGCAAGTTGTTGGAAAAGAAGATAAAGTCATTCACTCAAAAGACACCCATCAGCACTTCCTTAGCTGCAGGGAAAGATGAGGAGATGTTTAGGGCACCATTAGTGCTGTCAGCGGGCTGCAAACACAGATGACAGAACCGAACACGTCTGTGACAAGTGCTAAAAAAAAAACACCATGAAACAGAGTCCATGGACCTTTGAGGGAAGGTACGATGTGTGCGAGCCCTTTAAAGTTAGAGCCAGAACTCAACTCAACATGGCATGCACTTGGGAGAGGTGACATGAGCCATAACAGGGTGGCAGTCAGGGTTCCTACTGGAAACAAGGCTACTTTGGTTAAACAGTAGGTTGACTATAGTCACCTTGCACACATTAGTGTTCACTTAGGAAATTCAGTTAGGGCATATTTGAAGAGAATGTTAAATGCCAGGCTAAGGCTAAGAGTAGTTTTTCAAAGCATTTTCTGTTTAGCTTTGATTTGGGGGAGGGGGGAAGCAGGGGTTTGTTTGTTTGGTTTTTTGTTTGTATGTTTGTTTTTGTTTTTAAGAATTATGAGTTTGGCTGTGAGTTTGACAGGGGTACACAGTCAGACTCTACTTTTTAAAAAAATTATGATTTGGAAACCTGGAGAGATGGCTCAGTGATTTAGGGCATAGGATTCTCTTGCAGATAATGTGGTTTCAATTCTCAGCACCCACACAGTGGCTCCCAAGTATTCATAACTGCAGTTCCAGGGACCCAACACATTCTCCACAGACACCAGGGACCCACCACCCTCTCCTGGCCTCCACAGACACAGGCGTGTTCATGGTGCACGTACGACAATGCAGGTGAAATGATCATACACATAAAGGAATCTTAGCATTTAAAGCAAAAGTGTTTGGATTGAGAGCAGAGCTGCGCTTTCTCATGGAAGGAACAGAAAGTCGTTTCTTTGCATCGTGGCCACTGGAACTGTAGAGCGCTCTGTTGAGTAATGAAGCCACGTGCAGTCAGCGAGTGTTCCTGAGGAAGGGGAAGGTAGAATTCCCACAGACTGTTCAGGAAGCACACCCAGCAGAAATAAGACAGCCAGGAAAAGGGGGAGGAGGAGGAGGGGGAGGAGGGGGGGAGGAGGAGAAGAAGACTATTGTTTGGTATATACTAAACATTAAATAAATGAGTGAAAATAGCAGAGGAAAAGATACAAAGAGATGTTACCGAGGAATAACAGGTCCACCTTCTAATAATTGATTGATTGTAAGAGACAAAAGGGAGGGTTATGGTTAGAAAAAAAAAAGGGTTTTAAGTCTGGGCTCCTGGGGCAATGACAGGAACTAAGCCCTAGGGGAGCTGAGGGGGTGGGGAAAACAGATGACACACTTTGGAGAGAGATTCGATTATAAATGTCTAGGGACATTTGGAAATTGGAGGCTGGAACTCAGGAGAAAGACCAGAGTTATTGATATGGAAGGAGTAATGTAATAAAAGCTCATGTGTGGGTAAGATGACACAGAGAGTCTACGAGGTGAGGCAGATTCTGGGAAGCAAGGGCTTATGGGAAGAGAGGAGGAGGGATACCAGGGAGATAAAGGGATGCTTAGAGACCAAAGCCACAGCCACTCCCCATCATAAAAGCCCAGAGGCCCCCCCCCTTTTTCTAAGGATTTTATTTTATTTTATTTTACTTTTATTGAATCTCTATGATTTACATGTCATGCACCAAAATCCCTCTCCTCCCCCCAGTAAAATAAAACAGACAAAGAAAAAAATCTTGTCACAGAAGCTGTAGTGCATCACGCAGTATAGCCTTTTGGCCACATATGTTTACTTTCAGATGTTCATTGCTACGAGTCACGGGTCTGATTTGAGACCTACACCATCGTTACTGGCTCCTCACTGGGATTGCTGTCAGATATCTCATTGTTGCTGCGTGTCAAGGAGATTCTTAATCTTTGAATCTGCAGGTTCAGCCCTTTCATGTGTTCCAGCAGGTCATACATGGGGTAGATGTTGGGATGAGGTCTCATCCTGTGGCCTTTAAAGGGGAAAGCAACCTCGCAGGCAGACCCTCCGTGGGCACAGGAGGAGCCACAGAAATCCTGGCCTTGGGACTTCTGTTTACTTTCCAGGCATCGACTTCAAGTCCTGAGCAAGGAGGTCAGCATCTCCAGGTAAAGGAGCAGAAGGTGGACAAGAAAAGGAAATAATAGCAATACATCGTGATTCCGGAAGCTCACAAAGAAAGAAACAGGATCATGTTTTTGAGTGCCTGGTCCCCAGTGAGAAGGCTGGGAGCCATCAGGAAGTGAGGCCTGGCCAGAAGGCATGTTCACAGAGCAGCAAGAAACCTTTCTTTCTTTCCTTAAACTGGAAGATTGTCAACAAGTTCACAAGCACCTAGGAAACGGACAAACAGTCAACAGAAGGGAAAGTTACGGTGGGAAAGATCAGTCAAGTTTTCAGAGTGATGAGAGCTGGAGACATAGCTGGGAAAATAGAGTGCCTGGGATGTGAGCATAAGTCTGGTAATTGGACAATTATCGCGTGTACTGCTGTAATTTAAGCAATCCCATGAAATTTGCTCCACCTGGAAAAATGCTCATGTGCGCTCGATTAGTCATCTGGCAGGAGGCTAAGCAGCAGTTCCTCCAGTCGTGTGGATGGGAGACGTCCCCCACCCTGAAATGGGGTTAGGAGCCATCGGAATGCCGAGGCATTTGCACAAGGCCTGGGATACGCGGAGCCTTAACTTCTGAGAACCCACGCTTATTGAAATTTGGTCCCAGCGAAGACTAAATATGTGTGGTGTCCCAAATGCAGACATGGAGGACAGACTCTCAGTAGATGTTAGTATGAGCACTGGCTAATTCTAATAAATAGCTATGCAAGATGTTAACAGTTGTAATAACCGAAGATGGGTGGAAGAAACTGTGCTGCCTTTTTAACTCCTCTGTAAGTCTAAAAGTGCCCTTGTGATGGACATAGTGGTGAGTCCTTTAACCCTGGCGCTTGGGAAACAGGGAAAGGCAAAGTCAGCCTGCTCTATTTAATGAGCGCCACAACAGGGCTACATAGAGAGTCCCTGTCTTAATAAAAATAAGTAAAAGTGGCCATAAAAAAAATCAAAATCTTGCCATCCTGGATGGCATATGCCTTTAATCCCAGCACTCAGGAAGCAGAGGAAGTTGGGTCTCTGTGAGTTCAAGGCCAGCCTGGTCTACAAAAGGAGTTCCAGGACAGCCAAAGCTACACAGAGAAACCCTGTCTTTAAAAAAAAAATTTTTTTTAAATAAAAATAAATAAATAAATAAATAAAATCTTGGGCTAGAGAGGTGCTTCAGCTGTTAAAGATTGGCTCACAACTAAAATATTCAAAAAATAAAGTCTATTTTTAAAAACTAAAAACAAACAAACAAACAAACAAAAAACAAAACAAAGGTCCAGTCCTAAAAGCTTGCCTGGTCACTAGGCACTCACTGACACTCATAGAGGAGCTCAATGGACTGAGTTGTGCCTCCTCTCTCTCCAGTGACAGCATGGGAGTGTGTGTTAGAAAGTTGGACCCATTGTAGGGGTGGGAAGTTGTAAACATTTAGAGGTGGAACATGCTGGAAGGTCCTGACAACACCCACAACAGTGAAAAGGACACATTAGTTAATTCACCTGGAGCTGAGGGTCTTGTGTGAGGCTTTTTTATTAAACCTGTGCCTGCCCCCTCCAGGCTCTCTGAGTTCCTGTTTGAAGAAGTCATCTCTTATCCCCACAAGAACTCCTGTCACTGTGACATCATTCAACCATGACGTCCTTTTGAGGGCTGTGTCACCTGAAGGGAGGAAGGGCTTAGCTAGGTGCTGTGGCCACATTCCTGGAAGTCCAGCATTCAGAGAGGCAGAGGCAAATGGATTTCTGTGAGTTCCAGTCCAGGACAGCCAAGACTACCCAGAGAAACCCTGTTGTAGGGGGGGAAAGGCACAGGAGGGAAGGCAGGCTTATGCTAGCTCACAGTGTGAAGTGATGTGGTCCATCATGGCTGCAGGCAGGGTGGGCATGGAAGTAGGCTGTGTAGACATGGCAACAGGCAGGGTTGACATGGCAACAGGCAGGGTAGGGATGGTAGCTTGCAGGGCAAGCACGGCAACAGGATTGAGGAGCAGATAGTTACGTTGCATCTGTAGTCAGGCAGCCAAGAGAGGGTAGGAAGTAGGGTTGGGCTATAAAATATCAAAGGCCCCTCCCTTAGTGACCCAGTTCTAGGTAGACTCCACCTCCTAAATTTTCCACAACCTTTGCAAACAGCACAAGCAGCTGGGGACCACACAGTCAAACACATGACTTGTGGTAATCCTTTTACACTCAAAAGATCACATGGGCCAACCTGATCCTTGGGCCTCTGAACATTTTGAACAAATGCACTAGATAATAATAACAAAAGGCAGAATTGTTCAGCCTCCCGGGAAGTGAACTTAGACACGCCCCTCTGGGCTGTGCTCACTGTGACAGTGAAGTAATCTGCCCCCACGCTGCTTTGCTACTGAGAAACACAGGTTCAGATTCATGACCCACTTCTGGCAATGTCAATAGTACACTTAAATAGCTAGAGCAGGTGACTTTTGTCAGTTTGACGCAAACTAGGGTCATCTGAGAAGAAGGAACCTCGATGGGGAAAAAATGCCTATAGATTTGCCTACAGGCCAATCTAATGGTGGCCCTTTCTTGATTAATAATTGATATATATAGGAAGGCAACTGATCCCACTGTGAGTGGACTACTCCCGGGCAGGTAGTTGTGCTAGGTATAAAAGCGGTAGCCGAACAGGATCTTGGAGAACAAACCAGTAAGCTGCTCTCCTCCATGACCTCTTCTTCAGTTCCTGCCTCCAGATTCCTGCCTTGAGTTCTTGCTCTGACTTTTTTTCATGATGGGCTATAACTTATAAGCTAAATGGAACCCTCTCCTACCCAAGTTGCTTTTGGTCACAGTGTTTATCGTAGCAATAAAAGCAAACTAAACTAGATTCATTGCTTTAACCATAACTAACGTACTTTTCTATGCCCATGACCCAGAACTGTGTGCAGGAGTTTGCATATGTGTGTGCTTGTGTTTGCAAGTGTGTGTGAGTACATGTATGTATGTATGTGTATATGAGTGTGTGCATATGTGCATACACGCATGTCTATATGAATGTGTACGTGTGTGTACGTGTGCGTGTGTGTGTATGTGTGTATGCGTATGTGTGTGTGCGTATGTGTGTGTGCGTGTGTGTGTGCGTATGTGTGTATGTGTGTGTATGTGTGTGTATGTGTGTGTGTATGTGTGTGTATGTGTGTATGTGTGTGTATGTGTGTGTGTGTATGTGTATGTGTGTATGTGTGTGTATGTGTGTGTATGTGTGTGTGTATGTGTATGTGTGTGTATGTGTGTGTATGTGTGTATGTGTGTGTATGTGTGTGTGTGTATGTGTGTGTATGTGTGTATGTGTGTGTATGTGTGTGTATGTGTGTGTATGTGTGTGTATGTGTGTGTGTGTGTGTATGTGTGTGTGTATGTGTGTATGTGTGTGTATGTGTGTGTGTGTATGTGTGTATGTGTGTGTATGTGTGTATGTGTGTGTGTATGTGTGTGTATATGTGTGTGTATATGTGTGTGTATGTGTGTGTGTGTATGTGTGTATGTGTGTGTGTGTGTGTGTACGCTACAGACAGTGTGCCTGTGGAAGTCAGAGGACAATGAGTTTGGTGATTGGATTCAGGTCATCAGTTGTGGCGGAAAGCACCTTTTTCTGATGCCATCTTGCAGGCCTCAAGACATATTTACATGTTAAAATTGCCCAATTTGGGGGCTAGAGAGATGGCTCAACAGTTAAGAGCGCTGGCTGCTCTTGCAGAGGACCTGGGATTGATTCCCAGCACTCACATGGCAGCTCACAGCCTCTTGGAACTCCGTCCCTAGGAGATCTGACACCTCTCTTTGGCCTTCTAAGTACCAGGCACACGCATACACAGACGTATATGAAGGCAAACGCTCATATGTGTGCAATAAAATGAAAGGGGATTTTTTTTCTAATTCTCTGTATCTGTTGGTTCAGTAAGCAAGTTTAATCATAAAGATGTCCACACACGCCACCTAAGATTCTCCTTAGTGTTCGTGGGTGACAGAGCTGGCTATAATTGTCATCCTCTTGCAAAGCCCCTCCCGGTGCTTCTGTTGGGAGGTTTAGCACTGAGGATGCCAAGGTGACTGGACCACATATGTGTGTGCTCGAGAAAGCCCCTGCCTAGCTAAAACTGCAATTATTTTAAAGACAAAAATCCTTTGAAAATCTATGTTCCACTCACAGTTTTGCGTTTTTATTTTACTGGTGGCATGGCTGCTTCCCAGTTAACAGGTTTTTGTTTGCTTGAGACAGGGTCTCACTATGTAAGCCTGGCTGTACTAGAACTCACTTTTTAGACCAGGCCAGCCTTAAACTCAGAGATCTACCTGCCTCTGCCTCCCGAGCGTTGGCATTAAAGGCATGCACCACCACTCCCAGCCCTCCAATATATCGTTTAAACATTAAAAAGATACACAGTGATCACGGACACAATTTTTATCCACCTCAAATGTACTTTGTATAAGAAATAAGATGAGGGAAAAAACCATATTTCTTCCCTGAAGACTAGCCAATTACTGCCTGATCAGTCCCCCCACTAGCTAATTCATGCCTGCATTTTATATCACTTTGTGCATTTCAAGCCCACGTGATGCGTGTCTCATCGATCTGCAGTGTGAGTCATGAGTTAACACTTTAGCTTCATGATATATTTAATATTTTGTATTTCTCTACAGAAATCTGGTTTACCATTCCCTGTGACTAGAATGCTTTGCCTGGGAAGGTTTAGAAGGACGCGGGAGACTTAGGAATAGATCTTGAATCCCCTACAGCACCAAGCTTTTCTTTAACGGTGACTCTGTTGAGTGAATAGCCATGTGCTGCCTGCTCTGTCTTCTCTGAAGCCTTCGTCATGACATCACAGTACACAGCACACAGTACACACAGCACACAGTACACACAGCACACAGTACACACAGTACACAGTACACACAGTACACAGAGCACACAGTACACACAGTACACAGCACACACAGTACACAGTACACACAGCACACAGTACACACACCACACAGTACACACAGTACACAGCACACAGTACACAGCACACAGTACACAGCACACAGTACACACAGTACACAGTACACACAGTACACACAGCACACAGTACACACAGTACATAGCACACAGCACACAGCACACACAGTACACAGTACACACAGCACACAGTACACAGCACACACAGTACACAGTACACACAGCACACAGTACACACAGTACACAGTACACACAGTACACAGCACACAGTACACAGCACACAGTACACACAGCACACAGTACACAGTACACACAGCACACAGTACACACAGCACACAGTACACAGTACACACAGTACACAGTACACAGCACACACAGTACACAGTACACACAGCACACAGTACACACAGCACACAGTACACACAGTACACAGCACACACAGTACACAGTACACAGTACACACAGCACACAGTACACACAGCACACAGTACACAGTACACACAGCACACAGTACACAGCACACACAGTACACAGTACACACAGCACACAGTACACACAGTACACAGTACACACAGTACACACAGCACACAGTACACACAGTACACAGCACACACAGTACACAGTACACAGTACACACAGCACACAGTACACACAGTACACAGCACACACAGTACACAGTACACAGTACACACAGCACACAGTACACAGCACACACAGTACACACAGTACACAGTACACACAGTACACAGCACACAGCACACACAGTACACAGTACACACAGCACACAGTACACACAGTACACAGCACACAGCACACACAGTACACAGTACACACAGCACACAGTACACAGCACACACAGTACACAGCACACACAGTACACAGTACACACAGCACACAGTACACACAGTACACAGTACACACAGTACACACAGCACACAGTACACAGCACACACAGTACACAGCACACACAGTACACAGTACACACAGCACACAGTTCACACAGTACACAGTACACACAGTACACACAGCACACAGTACACAGCACACAGCACACACAGTACACAGTACACAGTACACACAGCACACAGTACACAGCACACACAGTACACAGTACACACAGCACACAGTTCACACAGTACACAGTACACACAGCACACAGTACAGTACACACAGGACTCCGAGGAAGAGAACCCAGCAAAGCCGGGGACAGCCTTGAGTTTGGCACCTCCCTGGCCAGGATGGACTTAGCAGCAGGTCAGTGGGGCCTAGTGAGCAAGCTGCTCCTCAGAGAGGCGCTGACAGCCTCCTGGACACCTGACAGCACCGCACTCCAGTTCCAGTGAGTGGAGGTGAGGAGCCAGCCTGGAGTTTGCCACGTGCCTCCAGGAAGCCTTCCCACAGCTGCCTAGCTGGGTAGCCGAGTTCTGGCAGTCAGACTCCCCCATCCGTCCATGAACTAGCTTTTCTCATATTTCCTCTTCAGGCATAGACTATGGGCCATTTCACCTCATGACCTTCTGGAACCCAATTCCAGCGATCCTGCTGCGCAGCACTAAAGCCTCATGTACGAGGTACTTGTTTCATGTTAGGTACACATTACCTTATCACATGTGCTTTCAGACAGGCTTGGTCAGTGTGTTCTGTGGAACATTTTGAAGACTCAGAATAGTTAATAGTTTGCTAGTGACATATTTAAAAAAGAATGTTAGAAACTATTAGAAGAGACGATCAGGCCTGCAATGTGGGAAGGGAACAGATGCTTAGTGACAAGAAATAAGACTAGTCAATAAAAACCAGGCACATGCCTTAAATCCTGCACTAGAGAAGCGAATAATTCGAATGAAATATAGCATCAGCTACTGAACGTAATTTTGAAGGCATAAGGAAAGAGCCAGAAAAATGGCCAAAGTTAATTGATTATTGAAAAATATTAATTACATGTGCTACTTCAAAAATGAGTATGATAGAAATGAAGGCTTGAGAAAAATATACGCTCTGAGGAGATAAGATGAAACACCTTTCTGCATAATCTCAATGCTGAGCCTAGGTCCCTTTGTCACACATGGTTATGCTGAGCCTAGGTCCCTTTGTCACACGTGGCTATGCTGAGCCTAGGTCCCTTATGCTGAGCCTAGGTCCCTTTGTCACACATGGTTATGCTGAGCCTACGTCCCTTTGTCACATGTGGCTATGCTGAGCCTAGGTCCCTTATGCTGAGCCTAGGTCCCTTTGTCACACGTGGCTATGCTGAGCCTAGGTCCCTTATGCCGAGCCAAGGTCACTTTGTCACACATGGCTATAGTTCTTATATATTAAGATTTGTAACATTTCATGTGGTATGATTTGGGAGTTACTCTGTATGGTAATGCAAATGAAACTGGCAACAAACATAATAATAATAATAAAAGGACACAAATTTATTTTACCAGATTCACAAGGGCATAGAAACATCCACACATGAGCCCATCTTCTGCAGTCTACTTAAAAGCCTACTTCGGAGGCATGGTCAAAATTTCCAGACACCTGCACAACGTTTGGTAAGCAACCATCACTGATGTGCTGACCCCTTACCTACCACTGACTTCATCCAGTTTATCTATCCAGTTGTGGGGGGCACTCAAGACCTTGCTCTGAAGCTCTGAGGCTGCAGATGCCAGTTTGAAGGGTGAAGTTTTGGTTTAGCTGAGCACAAGTCTCGAGAGGTGCTCAGGCCACCCTCTGCCTCCAGAAAGTCACTCTTCTGAGAGAACGAGCACAGCAACCAATGCTCTGTAGCGTCTCTTTGTTCTTGGCATGATATGATTCCAAACTGCAGTTTGCCACAGGCACCCAGGCCACGCCCTGCAGAGAGAACAGCAGATGAGCCACTGTTTTTTATTAATTTTTTAAATTAATTTATTCATATTACATCTCAGTTGTTATCCCATCCCCTGTCTCATTCCTCCCTCCCTCCCATTTTCCCCTTACTCCCCTCCCCACGACTGTGACTGAGGGGGACCTCCTCTCCCTGTATATGCAGGCGACGTTATTAAAAGCCAAGAAAAGAGAGGAAGCCAGAAGCAGCTGGAGGAGCCAACCTCTGAGGATGCTGAGCAGCTCCCTCGCCGTGGCCACAGGCACATCACCGTCTGTCTTAGCTGCTTCTGCATCACAGTGACCAACATGCTGGACGGATGCTGGAAAGGATTGGTTGGCTCCCGGGGTTCAGAGGCTCTCAGTCCATCATGGTGTGGGTGGCACTCTGGCGCTCATGTGGTAAGGAGCATGTCATGGACATGCTTCACAAGGTGAAGGACCAGGAAGCAGGGACCATGCCAGAGCCAGGGCCAGGGTCTACCCTTCAAAGCCTGACCCATAGTAGCCTGTTCCCACCACTCGGGCCACATCTCTGGAAGGCTCTGCATCATGGGCCAGAGGCAGGGCATTCCAGACGTGAGCCCACGGGGAACATTCCAGATTCCAGCCATGTCACTTCCCAATTTTGTTGAATCCCGACTATGATTGTCACTTATTTTCATTCAATTTTAGAGTTGCTATCAAAATAATGACACACCGTATTCTTGAGTTACTTTGCAGATCCAGTGGAATAAGGTGGCTAACTTGCTTGGTACTGGATGCGGCCTTTACAGAGCTCAAGTAAGGAAGCCAGCACTGTGAATCACTCTATGTACACACAGCAGAGACGCTAGATCAGTGAGACAGAAGGACCGAAAGACGTGTTGAGAAGCACCATCAGACAAATGGATAACACAAGCGTACCCGCCCCTAAGAGCCCGTGCACATAAGCGAATGCACATTAGATGTATCAGAGTAATCCCGTGGGTGGTGAGCGGGGTGGGACGTGCTCAACACACAGGAATCCGGAATAATACATTAAACAAGAGCAGGGGCTGCCGGGGATGCCAGTGGCAATGGGCTCTGAACGAGGCGCAATTAATTCAACTCCCTGCATTGAAGTTGAAAATAAAAGGATGATAATAGTTATAACTTGTCCTGGAGCTTCTGCTGGCTCTCAGGTTGGAGAGGCTGGGGTACCCTCCACACAGCACCCGGCTCGCCCTCGCTCAGGTTGGGAGCTCTTTCCTCCAGCTTTCTAGGTGATGTAACACACCAGGGCCTAGGTGTACTAAAGGCACCGTGTTCTCCCTGTGTAGCCTCTGTGGACTTCAGAGCTAAATTATAGTGTCAGTTAGGAGTGCATGATGTTGTCTAAAAAATTAGGGCAAAGCAGGAAACACACAAAGAAAAAGAAGTGATTTATCGTATTGTTGTTCCTTTGAAATGGAAAGTCAGGATGCCTCTTTTGGCCCACAGGTATAAGGCATGAAGACTGGACCGTAATGGCTATCACATCCCTTCAACACACACACAGGTCTCCTCGCTCACACACACACACACACACACACACACACACACACACACACACACACACACACGCCCCATCCCCCCCCCCCCCCCGCTGCAGGAGCTCTCTCTCCCTGCATCCCCATCTGCGTGTGCAGCCACAGGGCGAGTGACTGTGACCCTGTGACGGTGCAGACTCCTGTCACTTAGCTCTGTCCGCGCTGGCACAGAATAAAGGAGGAACTGAAAAATATTTGTATTTCCAAGGAAACAGGACGAAGCTGGAACACAACCGCTAGCTGTGCTGAGGACGTTCCACGCTGACCGATACGGCTTCATGCTTTTCTTCAGACAGCTGGAAGTGAGCCAGGCTGCAGAAAACCCTTCCTCATCCCTTCTCCAAGGCCACCTTCAGTTCAAACGGCCTGCTCTGTGGAGAGAGCAGTAACAGATCTGGGGGTTGAGGAGTGCCGTCCCCGTGTCTGCTATAGGGTCAGGAATACGTTCCCCCGCCAGGCTTTCTGCTGATAACATTAGTCGGCATGGTCACATGCATTTCGACTCAGGCCAAGGAGTTACAGAGCCAGCCCATGGGGCCTGCCACCCTCTGCTTGGATGAGGACCTCCTGGCCCTCACTGACGACGCCCTGGCCTGTTCACTGTCTGTCTCTTGGCTTTTCTCTTGTGGCTACTTTCGTTCATTTTTCTTCTCCTCCCCTGCCAAATCCATTCTCATTCTCTCTCTCTCTCTCTCTCTCCTCTCTCTCTCTCTCTCTCTCTCCTATCTCTATCTATCTATCTCATCTATCCATCTACCATCTATCTTTCATCTATCAACCAATCATCTATCCTCTATCTACCTATCTACCCACCTACCTCTTATCTATCTATCTCTATATCTATCTATCTATATCTATCTATCTATCTATCTATCTATCTATCTATCTATCTATAATTGTTGTGTCCTTATCACAGTCTCCCAGGAGCACTGGTCTGATAAGCAACAACATGGGCTGTAGCAGTTCAGAGCCCAGCTCTGCACTCGTTAGCTGGCGTAACCTTCGGCAAAGTACTTAGGATGGCTGTGCCTTGGTGCTCATGTGTCAGACAGTGAGCTGGCACATACTCTATAGCATTGTTGAGGGGATTAAATGGGTGATATGGCACCTGACATGCAGGAACTGCTCAGTAAATAATTTGAAGGGACTCCTGAGATTGCTCTGATTGTGGCTATGACACAAGTGCTCTGTGTCCAGTGACTCCACCTGCTCTGACTTTCTCCTTCCTGCTCAGCAGCACCTGTCATCCTCCCCACCCCAAGCTATTTCTGCCCTTGATCCTCAGGACCCTGCTGTCTGCTGGTTCCCTCCTACCTCATAAGTCTCACTTTTGAATGACCAAGGACTCAAAAGCCATTTAGCTTCTTTATATTTTCCTTGGAATTCTCTTCCGTCAGACAGCACCCACTGAGTTTAAACACCCTGATGACTCAAATAGTCAGCACCGCCATGAAGTTTTCTCCCAGGAGTCTTGCTTGAAGACCCATCTTAGCCAGCTAACACTCCTCAAACCCGGCACGTGCAGTGGCAGCCACTGTCTCTACATCTCCGCACTGGCCTCTGCCCACACGTCACTCGCCTCAGTATCACAGATGGAAGACTCCTGTGGGGACAAAAGGAGCCCTTTGTGGCTCAGGCTCAAGCTGAAGGAGCAGAAAGATGACAGTGTCCATATTCCAGGTCCTTCAGGCAAGGTGTCCAGCAAGAAGGAGCAGTGGTACCCAAATGCTAAAGCTTAGTGTCAGCTATGGAGCAAGAAGGACACCCCACAACCAGGGATGTGCTGAGGACTGACAGGGCGAGCATTTTACTAACCACTACACACCATGGAAGGCACAGGCCAATGACTGAGACGTGGCAGATGAGGGCAGGTCCCCTGCAACCAAATGGCTATTTCGAAGCCATCTAAATCTTCATATCTGTTTTTAGTTTCCAAAAATACTTAAAACATTCAGAAAACAAATAGAAGGAAAATGGTGTTTTTTTTTATTGCCTCCTCTGCCTACGACATGAGTGTATGATGTCCTCTTTGGGCGGTACCCACCGGTGCACAGTGGAGCCGTTTATTCTCCCGCCTCCTGCAATGCAGAACAATGCTGGAAGGGAGGAGCCTCGTGCCCCTCGCATCTTGCAGGCTCCGTGCATACACATCCCCATCGCCCTCCATGCATTAGGCCTCTGGCTGGACTGAATTGAGTTCCTGAAAGACCTTAAAGAGACTTTCAGGAAAAGGCAGGTAAAGTGAGAAACATGAGCTGGGCTCCCAGGTTTAAGAGGCTGCAGCTATTTTTAAGGAGCATTAACTCAGGAAGAATTGGTGTTAAGTGAAAATGGCACAGTAGCTGTGTAATATCAGAACTATATTCCAAGTCCGGAAGCAAAGCCCTGTGCAGCTCACATCCCAGCTCGAGTTGGCAGGCTACTGGCTTCTGGCACCTTTGCCACAGCTAGCTTCTTCTGATTTGTTAAGGTCTTTAACCAGTAACAAAATGTTTCCATTGAGGACTTCCTGTTTATTATTAGAACGATATTATACCCTTTGTCCAGGCTCACCTGCTCTGTCTTGCATCCTAACATGATTTTAACTCGCTGTGTCCCTAAGTTAGGGTGGCTGCACCAAACATTAGAGTCCATACTTACTATTCCTGGGTCCATCAATAACTCACTAGAATCCCCAGAAGAGTTAGCTACACAACAAGGTCAAAAGGCATTAGTGGCATGCTTTCTCAGGGTGACAGTGGGTATAGCTTGTCCCTGGTGGAGGGCAACCGATGCCCTTTAATTCTTCCTGGTGTGCCATCTGCGCTCTCTCAAGAGCCTAGTTTAGATGACAAGTTGTGGCATTATCTTTTTAGTCCCCCCACCCACCCACCTCCCATTACAAGTCAGGTGACCACATATAAATGGGGCTTTGGCTGCCTCACGTGTGCTGTCCTGTCCAAGGGGTTAAATAAGAGCCGTCAGTTGCCATAGAAAACTGCAGTAAACAGCACAAACAAGGTTCCTATTTCCAGCCTGCTTTCTGAACAGAGCGCAGACTGAAATAAACCCCTTTGCCCAGATGTTACCAGCCAAGTGGTGCTGATGTTCTAGGAGGAGAGAATAAAACATCAAAATAAAGAAATAAATAGGAATTAAAACTTAGATCACACAACAAAATGCTCAACATTTACAGTCTAGGATTGCTGACTGAATGTGAGTGAAAACCAGCTTAAAATTTTCAAAAGCAGCAGCAAACATCCAGGGAGACATTTTTATTACAAATTAGAATGTTTCTCGTCTCTAAGTCTGTGCCAGTACTCAAAGAAAAAAAAAGTTATAACATTAGGATAATGTGCGGTTATAACTACATTTTTAGCTCAGCAATTTCAGCCCAATTTTCAGCACTAGTTTCATTAGAATGGAACATTTCCTGGATGGTTTGAAAACATGATGAAAATCCAGCCCTTTTTTTTTTTTTTTTTTTTGAGTTCATGTGAATATATCTTAACTTATTTCCCAAGAAAAATGAGACTTCATGTTAAAAAATTAGAGGAGGGCTGTTAGAGCAATGGCTGAGTAAAGGTGCTTGTCACCAAGCCTGGCCCTGGAATCCACACGGTGGGAGGTACACAGTCCAAAAGTCAACCTCTGACCCGAGCTTGAGTGTGCACACATACAAGGCCTCGATAGATAGATAGATAGATAGATAGATAGATAGATAGATAGATAATAGAAAGAAAATAGATAGAGAGATAGATAGATAGACAGAAAGATAGATGTGATATAAATAAAAACTCAATTGATACCCAAAGGTGGTTCTTCTTCTTCATTTTATTTTATATTTTGTTGTTGTTTTAAAAGAAACTCAACTTGCTGTACACATTAAATAATTCAAATCAACGATCCTTTTAAGTCCCTGGCAACGCATGAACCGGTGGGGAGGACATCTAATGCTCCGTGCTTTTAGGGGATTACATTAGAAAGACGTTTCGCCTGACACCGCTTTTATACATGCAAATGTGTGCAGAGCAGACGGATTGGGGTCTGTACAATTTAGCAGTGATCGAAACTTGTAATTTCTGAAAGTGGGACAGATGTCCAGAGTAGTTACATTAAGATGCTTCTCATTGGAGAGGAAACCGAACAAAGGACCGCTCTCACCGCCGTTGGGTGGACACAAACAAGCAAAGCCACCGCAGCTTCGTGCAGTACTGTCTGTAAGTCTCGCCTCCTTCCTGGGTTTTCAAGTGGAGCGGCAGCTTGGCGTATCAGAATTAATATCTCCTGTGCCATCACTGCATTATTTATCATCCTGTTCTCAAGACACAGAAATGGGAGAAACTGTTGCCCACTTGGGAACTTCACTGGGAGAAAGTCTAAATTAGAAAACAGCTACATTTCCTGGGCGGTGGCGCATGCGCCCCTCCAGCCAGGCTGGCAAACAGGAGGCGCTAGCAACACTGCGCATGTGCAGAATGAAGGCCCGCTCACTGGATCTAGTCACACAAACTTGACAAGAGCTCACCATCTTCCATCCGGTAGGTCACCACTTCCGAGGGTTATTGAACGATGTTGAGTGCCTGGACTGTATTATATTTTGTGCACTGAGAAATGTGAACGAAAACAGCGTCTGTTCACTGGAAGCCCACACTCTAGCAGGGAAGACAGGCAATTAAGCATACTATTATAATGGGGTGTTAAGTATAATAAGCTTATTATGAGGTGTCAAGGTATCTGAAATGAATATGGATTAATTCTGACTGGGTCAGCAAAAAAAAAGACTTCATTACTATAAGTCTTAGGTCAAGCCAGCTCTAGTTAGGAGCTGGCTTGAGCACATTTCCAAAGGTCCATGTGCTAGAGGTATGGTCTACAGCGTGACGGTTGTTACGGTAATGAAACCACAGTGAGTTAGGGGCCCAGGGAAAGATGGTTATGTCACTCAGAGTGCTGGTTCAGAAGAGACCGGCTCCCACGAGAGCAGCCAGCTACACAGTGAACCTGGCTTGCACCTCTTGCTTCCAGGACTGACAGCAAGATGGCTCCCACCATAGCACAATCTGTAGTGATGGAACCAGAGATGACTGATGCTAGCGCCAAGCTCCGGACATGCACAACTTGGATTGCTCTTCTGGCTCTATTCCCAAGCATTAGGCCTCTGGTACAGCAACCCACAGCAGGCTGAGAGGGTAGGCAAGGGAGAAACCGTCCTCCGCACAGAGGTTAGGAGACGTGTACAAAGGCTGGAGAGAGGATGGTGCGAGACACAGGGCTGCGCACGTTCTGTCAAAGCGTGTGTGTGTGTGTGTGTGTGTGTGTGTGTGTGTGTGTGTGTGTGTACATATTCGTGTGTGCACTTGCATGTACATATGTGGGTATACATGCCTGTGGAGCCCAGAGATGGATGACTGGTGTGTCCCTCTATTGCTTGCTTTTTAAAGCGAAGTTTGTCTTGCTGAATTTGGAGCTTGCAGATCCATTTAGATCGGCTAGCGGGTGAAGCTTGGTTGAGCCGACTCCCCTGCCTCTGGCAAAGCCTTTCTTTCAGTTGCTTGTTTGAAGCGGGGTCTCATTATACGGTCCCAGCTGTGCTGGAGCTCTATGTGGACCAGCCTGGCCTCCAGTTCAGAGATCTGCCTTCCTCTGTTGGTATCCAAGGAGGCGCCATCACACCCAGGCCCCCTGACCAAGTGTGACTGAAGAGCACACAGGATAAATGATGCCGAACACCATGACTACGGCCAGAAAGTGAGGTGTGGCTTCCTCAGCCTTATTGGTAGGCAGTTCGTGCGCGCCAGAGTCACCCTCACGTTAAGCCAGTCTCCATCTTTTCATTACCACCACACGTTGGCCTAGTTGTACATTCTAGAAAATCTCAGATGCGACAGCTCCTGGGATATTGGGCTTTGTTCTGCTTGATTGCTGTCAGCAGCACCCAGATCAAATATTTATATTCCTCCAGCAAACTACAACACTCACGAGGCTTATGCTACAAAAGCACTTTAGACTTCCTGTCTGGACTAGCCAAAGCAAAGAGGTGAGGTGAGGTCTTTTGCAAGGGGGGGAAATGACAGAGCTCGCTTTACAAAGTCTTCTTGAAAACAACAACAACAACAAAGCAACAACAACAGCGCACAGAGCTGTGAGGCTCACACAGGCCACGCAAGGCACTCTCTCGATGAGCCACACCTACAACTCAGTTCTCGTTTGACTCAGTTCTCGTTTGTTTTGATTTGGCTTTGGTTTTGCATGCACGTGTGAGGACACACGCACGTTCAAGTGTATGTCTCCACATGTGTGTGCATGTAGTAGCCAGTCTGGTGCCTGATGTCTTCCTCTGCGCCTTTGCATCTTACATACCAAGGCAGGATCTCTCACTCGAACCCAGACCTTGTAGCCTTCGCTGGCCTTCCTGCTTGTCTCTGCCTTTCGTGTGTTGGAGCTACAGACTGGCCACTGTATACCTACCTGGCACCCGGTGGCCATATGTGAAGGTAAGGGATTCAAACACTGGTTCTGCTTGCCTGGCAAGTACTTTTACCTGAAAAACTGTCTCCCCACCCTGTTTCCATTGTTTTCTGCTTTTGTTTCAATCTTCAAAACAGTTTTCAAAGTTTTCCCCTTTAGTTGGACATGGAGGCACACGACTCTAATTCCAGTGACTTGGGAAGCTAAGGCAGGGAGTATTGTAAGTCAGGTGAGCAGACACATCAAACTCTCCTCCATTCCAATCTACACACACACACACACACACACACACACACACGTGTGCACACCTTTATTAGTGACCCTTTTTTCTTCCCAAACTCTACAAGAGTTTCTCCATTTGAGTGACCAAGGTCTGTCATTCTAAAGACACTGGGTCTTGCTGGGCGGTAGTGGTGCACACCTTTAATCCCAGTGCTTGGGAGGCAGAGGCAGGCAGGTCTTTGGGGGTTCAAGACCAGTTTGGTCTACAGAGAGTTCCAGGACAGCCAAGGCTACACAGAGAAACCCTGTTTCAGAGGAGGGAAAAGATACTGGATCTTCCCTCAATGACAGGAGATAAGGGGTGACTAGTGACAAGTGGGTTAACAACTTGCCTTTGACCTTTTAAAAAAAATCTCTGGGAATGACACAAGACATGTGTACTGCTAAGGATTTTCTCAGTTTCCATGTACAGCTTTAGAAGGGACCTTCCTCAGGACCACCTCAGGAATGAGATGGCAAAGGTCCTGGGTCCTAGTCAGCCAGCTTTCTGCTCACCAGCAGGTGTGCTAAGGCCCAGAGCCCAGGGACCGATGCATTGCTAAATTTGTTCAGGAAAATATAACCAACACCTTTTAGTGTGAAGGTTTTCAAGTGTGCGAGAATGCAGAAAAATAAGTAAAATGTACTCTCAGCGCTCCCCCTACGGTCCAGATGATCACAAACTCGCCATACTGGCTCCATCCGTCCGCCCCTTCTCCCACCTCTGTTCCTCTTCCTCCTTCTATTTCTTCCCCTTCAATCCCTCATCTTTCTTTGCTGTAGTATTTTAAAGCAAATCTCTTTGTAATTGTTCATTGCATGTCAATAATCCAGTGTGTGTAACGCTGGGAAGAGGGCTTAAATATTTTACATTTATTTACCTTGGCGTGTTCTGTTTGAGTCATAAAACTCAGAGTCACCAATAACGTGTCAGTAACACATCAAAGAAGGAAATCAGAGCACTTTCCCCTTGATGCCACTTAGCAAAGAGCCAGCCCAGATTTCAATTCTCCTCTTCACTGCTCCTGTGTCTTCTGCTGTCCTCAATCTGGCAGTTTGCTGTATTAGTCTGAGGTTGCATTGTGTGTGTGTGTGTGTGTGTGTGTGTGTGTGTGTGTGTCCTGTAGATGGTTTTAACAACAAAGAAAGCATCACACAGGGAAGGAATAAAAGATTCTTCGCACAAATCTTTAACAGGTTTTTACATGGCATAAAGTCACTGCCTTCAACTGACTCCAGTGACCCAGATACAAACAAGCACTATGATGTAATATCAGAACAGTGCTTTCAGAATGTATTGTGGCCACTCATTTTATAAGGACACTTTATCCTATTTGATATTTCCATCAGAAGATTATCCTAATGCACATGCAAGCACACGTGCCTTACTCTGAGCCGTGACTTCAGACTACAGCTATGATTGGCTTACATTGTGACGGTTGTTCAAGTGAGAGCTCCAAGGCAGGTAAGGATTGTTGCATTGTTACACACGTGGGCATGTGTGTGTCACAGCACCATATGTGAAGGTCAGGGGGCAGCATGCAAGGAGTCAGCTTTCGCCTTCCACCACCTGAGTTCTGGGGGACAAACTCAGGTCATCCAGATTACTGGCATGTATCTTGCTGCCCCCTCCCACTGTGGTTTTTGGGACAGGGTCTCAGTTTTCTAGGCTGGTCTCAAACTTGCCACATAGTCAGGGACTATCTAGGATGTCTACTTTTCCTTCCTCTGCCTCCTTACTGCTAGGCTTACAGGTGTGCTGAGGTACTGAACTTATGGCCCCATGTATGACAGACAAGCACTCAGTTGGTGAACTGAGCTGTATCTCGAGCCCTGACATTTCCTTGTACAACCATAAGGCCATTATCACACTTGGCCAAATGAATAACAGTCCTCTGACCTCTAACCCCCAGCTCCCAAGAAAGTTTTAAAAACCACAAGGCTTGAAATTTCTATTGCTTCCAGAGAAAGGCTCTGCCACACCCAGCATTAATAGGTCAGGGAAGATGTTATACGCTCAGCTTACACTTTCATCCCATTACTGCACATCGTGCCCCTGTGTGTTGCATTGAAGGAATCATCTCTCTTCAGTGTTTACACACTTCAGATACTGGTAGAGATTTAGCCCCACCCCCACCCCCCATAATTGCTTAGCTGAGCTGCATATATTTAAATCTGCTAGTCCATGCTAGTAAACCCCACCCATCAGCGCCTCCGACATATCACTCCTGTGCTTTGAACTGTGCCCAGGTGGTTTCTATAAAGCTCATTCCAAGCAGTCCCAAGCCAGATGTAGCCAAGAGTGGTCTCACCCAAATTAAAGCACCGCCGGCTGCACCCGGTGCTCAGGCTCAAAGCAGAAGCCTCCTATTCTCTGCCGTGCTAGGATGGAAACAAATGTCTTGGTCTCTGCTTTTATTCCCAGATTTTATTTAACGTCTTTCTTCTCTTCTTCTTCTTTTTTATTTTTCCTCATTACAACATGTGTTTCGTCCCTCCCACCAAACATCTGTGCCTCAGAGCACTTCTCTCCAGCTGTGATGTGACAGCCATCTGCAGTGGGCAGAGTGTAGAGAGCCCTAACTTCCGCCACACTGCTGGGTGAGTCACCATGCCTGGCCACTTCGAGTTCTTCTCCTAAATAACAGATAAAGACAGAGCCAGGAGATTAGCTGGAAGGGACTAATTAAATGTGTAAGAAAAAGGGTTTTGAAGTAATTAACCCCTTACTGCAGGGGCACATTCCAAGGTCTCCACAGAATGCCTCAAACTGAAAATAGTACAAAACTCATGTTCGCCACCTTCATGCACGTATCCACATGGAAAAGGACAGCAGCCAGCCGCTAATAATAAATGTCATGTAGAACTTAGGAAATGTTCATCTCTAGAACTTTCCATTTTAGATTCTCAGATAGTGGTTGTCTACAGACAAATGAAACTGGAATGTGAGACCACAGAGAAGAGGATCGCTGATCTAATGTTAACACAGTGTCTATAAATGTACAGGCAAATCTGGCTTGGGACTGCTTGGTACCAGTTTTATAGAAAACAGCTGGGCTTGGTTCAAAGACAAGCTCTCAAATGATGGAGGAGCTGGTGGGATAGATTTAAAGACAAAGAGTAAATGAATAAAATATGTGCACATATATATGTACACACACCCATGCACGCACACGCACGCGCGCGTGCGCGCGCGCGCGCGCGCGCACACACACACACACACACACACACACACACACACACACACACAGTTTAGGGCGCTCAGCATACCTTCTGTGCAAACATGGGCATCTCTGTTCCCTAGAGCCATTAGTTTTACTTGCTGAACAGCTTAACTCACCAATAATCTCTGCTGCTGTAGTTCACATCCTGTCATCAAATAAGAGAACGCATCTCAGGAACACATATGATAGAACCCAGGAGAATGTTGCCTTCTCTGCACAGGGACAGTGTATAGGACATGCAGCTACTTACATTCTAGTTCCTGGACCCTAAGAACCATACTAACCTGGGGCTCGGGACTTTGTGAAGGGGAGCACTGAAATCCCCTCTTCACAAGCGAGGAAACTGGGCGTAGGAAGTCAATTATCTTGTCTAAGGTCAATAGCTAATGGTAGCACCAGGGCTAGGAAAAACATACCATCCTCTTCAACCACTAGCAAGACTTTGTGTTCCCCATCACAGGTAGGAGCCCTAAATATAGACTCACACAAACAGACCCCTGCATACCACACACTCTGGAGAGCCTTCCCAAGAGGCTCATCGCCTGAAAAAAGGGGAGCACACATGGTGGAAATCCCATCACAAACAATGGTTACTGACGACCCAGCGCCTAAGAAAATGCTACTCAAAATTTCAGCTCCATTTCCTTTAAGAACAATGATTGCTAATCATTTGTCCCTCGATTCCATAACCCTGAATTATTGAGCCAATCATTAAAGACCATCAATTCCTTTTTTTCTGTTCATTTAAATGTCCGTCACCTAAGGCTAAGGCTACTCCAGTTTGTATTTGACCTCAGCCTGTCACTACTGCACTGTACTCACTTCTAGCTGGGGGACTGCCTCCTGGGCCTACCTGTTAGCTGTGCTAGTGAAATCTCCTTACAACAAAGCCTCCACACGAACCAGTCTGCCCTCTGAAGCATCACGGAATCCTGGCTCTCAAGACTCCAAAGGACATGACTCCAAATGACGCAGATCCTTTTCCCTCTTCAGATGGGGCAACCACACCATGCCTTCCGCTTTCTTTGCAGGACCAGTCTCCTGCCCTCAGCTGCTCTCTCCTCTTAGCTCTCTGGATATGCAGTTCAAGGGTGACAAAAGCCAGCCTGTCCCAACGACATGCCATGTTCTCCCCTCGTTTCAACAGGAGCAGAACAGGTGTTCTCAGGAGCAGATTATTGTTCCATTAAACCCTTCTTGGCAGACACACTCACTGGTGATGGTGTATTGCCCCCCTCTGTTACCTGTGTGTGGACCACGTCTTGTATGCCACACCTTATTACCTCCCAGTGAAGTCATTTGTGAATATTTTGACAGCTGATGTATTTAAATTACATGGAATAAAATGAACCGGCCATCAGCTTTTAATCCTACCGCCAGCTCTCTGAACCCAGAGGACATTAGTGGCTTGATATCAGGGCTGTCTTGGCTAACGCCATAATTTGAAGGTAGAAGCCACTTCTATGTGCTGTCTTCTAATGGAATAATGAGAAAGTGGGATACTTCAAAGCACCTCGATACATGAGAAATTAAATGTTTTTATTAATTTGCTGCTTGACAGATTACAATTTTTAGGGCGTGGGTGTGCGAGTGGGTGGAGGTCATGGATCAGACTTGGTTGCCTCTTTGTTATCTGAGCCAGTCCCTTCACTGGCCCAGTATCTGCAGACTGCCCAGCCAGGAAGCACCAGGGACTCTTCCCCATGCCTGCACAGCGCTGGGATCACAGCATGTGCTGTCATGACCTTGAGCTCAGGTCCCCATGCCTCCACAGCACTGGGATCACAGCATGTGCTATCATGACCTGGGCTCAGGTCCCCATGCCTCCACAGCTCTGGGATCACAGCATGTGCTGTCATGACCTGAGCTCAGGTCCCCACACCTCCACAGGGCTGGGATCACAGCATGTGCTGTCATGACCTGACCTCAGGTCCCCATGCCTCCACAGGGCTGGGATCACAGCATGTGCTGTCATGACCTGAGCTCAGGTCCCCACGCCTCCACAGTGTTCTGCTGACTGGGATCACTCTCTAGCTCTTGGCATTCTGTTTTCTAAGGAACTGAAATTAACTACAACATTAGTTTTGTAAATTTATCTCAAGCGCTTTTATGATACGATGGGTTCCATTTGGAGCAAAAACAGACCAAATAATCTCAAAATCTTCTCAAGGGTAAATGTGCGTGTGTCGGGGGGGGGCACAATTTAAGTATAAAAAGCCTCAAGAGGGTATCAGTCTACTTGAACAGTAACAAAACGCTAGAGAGAGCAGAGGATGCAAGGCAAATACTGCGTTACTGGCTATAAGATTTTCAGAGATGCGCTGGGTGATGGTGGCACACAGATATCTATGGTTTTCAGGCCAGCCTGGTCTATACAGAGTGAGTTCCAGGACAGCCAGGGCTACACAGAGAAACCCTGTCTCTAAAAACAAAAAAACAAGCAAACCAAGCCAAAAAGATTGTCAGATGTTAGTTATCAGGTCACGAGAACTGCACGTTGTTAGCTCTCTTGCCGTTTCTGTAATCTGCACAGGGTTGTGATTCCATTCAAAATTATTTCCACTGTCATGCCTCTTAGACCCGTTAAGTTACTTCGAAGTTTGTTCCTTAATTTCTAAATACTGGAGGAATTCTCTGATTCGTCTCTTAATTTCATTGTGGTTGGAGATCACAAAACACACGACTATAAAATACATGGCTTTAGTCTTCTACGTGTGTCACAAGTTGTTACGTGAGACTGAGATGGTTGACCTCGGACTGGACTGTGCACAAATGTATGACTTTAGTCTTCTACGTGTGTCACTAGTTGTTACGTGAGACTGAGATGGTTGACCTCGGACTGGACTGTGCACAAATGTATGACTTTAGTCTTCTATGTGTGTCACTAGTTGTCACGTGAGACTGAGATGGTTGACCTCGGAGTGGATTGTGCACATTCTTCCCAACGGTGTCTCCACTGTTGCTGGCGGAGCATCCTGTAAAAGTCACTTAGGTCACATGATTGCCAGTGGTCAAAGTTCCCATAGCATAGCCGCCTTTGGTTTTGCTGTCTCCTGGGTTTCTTGGTTTCTCTATTAAGTCACAGGGAGAGCTGATACCCCCAGTTCTAACAGTTCAGCTCCGCACTTTGGCTGTGTACCTGGAGCTTTGGAGCAGAGGTTAACTCTGGTGTGCCTGGCCAAACAGATTCCCATGACTCTGCAGGGATGCTCTGAGCAGGCAAACATCTACACAGATAAAGATTCATGGAAGGAGCCCAGGGCCCCACAGTGCGAGACAGAAGATAGTTTTCCTTGGATGAGAATTAGGCAATTCAACAAACAATATTAGAACACACTGCAAGAATTTCAGGTAAGCTGGGTGTGGTGGCACACGTCTCTAATCCCAGCACTTGGCAGAGGCAGGAGGATCTTTGTCAGTTTGGGGCCAGCCTGGTCTACAAAGAGAGTCCAGGACAGCCAGGGCTATTACACAGAAAAACCCTGCCTCGAAAAGCCAAAAATAAATAAATGGAGGAGGAGGAGGTAGCGGAGGAGGAGGAAAAGAAGAATTACTATTATTTTAGGTAAGTTAGGGCTGGAGAGATGGCTCAGTGGTTAAGGGGACTCGCTGCTCTTGCAGAGGGCCTGAGTTTGGTGCCCAGCACCCAGGTCAGATGGTTTAGAGCCATCTGTAACTCAAGCTCCAGGGGATTCCATGCCTCTGACCTCTGTGAACACTTGAACTCATGTGTACATAACTCACATGCAGACAGATAGATACCCTCCACCCTTAGTTTTTGAAATAATAAAAATAAATCTTAAAAAAAAAAAAGAATTTCAAGTAAATGAAGTACTAGAAAGCACTAAACAGCCAAGATTAACTAGGAAATAGATTAAGAAATCAGACCAAAATTAACTGGAGAGGTTGTGGGTGGGGAGCTTTTAAAGCCACACTGTGATGACACAGACACCAGTCTAAATGGTAAGAAGAAATGGAGACAATGTAGTGCCAATGCCAAGGTGGAACTGCCAGAGTTCCTAGGCACTGCTGCTAGGTTTTGAAAACCTGTTCCTGTTCCTGGTAGCTACCAGTGCTTCAAATATATATGCATTACAACTTTAGATAGTTCACTGTTAGAAACGGTCTGAGGAAATGCATGTTTACCAGGAAACAAATACTAGATAGTTCACTGTTAGAAACGGTCTGAGGAAATGCATGTTTACCAGGAAACAAATACTAGATAGTTCACTGTTAGAAACGGTCTGAGGAAATGCATGTTTACCAGGAAACAAATACTAGATAGTTCATAGAGCTCACCTGAAACAGAAGCCATGTGCACCATTAAGTACAATACAGGGAAAGGGGTAGAACTAAGCATTATAATATATTATAAAGATGCCACGCAACAGATCTGGTATGAAGGGATTTATTGTGGGGAAAGGGGAAGAGGAGAGAAAGAGGAGGGTGCCTATGACAGAGGGAAACAGACAGACAGACAGACAGAAAGAAACTGGAAGAGTGAGAGCGCAAGCGGGGCAGCAGGTGGGTTATCTCCCCTATGTCTGGCACAAGTGATGACACAGGACACAGATGGTAATGTAGAAAGTTGTCAGGACCCTAACGATCCCCGAGGGCAGGCCAGTTGAATTGCCTACACACCAACACGACACTAAGCACAGCAGCTACTAACAAGTAACAGACTGCAAAGCCCAGGGCCACAGGCAGCAGTCAGACACTATTTCTGACCCTAACATTTGTATGGTGATGTTTGCATTGGTTTCTTTTTTGTTGCTGTAATAAAACACCATGGCCAAAAGCAGCTTTTAGACAGAAGGGTTGATTTGTGTTTGTGGTTTCAGAGGGATCAGGATCCACCATGGCGGGCAGGGAGGCTGAGGCAGGAAGCTGAGCGCTCACATCATCAGTTATAAGCACAAAGCAGAGCGTGAACTGCAAACGTTGTGAAGCATTCATCTCAGAGGAGCGACAGACTTTGTCCAGCAAGGCTGCATCTCCCCAGCAGCGCCACCTACTGGAGCCAAGTGAGTGCTGCGCCTCCAGGGGACAGTCTCACTCCACACTACAGTAGCCCAAGCCCTGAAGCAATTAGCTACAAAGCAGAGCCTCTCGGAACCAATTAAACTTAAATGACGCCATGAGGTGAGAGCCCCAAGACCAGAGTAGTGGCCGGTATGAAGAGGAGGGCACAAGAGACTTTCCTATCCATCCCAAGAGGACACAGAGCCAGAGAGAGTTGATCAGGAGCAAGACCATGCTGGCTGAGCCATCCCACGGGTTAAGATAGCAACAAGATAAAGAGAGTCACACACACACACGCGCGCGCACACACACACACACACACACACACACACACACGGGCGCGTGCGCGCACACACACACACACACACACACACACACAGAGGCGCGCGCGCAGACATGGAAGCACACAAGCTATATGCTTACACTTATATAAAGCACAAAAGAGACAAGACAATATAAATGCACAATGTTTGTTGCAGAAAATAGGTTATTAATTTTATTTTTAAAAGCCTATAATTATTATGGCAGTTATTATTAACCTGCTACCATATCAATAAAAGACACACACCTGTTGTATTTTAAATCAGCCTTGCTTTGCCTGAGGCTGGGCAGATTTTGCCCCCTACGCTGCCTTGTTATCTCTCAGCCCCACATCCCATGCCAACTGCCCTAACAGTTCCTATCGGAGCTACTTCCCACCTATACTACTGTAAATACTTGCATGTGCTTTCCATCTGGGCCGCTTCACTCCATGTTGGTCCCTCTGGGCCCATGTGGTTGTTTACCTACCCGTGGCGACTCTGCTTCCTTCTTTCTCTACACCTCTCCCTCCTTCCGCCCTCCTGGCCTGTGAACCTTGGCCATGCTTACTTCATTTCTGCCCCAACCAGGCGTGTAGGCATTTCATTGGTCAAACAGGGATTACTGAAGGCAAGGTTACACGGCAACATTTTGGGTATGTGATAGTCGACTTGTAAGATAGGGCAAGCAGACCTTGGGATCAAATTAATTAACAACGAAATACAAAGCACCAGACCACGCTGTTACAGACACTAGATGTGATTACTCTGGGTGGTGGTGGTGGGGTGCATAGTGACGTCAGGGCTTGGGGCAGGAAGGGGGAGGAATGGCCTGACTCTTGATTTACACACTGGTCACTCTGTATTCTGTCTCTGAAAGTGTAGGAAGCTATACACTTACAAAAAGTTTTCCGTATATATATTAAATCAGTAATGAAAGTTTAAAATACATGTTCACAGAAACCCTGATGATGGACTAAGGCAACACAGGGCTTGGCTGTAAGACAACACTGCCATAGCTCAGTGGCAGGACACTTGGCTAAATATGAGTGCGGTTCTGGTTTCAATCCCTTGCGTCAGAGAGAGGAGCACACAGCACACAGAGGCGGGCGTTACATAATTATGGACTGTGATGTTTTTGAATTAAAGACAGAATACAATAGTCACTGGAATAATTGTTAGGAAATAAAAATAGCAGAAGAAAAGGAATTGGAGGAAACTTGGGGTTCAGCATGGGAAGAGAGAGAGAGATGGGACCTAAGAAAGAGGAGGTAGCCACCCACAGTGAGCGTGGAGAGAGAGAGATGGGAAATAATCTTATTACATTGTGGTTTCTTGTTGTAACAGAAATAGAACACAGTTCCTTACAACTTTCTGACTGGCTTCAGCATTTTTAAGGTCATTCTGAAAACACCTTATTTATATATCTTAATTTACTTGGTTATAAGTGAAAGCATTACCAATTTGAGTGCCAGGCAAAATGCGCTTAACATCTGTATTTCACAGAGGAGCAGGGCGAGCTAGACGTGCTCACACAACACCCTGAGAACAGAACAGCTTAGGACAGTCCTTCCGCTGTAATTCTATTACCACATATAGCAATGCAGTACACAATAGCCTAACGATTCTGCGCAAGAAGGCCACAAGTTCACTGCTCACACCTCGTACTGCTAGCTTTCTCTGTTTAATAACTGCATCGGCACTTTAGAGTGGTTTTGAGTCACATTTCCCCTCGTTTTCCAGATCATGATACAATTTAAATTCCTTTCTTCCTCTGAAATGGAACCTCTAGATGCTCAGTGTAAGTTTGGTGTTGATTTCAAACTGGCCAGAGGAGCATAAACTGTACCAGTGGCTCCTCGATGGGTGAGTCCTGGTGAGTCAGTGACCCTGAGGTAATTCACGCACGGAAGAAAGAAAGGTCCAGGGAGCGCTAGGGAAATGCTGGTTTATCCCTGTTCAACAATTACAATCTTAAACTGCTGTTATTCTAATTCTTGTGGATTTTAAGGTCAGAAAATAATTTTATGACTATTTTAAACAACTTTCACTGAGCACAACATTTCTCAGAAACGTTAAGAGTTAAATAACCAAACTGGGGCGGTTTGGTATGCTCCTTTTCGCCTGTAGGTAAAATTACTTTATCACGCCAAGTATCCTGAGGCCTAAGATACACAAGCCACAACTGTTTCTTCAATGTTTTGACTAAACTTTAAATAAAGTTTAAAAAGCAAGACACAAGTCGGCGGCACTGCCAGCTTGGCTCCTGAGCGTCGCGGGAGGCCACCCTGGGCTGCCTAGGAGGAGGATTTGAAGCCGAGCACCCGTGCTGACCTAACGGGGTGCAGGGCCATTCCCGAGCAAGGGTCCTGCGTGGTGGGAAATGGAGGATGCCCACGGAGCTCTGCATCTGTGGCTGGTTATTCACACTGCGGTGTGTGACCGGCTGCTGGTGTTGGACAGTCTTGCCATCTCTACTCTGACGAGCTGCATCCTTCCACCGCCGCCAGAGGCTGAATAAACACGTCCCCTTTTGTCAGGGGATTTAATCACAGGGCCTAGGAAAGAAACTAAGACAGGCAAGAAAAACCCTTCTGCTGCGCACTTACGCACTTACGCACTTACGTAACATACAAGGAATCCATCAAGACATTTATCTGTAGCAATAAACAGACTGTAGAGACAAGTCACACAAAAGCAAAGCAGAGAAGCCTTAGCAACAATGTATAAAATCCCAAAACAATGATGATACTGTAAATGTTACAACCCTGGCAACCATGAAACTGTCCTTACTGCACCATCTAAAATAACCACAAGCTAAGAACGCAGCCTAGGAAAACAGAAAAGCACTTATGTGTGCAGCAACAGGAAAGTGCCAAGCGATGCGACTGAGATAATTGTGAAGACTAAATGTGTCCAGATAAAAATCACACAAAAAGTCGATAAAAGCATGGGTGCCTGGATTATGTAAATTAATGGGAAATACAAAACAAAACCCAAAATGAGTGCATTAGGGCGGTGAACATTATGAGTAATTTTTTAAAATTTGCACATTTTCACCATTTTCAAACAAAAGGAAAAGACTGGCTACTATTTCTTGAATGTGCTGCCTTTTCAAGAATTCTACTCCTTCTTATTAAAAGACTATATATGTAAATTTTAAGTGAAAGAAAGAACGAAATTCCTCAGCTGTGTGGTCATTTCAGACTTCAGCTGTTAATGAAGATGCACTATACCTGCGGCGTTCTAAGGCGCAGCAGGGTCTACTGCCAACTTTGGTTACATGATTCACACCAGACAGAGGTAAGTAAAATTACAAACATACAGGGTATCCTCTGTAGTCCCGGCTGGCCTCCAACTCAGAGACCCACCTGTCTCTGCCTCCTGAGTGCTGGGATGAAAACCTCACCATGACACCAGGCTCAAAACAACAAAACTTCTACTTCATAAATTTGCCATGATATTATTCATTTATTCTATCTTATACTAAGAATTGGTTCTTAAATTAAAAACATTTTCATTCGTTTTTTTAAAATGTGTGTAAGATGGGTGTGCAGATGGCGCACAGTGGGTGTGGACAACAGGCTGTAGCTCCGTCTCTCCTTCCATCACATTGGTCGCCCAGAGATCAAAACTCCAGTCATAGGCCTTGGGGGCAACTGCCTTTACCTGCTGAGCCATGCTGCCTGTCCAGTATTAACTTCAACATTTTATTCAAAACGTTGCCAAATGCTGAGAACGCTCAGTTGAAGCACCTAATGTTTTATATTAGGTTTACATTACATTGGCCACAATAACATCATTAGTCTATTTACTTAATTTTTTTTTTTTTTAGTTAGAGGCAATAACCTTTAAAAAGAAAGATATAAAAATATTAAAGTTACATTTTATGAAATGTGCAATAAATCTTTTTGAAAATATATTTTAGTAAACAAAGAATGATCCGGATGTTGTCACAGCTGCACGATACATTCCCGTCCCTGAGACAGTGGTGTTTGCCTGGACTCTGTACTTGGGAGGTAGAAATAGGAGGAGCCATGGATACATCGTGAGTAGGGCCATCCTGGGCTAAGCCTTTATATCTTTTAAAGTAATTATTTTACTTGTGGGTGAATGGAGACACGTGTGTTCACAGGTGCCCATAAGGCCAGAAGCAGGGGTCCCCTGGAGTTGGAGCAGCAGGGGCCACCTGGGGTAGGTGGATGCTAAGATCTAAATCATGAGGTCTGCGACGAAGGTGTGAGTTCTTTCAACCACTCAGTGAAAGGGACCTTGCCTACAAAAACCCAAAACCCAACAAATGAATAAACAAATATTCTCAGAACAACAACACTACACTGAAGCACTCATTAAGTTTTCTTTTTTATTTTTATTTTATTTTTGTTTTTTTATTTTTATTTTTTTTTTGTTTTTTGAGACAAATTTCACTGTTGAACCTTGGCTGTCTTGGATTCGATTTGTAGACCAAGCTGGCCTTGAACTCACAGCAATTCACCTGCCTCTGCCTCCCAAGTGCTGGGATTAAAGGCGTGCCACCACCACGCTCAGGCAGGTTGCTATTTTTAAAAGTGATCATATCTGCAATAACTATAGAGACCATGTCATGGGGACCAGTGCTCCATAGAGAGACACAGAGATGCATTAAAGAGTAGGCAGGAGAGAATTTTAATCCAAGATACATTCTTTGTTTACATTCTATGGAATTACATTTTTAGTAATTTGATAGTATGTGGTTGACCACAGAAATAGCTGCCACAACACACAGCTACAAGAGCTGAGTTCTGCTCCAAATGGGATATGAAATTAATCACATCTTAACCTATTTACATTCTGCTAGTGGTGGGAGCAGAATTTTGTGCATTTACAAATATTTATTAGGAAAACATACTCATTATCAAGATCTAAGAAACACAGGCACAGATGATCCCAGCGCAGCAGCGCTTCACCCAGCCATGAGCTCCGCAGACACAAGGGCGGCTCAACACTGAGCACTCAAATACACAGAGAATTTCAAAACAGCAGAAGCCCCGCCCCTGCCCCGCCCCAGTTGAGGCTTCTGGGAAACTAGTTGACCACGGCAGCTGAGACTTGTTTTCTGTAAGTAGAATATTGTTTAACTTTTTTCATAGGAAAAAGACTACGGGAAGATCAAATTCAGAAAGCTTATTTATCTGAATCCAATCGAATTCATCATTCACAATATTAAAACATCTTGCAAAGAACCATCGAGTCCACGGCATTCCTGGGTCAGAATGCACACCAACCGGAAGCCATCCTCCCAGGCCAGTCTCAGAGCGCCTTAATTGCATCATCTTCTCTCTTTGTCTCCCGTAGAGCTACATATTCACAGCTTAAAACCTGATCACTGGTCTTCTCGGATTTTGATTTTTTAGATGCCAACTCCTCCGGCATAAGACATGTGCAATGCTCCAGGGACTGTGCGATGTCATCAATGGTCCACCTGTCTTCTCGGAGAGCGTGCTCTTCAAGTGTAAAGGGCCCCTGCTTGGTGCGGGTCAGCTCCAGCACGCTGGCACAGGAAGAGAGTTCTACAGCACCCCAAAGTGAAAACTCAAGATGAGCCACACAGCATGCACACTCTGTAAACAACAGGAAGCACCGCTGCCCTCGCAGGGTACTGCCTGAGGCAAGAGCCCAGTGCCCAGACAAGGCAGTGCTTAAGAACTTAGCCATTTAAACTTACACCCATTTTTCCTACTTGGCACTTGAAGCCACCCAGGAGGTAAATATTCCTCTTACTGTACAAATAGGATACAGTGACCTGTCTATTGTCATGTGACCAGGAAACAGTGGAGGCAAAACGGAGCTTTCTGAGGCAGAGCCTGTAGGATGTAGCTTCCAGTTTTTGTTTTTGTATTTTTGTAGAATTGATTTGTCTCAATGTAAATAATTTTTAGAAGGATAAATGGGGCTTTTTTCCCTGACCCCTACTACTTTGAGTTAAAATGGTTTTTACTTGAAAAAATGTTGGCTTTCCCATCCATTACCACCGTGTTTATTTTCTAGCCTTCTCTCCGTGGTACCCCCACCCCGCCCCATTACCAGCGCCTCCTGGCAGCTGCTGAGGCTCATAAGTGCACACTATAAACCCACAATGCATCTGCACTAAAAGCAGTTCAGTTCCTCAGCCAGTCCTCAGAAAAACAAAAAGCAAAAAATTCCCTCCCCGACCAAATGGGAGCAGCACTCTCTAAATGGCAGTTCACAATTCATTTCTCTGCTTACCTTTGCCAATGTCATTGACCAAGCTTCGGATGTAAAAGCCGCCTCCACACTCAACATCTGGAATGTTAGCAGTGACATGGTGAGCGCTGACCTCTGCGAGCTCCACTTTACATAAAAACGAGCTCTTCAACACATGTGAAAACGCACTATGCAAACAATTGAGCCATAAAATATTTATGTGCTAAGCCATAAATTATTCATCTGGCAGCATATGTGTTTGTGAGATTGAAAAGTCAGAGTGTGGAGCAGGCAGAAAGTCATGAGCACATTTTAAATTAACTGGCGCGCCATACCACGTTAATACCCCAGCCTTGTTCATTTAATAGGTTTTAAATAGAAATCCCAGCTTTGCCATTATGAGCTAGAGCTGCTAAAAACTACTTTCAGATTTGTACACTTTGTTCATTTACTATGTTTGAAAATGGTCAGAAAACTCAGCTTTTCTATCATGAGCTGTACATTTCTTTAGTATTTTCAGATTTTATAACATTTGAAAAAATATAACCAAACACCAAGCAAAAATCCCTTTGGCAATGAAGAGATCTGTGCTTAGGGTGGGACACTGCATGGAGAGAGCCTGTGTATTTAAATGTTCACTTGGGAATATTCCTGAAGAAATAAAAAATAAAATAACCTGAACTGCACATTGCTGTAGGACTGGCAGTGCCCGTCTCACAGCCCACACTTGCTGGAACTCAAGGCCCGAGTGGGGCTGCCACACCCTCCACATCCTACTAGGCCCGAGTGGGGCTGCCACACCCTCCACATCCTACAAGGCCCGAGTGGGGCTGCCACACCCTCCACATCCTACTAGGCCCGAGTGGGGCTGCCACACCCTCCACATCCTACTAGGCCCGAGTGGGGCTGCCACACCCTCCACATCCTACATTGTTTCTAAGTTGCATCAAGCAAGAAAAGAGACTTGGCAGGATTAAATCAAAACTCACCACCTGGGGATTTTTTGTTTTTGTTTTGTTTTGTTTTTTGAGACAAGGTTTCTCTGTGTAGCCCTGGCTGTCCTGAACTCACTTTGTAGACCAGGCTGGCCTCCGATTCATAGCGATCCACCTGCCCTGAGTACTGGGACGAAAGACATGCGCCACCAGGCCCGGCTCCATCTGGGGATTTTAATTCTTTTTCTATAGATCACAATTAGGGGCGACTGAGACAAGACGGGGTGAAGCACCAGGGTCAGCCTGGGGTGCCAGCATTCTGAGGGACACTTGACTCTGCAGAAGGCAGCTGCACACTCGCTCCTCCACACTCTCCAGTCAACACACTGCGGCCCCCGTGCCTCACAGGCAGCCAGGAGACCCTGATGCTGCAAGCTTATGTCTCCCAAAGTGGGGGCTGCACTTTTATGGGATAAATGGAACAAACCACCGTGTGGGGGTCTTTTTTCCCCCCACTGTTTGTCAAGCTGTTTAGAATTAGGAGATGTACAAAAAAGCCTTGTGGGTTGTTTTGTTTTGTTCTTTAGCTGTTCCACCTTCCGCAGGACGGCCAAAGAGATGCAGTGAGGGTGAGGGAAGGAACGCCCTCGGGAGACGCCATCTGAAAGAGTTTCTATTCACAATTACTGGGAAATTAAGGGCTGGGTCACTTTCAGGAGCCCAAGGGCTAACAACTACATAGGCTTCTACAATTTAAACACTATGTAAACAAGCATTTCAGTTTTTAAATTTACTTCAAATATGGATCACATATTCAAACTGACAACCTGAACTAAACAACAATATTTTTGCCTTACCTATTTTCACACCAATAACATGCAGTTCACAAAAAGGGGCTTGGGATAGAAACTAGCCCACTTTTACAGTCTTTTGTCCCAAAACTAACTAAAACTGCTTTGTTTAAAAGATCAATATTAACCCTACCCAGATCTAGCCAATGGACAGGACATTCTCCACAATTGAGTGGAGAGGGGGGTATGACTTTCATACAAACTCTGGTGCCCCATATTTGACCACATCCTCTGGATGGGGAGGCCTGGTGGCACTCAGAGGAAGGATAGCAGGCTACCAAGAAGAGACTTGATACCCTATGAGTATATACAGGAGGAGGTCCCCCTCAGTCACAGTCATAGGGGAGGAGAGTAAGGGGAAAATGGGAGGGAGGGAGGAATGGGAGGATAGAAGGGATGGGATAACAATTGAGATGTAATATGAATAAATCAATTTTAAAAATCCATATTAGGTGGGCTTTGGTGGTGCATGTCTTTAATCCCAGCACTTGGGAAACTGAGGCAGGTGGATTTCTGTTAGTTTGAGGCCAGCCTGGTCTACAGAACAGGTTCCAGAACAGCCAGGACTACAGAGAGAAATCCTGTCTCAGAAAACGAAACAAAACAGAAAAATCAGTATTTACTCTAAAATGAAATGCATTAAGCATGAAGCAAAATGGAAGAGAAAGTATCCGTAAGATAAAAACTAAAATTTTAAAAATTATGTTTACTTTTATTGCTATACGTGTGAGTATGTGATTTGCACATATGTCTGAGTACCATGTGTGTGCGTGGTTCCCACGAGGGCAGAGGGTACTGGATCCCTGAGACTGGAGTTAGGGAGGGCTTGTGAACCACCATGAGGGTCCTCTGGCAGCGCAGCCAGTGCTCTGAGCTGCTGAGCCAGCTCTCCATCCCCAACTCTAACATCTGGAAAGTGCTGTCCTCTCCCTGCATCTCTAAAGAGATGTAAAGTATTTACTCCCAACGTTATAATAAGATGAAAAACATATGGAAATCGGCCTGGCTGTGTTTCTGGGCCTCCGTGGGGTTAGTTATGTAATACCTGCTGAAAGCAAACCATAACTTCTCTCACATCCATAAAATTCTAAGACCATAAGGATCCATGCTAACTATGCAAAATTAGCCAAACACAAATAAAGATAGAAGCAAAGTGGACTATTTCATATCTCTCCGTCTTACCTAATGTGAAAAACGGTGGCTGGAATTTGAGGAGGGAGACGCTGTGCACGGTCACCAGCCTGGCAGGCCTGGGCTCCACGGCTCCACCTCTCTTCATCAGAGTAGAGAGCCGCTGCCCGTCCTTCTTCAGCGCAGAGTAGCTTGTGGATAAGGAGAGAGCGCGAGTGAGAACGTGCTGGGCGAGGAAAAGTGCGGGCGGCACGGAATGGAGGGCAGCTCCAGCGCCACCGACAACACTTCTAAAATTCAACTAGTCTTTTCTCATGGTCCCCACGTTTCAGGAGGGAGGCCCTGCGTGTCTGGTTCTCATGGTCCCCACGTCTCGGGAGGGAGGCCCTGCGCGTCTGGTTCTCATGGTCCCCACCTCCCTGCGTGTCTCACTTTCCTCTTGAGCTTTCCTGAGATGACAGCTACCTTCATTAGTCCCCGCTCCCTAAAAGTCTTTCACAGTAAACACCACAAACCCGTGGATAATCAGAGTACATAGAAGCATTTTATATGCAGGAAACATATATGTTTACATAAACATATATTTAACTTAGTTTAACAAATGACATAAACATTTTAGGCAATTTTTTTTGAAATTTTCAAAGTTTTACATTTGAGAAAAATCTTGAAGAAACATTTCTGTAGATATACTTCAGTGTTCTTAAGGGGAAACAGATTTCTAAACACAAAGCAAGATCTAAATTTTAAGGGAGCGTGTCCTGATGTGTCCTGGTCATGCAGGCATGTGTGACATAGTCATGTGCACACAGGCGTGGATAAGCGGTGCTGTGCTGAGTGCCTCCTCTCCCAGTCACCTGCCAAAATCCTAAGTACCAAGATGACGGCGTCAGGGGAGAGGCCTTTTAGAGGGTGGCCAGGTCAGGTGACCGAGGTCGTCTCGCTCTGATGAGGCCACCATGAGAAAGCAGGCTCTAGCAGCACGGCGCCAGAGCCTTGGCCTGGACGTGGCCTCTGGACATGGGAAACAGACGCCTAGTCTGAGCCATTTTGTTACGGCCACTCTAACGCGCTAAGACAAGCGGGGAGGTAAGTTACACTCATAGCTTTACAAAGGCACACTTTCACCTGTTGGGTGTACTGTAAAGATTCCGGGGCCAGGCAGGCAGCACGTAGTAGGACCCTGAGCATCCGTCTACCTCAGGTTAGTCCTCTCCACGGGTCTGGGGGTGGCGGACCCCCTGCACTCCGTCACGGCCATGTCTGCAGGAGACGGGACGCACAGAGGCCGGGCCATGCTGCTACCCAGCACAGGACGAAGCGACCGCTGCCTCAGGGCCAGAGCTTCTGTCCTACCCGGGACAGCTCATCTCTCTACGATTATCTGTGATGTCCAGACTAAAGCTCAGCGAAGGAATGCCCGCTTCATTCTAGCTGGTGGTCAGCCTACAGACAATGCAGTAAACATAAGGTTGATACCGGAACTTACAGAGGGGGCACTTGCATTATGTTCCCAGTGAACTTCTGTAGAATGCCTTCAATATCTTCTTGTGTTATTTTATCTGTCAAAATTGAACCGAGAAAGATGACAACAACCATAAAGGTAACAGCCCCAACAACCCTGAAAGGCATTATTAGTAGCAGTAATTATTATTATTATTATTATTTTTATTATTATTATTATTATTATTATTATTATTATTATTATTATTCACTAAAACACAAACTACAGGTCTGGGGAGATTGCTCAGTGGTTAGGGGCACTAGCTGTTCTTCCAGAGGACCTAAGTTCCATTCTCAGCACCCATGAGGTGACTCACATCTGATTCTAGTCCTAGTAGATCTGACGTCCCCTTTTCTGGGCAGTACAGGAGTAAAGACATATGTAGGCAAAACCCTCAAACAAACAAATAATTAAAAGACATTCAGAGACCTGCCTGCTGCCAAGGCTCGCAGTGCGGGTGGGCAAAGATGCCCAGAAACCCGCCCACCGCTATACAGCAGGCGGACAGAAGACACAGAGACCCAGCTGCCGCCATGGCACACTACACAGGGAGGGGAGGAGACCTAGAGACCTGCCTGCTGCCACGCCTGCTGCCACGCCATGTTGGCAGATACAGGAGGTCGCCCAGAGGCCTGTCAGCCGTGTGGCCCACTACAGTGGGAACCACCACAATGTGCAAGTGTGTGGTGGACAGATAGGAAAGAAAAGCAGAACCAACCGTTTGAGCGTCAGAGACAGATGGACGTGGAGATGTGAGGGAGAAGAGGAACAGCCTGCTGTGAATAGCCAGCCTTGCTACCTAAGGCCATGGTTCAGCACTGCGGGACATGTGTGGGTCTGTGGCCAGGCAGCAGCGGGGTTGGTGTCAGGTTGGTGGCTCACAGTACCATAGAGAACATGGGGACGTTCCTGGTCAGGGCAGCTGCCTGGGACCACACAGATGTCCAAGGGCAATGCAGAACTGGCCCCATCTCTCACTAGAGGTCCTTGGAGAGTGAGTCCTACACCTCACCAGACAGCACAGTGGAGATGCCCACGGCTTTGGGAGAATGGGTGAGCCAGCTCCAAGGGCAAGAGTGTGGGAGAGCTGACCCCATCACTCATCTGCCATGAGGCGGAGTGGGGGTGGCATAATGTTCTCTCTCACCTGTCACCTGCAGTAGTCGGGAGAGCTAGCTCCAAGGTCAGGAGAGCAGGAGAGCTATCCCTGACCCTCATTGACTGTAGCACCTGGGAGAGCTGGCCCTGTGCCTTGTCTGGGCCACACAGTGGAGCTGGCTCTGGAGGTGTGAGTGCAGGTGAGCCAGCCCTGAGTGCATGAGAGCAGGAGAGAGAGCTGACCCTGCCTCCTACCTGGTGGCGCAGATAAGTGAGAGCCAGCAGACTGCCCAGCTCAGCTATTACCCAGGCCTAGATCCAGGGCTTTGAGTTGGCCCACCCAAAAAATCTACATTATCTGTGAACTGTTGAAGTATGTGAAAGGGGCGGTCCTCCTGATCCAGAGCTGCAGGGTCTCCATGACACAGGGCAACCACAGGATAACCAGGAGGAGTCCTGGTGAGGATCCAACAGTGATGACGTCACAGAAGCCAGAGACGCCAATGCCTCAGTGCAATGAACATTTGCAAGTGAAGATGTGTGGTCAGAGGGTACACTGTGGGACACGCTGCAGCTTCCACGGTGACATGTTGCCTGTGCTTTGGTTTGTTTGTTTGTTTAGTGTGTGTGTGTGTCTTATTTTGGGGGGAGGCTGCAAGGGCAGAGAGGAAGGGGAGATGGGGGCTGGGGTGCATGATGTGAAACTCACAAAGAATCAATACAAAGTTAAAACAAAGCAAACTAAAAACTGCAACAAATTAAAAAATAAAATAAAAACTCAGAGTTTCAAAAAGTAAAAGTTGAGTTTGCCACCTGCCCAGCTCTAAGCACAGCCACGTGAATTAGGTGAATGTGCGCACACCTTCTGTCATGTCACGGACCCTCACTTACTCTAGGATTCTTATTTGAGGCCTGATCCCACCACCTAGTTCATGTATGGTGTAGTTAGACATGCAAAAAAATAAAGACAGACAGACAGATGATAGATAGATAGATAGATAGATAGATAGATAGATAGATAGATAGATAGATATAGATAGACAACAGATAGATGATAGATAGATAGACAGACAGACAGACAGATGATAGATGATAGATAGAGAGAAAGAATAAAGACATCATAAAGCTCCATGTATGTCCTATAGGCCAAATGCCACCTTGTTGAAAAGAATGAAATACATATTGAGATGAAAATAAATTGTTATTTTTTTTAATAGAGCTTAATTTCCTAGTTCAATTCCCATGCTAACCCAGTTATTTCCCCATTTAAAAATAATGCATCATATTGGGTGATTCTAATGGAATATTTAGAAAATCCAAGAAAGATATGAAATTAGCTACAGGCACAGCCCTACAGAATCAATACAGGGTGATCAAAGGGCAGGCAAGGGATGCCGCACCCCTGCACTTCATTTCTCTAGGCTCAGTGTCTGAGTGTCTGCTACAGCAGAGGAAACAGCTGCACTCTGCATTCCACTTGAGAGAATCTGAAACTGCTCTGTGCTGTGGAATAAATCTCCTATGTGCACATTTACCTGTCTCCACGCAGGGCTATTGATCGTCTCCTCACCCGTGTCTGCTCTGGGGTCTTCTCTCCAGTTTTAAATGATTATTCTTGGTCAGCTTAAACAAACCAGTACAGAAATGGAACACACAGCAAGGACTTCGGCATGCTTACTAAGCATTTTTAAAGGTGGATCCCAGCAGATTTGAATAGACTTCTATGTAAGGCTTTTCACACGCAGCACGTTCCCAGGCTCTGTCTGGCGCACCCAACAGAAAGGTGCAGCATTATGACAGCTCTGTGCCTGCAGATGTGACAGGTCCCACACAAGCCAGGGTTTGGGTTTTCATGTTTGTAGATGAATCTTTCTATCTATTTTAAGAACCAACCATGCCTTGGAAATATTCTATAACTCATTTAGATCATAGTCAATGTGTTTAGTATTTTGCAGAAATTTTAAGCTTTTTAGGCAAATGTACATTTGATTTTATTTGAAAAAATATTAAAACAAAAATATCATGCCCTGACTTGTTCCAACACCATGGTAAAACTTAAAGGACATCGGGGAATACTGTGTGTACCCAGCAAGACAGTCTTAGCCTCACTGTGACCTTGAGCTAAACACAAACAAGGCTCAGACAGGAGGAGCGACGGCCTCTAGGCCTCCAGCACCGCAGACCTCACCTGCAGCACTGCAGAGATGTGGCTCAGAGTCCGGTGAGGACTTCCCCACGCAAAGTTTTACTCTACTGTGACATTACAGGTAGCACCTTAGTTATGCTAATCCAAGCTTGCCAAGTCTAGGTGCCCCATGCTACCACTGGGCTGGACTTGATGAACAAAATGCCACAGTTGGCAAAACTCCTACTCCCAGGCAATTAACTTAACCAGGCAATTCAAAACAAGATTAAATGGCTCTCCACTCCTTTCAGGCTCTCCTTCCCTGTGGACATGCTCACCTTTGTTCTACTTTGGTGGCTTTCTTTCATGGACACACATACATGCACACACACACAGACACACATACAGACACAAACACACACACACATACAGACACACATATACACACACTCACATACAGACACACACATACAGACATACACACAGACACACAGACACACAGACACACACACACACACACACACACACACACACTCCTGAAACATGCACCTTGCCACTATCCTTCAGAGCTCAGGCATCTGTGGTCTGTGCTGTTCATTCTGCCCTTTCCCACAGCGTGCGGAGCTATTAGCTCACCAACAAAATCTTGGGCTTTGAAGACAAAGACAGTTTTTCTTCTGAGATAACGCACACTATAAAGATGGCACTCCAGACGGTCTTGCTGAAATTTAATTTGCTCAGCGTAATAGAATCTCCAGGTTGAAGGGCATTTAAAAGTCACCTAGGCCAGCCATTTACCCAGTGTTAGGACGGCCAGACAGAAAGCCTACTGAGCAGGTTATTTTATAATAAAAGCGAGCTCATGGCTCACGTGTAAGTCGGGAAGCATGCTCGCTGCATCTAAAGCCTAGTGTTGGCCAATCAAACAGCTGTTCCATAATTAAACAATGCTACCACCATAAGATCTTAAAAATGCAGAAAAACATTTCCACATCAAGGTTATGGAAACCCAGTGATGAGCCCAGAGAAGAGAGGTGCAGCACAAGTGCAAAGGGACCCGAACATTTCATTCCTTGTTCAGTAAAATAATGAGCCACCAATGTAAAAGCATTCATTTGAACTGCACTTTTAAAAAAACCACTCTCTAGACTTGGGTTGTAGCTCTGTGGTAAAGCATTTGCCTAACATGAAAAAGGGTCCTGAGTTCAACCCCCAGCAAAACACACACACACACACACACACACACACACACACACACACACACCTGCATCCCCATAAAATCAACATGTGTATGAACAAGCTAAGCAGTCACTGCTCGCTTACAGTGTGCATCGATCCTTCCACATACACAGCACAGCAATTGTTACCTGAATTGCAGAGCTAAAAGCAGAACCGTGGAGCTGAGTGCAATGCTCCTCCACACCAAGGCATTACTGCAGTTTTGCTACACTGCAGCTGCTAAGCCACCCAAACCTCCCGCAAGCACTGACTCTGGCCACTACAGAGCAGGTAGCAGGGACTATAATCTCTGGGAGAAGGAGAAAAAGGCAAACACCTTAAAATGTGCTTCTGCCTGGGATGGCAGACAGAGGACTCCCAGATAAAGATCAGGGATTTTACTGAGCAGGTCAGTGGGTGAGGAATCAGGAACAGCCCATAATTTGGGGCACCTACACAATGAGAGATGTGGTAGGATGTCTGCAACCTGGTTGAGTTCTAAGCCATACATACATACAATGACTCTGTATAACATTAAGACATAGCTACTGTCAACAGTTCTTACAATGATCTGAATTCTAACATGCAGAAGGAATTATTGAACACCTTAGACTCTCAACATAGATTCAAAAAAGCTATGAGGCACCAGCAGAGGTCTGAAAAAGTCTAGTCTCATCCTAACAAGGATCTAAACAAAAAGCAGTTAGTATAGATGCACTTAATATGGCTGAACAACGCAAGACATAAAATCAACTCCATTTCCATATAGCAACAGTAAGCAGTTGACTCTTATCCAGAGCATCACAACAGGAAACACAGAAATTCTAAAAGCCCAAGAAAACAAATGAGCACACTGAAAACTATGATGTGTGGCTGCCAAAACCAAAGACCAAAACAAAGAGCTGATCTTGGGTCATGGGTTGGGAGACTCGACATTGTCAGTTCTCTACAAACTGGTAAATAGAATCAACTAAAGGTAGAAATCTCAGAAGTGTGCACACACATCTGGTCTGCAGTGGTGGTGGATGAAACAGAAACAGAGAGAAAGAAACATACAGAGAGAGGAAGGGAGGAGAGAGTGAGACAGACAGGGACACACACACACACACACACACACACACACACAGAGGGAGGGGGGAGACCTACTCAAAAGCTCATATAGAAATGCAAAGAAAAAATAATGAAAATAAGTCAGAATACTAACAATCTCTGATTTCAATACTTATTATAAAGTTTTCATCATCAAAACAGAACTGGTATAAAAACAGGCAAACAGATAAAGGGGCAACAATGAAGAATCTAGAAGAAAAGCAGGTACACATGGCAACTGGCTTTGACAGACTCAAAGGTATGTAGAGAACATACAGCCTTTCAAAGACTGAAGCTGAAATAATTCAATACCCACTGTGCATACGTGTGTGTGCATGCACGCAAGCACTCCTCTGGGAGCCCGTCTTGAGATTATGTACAAAAATTAACTCCCAGTGGAGCAAGATAACCAAGGGCCATGTGGGGCAGGGCATGCTGGCCGAGCTTGCTCTTAGCTGATGGGGAAAAGTTCCTTACTCTTTTCTTACAATTTTATAAAGTTCAATATTATGTCAAAATAAAAGGATCATGAGGGACATTATGGACAACTTTACACCTATGAAGTTTGCAATTTTAGACACAGTAGACAAGTCCATGGGGAGAAACAACAGGGTGATGAAGTGAACACTAGTGCATCAGACAGTGAGCTTTAAAAATTCTTGAGTTGAAGCTTTCCTTATAAAAGCACATCTCAGAGAAGTTACCAGTAAGCACTACCAAATATTAGAAAAAGAAGTAATTTCAACTGGACACAAATACTTCTAGGAAATAGGAAAGGCAAGAAGAACAGGGCCCAGGGCACAGCTCAGAGGCCGCAGTGACGGCCTGGTCCTGCTGCAATGCCACAACGGTAATGCCAGCCTTAAACTCTTGGGCACAGTCAGAACCTCAGGAGGGCAAAGTGGGGGATGGGGAGAAAAAAACAAACACAAGGTACTATCCCTCATAAACATGGAAGTAACACCCTAACTCTCCACCTGTCAGATCCAACATACAGCACACGCCAACCACCCTGAGTCAACTCCAGAAACACTTGAATATGAAGAAAACAAGATAAAACAATTTGGAGAGAAGCCTCATGTCTTCTGGACATGACAAGACTGTCCTGTACCATTCATGAGCCCAGGGCAGCCATGGTTACTGCACGATCGCGCCAGTCCCCAGCACCTCCCCAAAATCACTTTCTGTTCACGATTTAAAAGCAAACCAAATTTTATCAAAAAGGAAAAAAAAAGTAACTTCCTTTGACAAAACAGCTATTTTTTAAAAGGAAGAATCTGTAATAAATAAGGTGGGAAGGGAAGATCTTTTTCCCTCTAAGGTAACAGATCTTTTGATGTTGAGACAAGGATGGACCAACTTACTGCGGTGACAGTGCAGACTCCAGGCAAGCCCATGCCTGCTAAGGCACTTTGTCTCTGACAGTTAATAAGGGAGAGAGAGCAGGGCCAGCTGGATATCCACAAACGGAAAGCGATGGAGTGCACATGGAATGTCAGACGAAAAGCAAAAACATTTCTAGAACATAGAAAAATATTTTCTTGCTTAAAAATAGTGTGTGTGTGTGTGTGTGTGTGTGTGTGTGTGTGTGTGTGTGTGTATACGCATGTGTGAGCATGCAGGGGGACATGAGTTCTTTATTAGTGAGACAACTAACTAGACAGAGCAGTAGGTGACACCCAAACAGAAGGTTCACAGATCCGCTAAGGGACTGTCCTGCCCCACCCCAGCCAAAACCACCATGGTGTCAGGGCACCGTTGCCCACTCATGGGCATGCGGGAAGTAAAACACGCTGTCACACGACATGAGCCACATGGAGCTCACAGACTGTGGTGGAAACACAGCAACTCTGGAAAATTTGTTCACCATTTCCAGTGAGTTAAACACATGACTGCCCTGTGACCTAACAACTCTTAAGGGTCTGACACAAGAGAAATGAGCACAACATAGTTTTATTCTGTGAAATTCCAAGCCGGGAACAACACATGTCTCTTAACAGCAGCAGCTCAGGGACAACAGTGCCTGTCTCCACACAGGAGGGTCTGGATCCACTGCCCTGTGAAAACAAACACGAATGCATGCGGCAGGAGACAGGGCTCAGTGGTTAAAGCACTTGCTGCTCTTGCAGAGGACCTAGATTTGGTTCCCAGCACCCACATGGTAGCTCACAACTGCCTGTAACCCATGCCCACACGTGGTGCTTGTATGCACTCGTGCACACACACAAGCAGGAACTCACATACACATAAAATAAACATGTAAGTATTTTTTAAAAAATAATGTGTTGTGTATGTTACAAATGTGTGGGTAAAGTGGTATATAAGGCGTGGTGGCCACGCCTTTAATCCTAGCACCCCGGAGGCAGAGGCAGGAGGATCTCTGTGAGTTTGAGGCCAGCCTGGTCTACAAAGTGAGTCCAGGAGTCCAGGACAGCCAAGGCTACACAGAGAAACCCTGTCTAAAAAAGACCCCCCCCCAAAAAAACAAAAAACAAAAACAAAAAAAACCTTCAATATAAGATTATGGGCAAAATCATGAATAAATCTCATGTATGCACACAGGGGAATCCAACCACAGAAGAACACATACTGTGTAGACCTCTCTCTCACCTGAATGCGGCATTAGAGTCTACCTTGGGAAAAGGAGGAAGGGTGCAGACTCACACGGGCAGGGGAGGGGGGCTCCAGACACCTGTTCCTTCACCCAGGTGTTTGCTTTGCAATAATGAACTGAACTGTGAGTTTATCTGTTGCTCACTCTATAGAAGTTCCTAACAACGACGCTTAAATACAAACACGTGTCAGCATAAGGAGCCCGCTAGAACTTCATCTTACAGTTCAGAACAAAGCGCTCTGCTAGCTTTACATGCACTGAGCTGCTGACAGCACGTCTGCGTCCCATCACAGCCAACAGGTCATATATGCTACTTCCTGGAGCCCTTGCAGGCCGAGCGCCTGCGTTTGCATATCAGTATACTGTAAATTGCTCCTTTTTTACAGTCTATGTACTGCATTATGTTGGTTTTAAATATATGTGTATGTAGACAGGTCCAGTGCTTCAAGATACCACTAAAGGCGCAGGAAATACTGGCTTCAGCGGGCTGGAAACAGCTTCTCACTAGGCAGAAAGTAGATTTGAGGCTCCTTTATCTTGTCCTTGGTGCCCACTGTGGCATGAGATAGCAAATATTTGATAATTTACTGAAGGAAATGGAAAAATCCTACCAATCTGCAAAGAATGTCTGGAGCTGTCACCTGCAGGTCTCAAACATTGCTCAAGAAACTGTTTGACAGATGCCTCTCTCCGGGGCTGCATGAAAAGATACTTTGTCTTTATAAATCACCACAGTGACACAATAGGCTTTCTTTCACGTTTAAAAATCAGTAAGTGTGTATGCATATACATGTGAGTGTCTGTGTGTGAGTGCATGCGTGCGTGTGCATGGGGGGTATGTGTGCGTGTGTGTGAGGGGGTATGTATGCGCGTGACCATCCATGCACACGTGGCTGCAGCACACATGTGGAGATCAGAAGACAGCTTCAAGTCCTTGCCTGCCACCGCGCTGCATATGCCAAACCAGCTGGCCCACGGCTTCTGGAGACTTTCCTGTCTCTGCCTTCCTCTCACCACAGGAGTCCTGGGGATCAGAACTCATGTACTCACACAGGGGCAGCAATCACTTCACCCACCAAGTCGTCTCTCTAACCCTGAGCTGTCTTTAGTATACACAAAGGTACAAATCAGCAAATGCAAGGCCGAGTTTTTTAAGATTCCAAAATGCTTAAGGCTAGGAGGCAAATATCCCGTGCCGCCCCCCGCCCCAATAAATGGCAGCACTTTAACTCACTCGCCCCAACTCTGATACAGGTGTCCCCGGCTCCACGCCTAGCACCCTGACGGGTCTGGGTGCCATCCTGTCACCTTTCAGCAACAATATAAAGCTAAATCATTATTATTTTGGAGATGACAAAGAGGCTAAGAAATGCTCCCAGTCCTGGCTAGGACAGGGCAGGTGGCAACGAAAGCCTCCGCCAGCTGTGCCCATCTTCACACGGCCCTACTCTACCAGTTCCAAAAGCTCCTCTTCCGGCTCACGCTCGGCAAATGGGGATGAGGACGTGGGCAGCTTAGCTATAGCTATGTTCAGCTGAGTGACATCTATGCGTCACCAACTGTCGCCAGCACCCCTGGCGTGCACGGATCGTCGGTACCGCCTCTTGCCTTGCAGCTCTCACCCTAGAACCCGCTGGCTGAACACTACAGCTATACCTCAGCTAAAGGAGGCTCTGCTGGTGTTCACCAACGCCAGCAACGACTCCAAGGATAATTCAGCATCCAACGTGCAGAAATAAATCAGTGGTTGCCATTATATTACTTGATTGGCTGAACAAGATACTAAGTGGCATAGATGGTAGCAGGGCAAGTGAAGCCTCTGGGACAAGGTAAAGGTCGTGTGGCTACTATGGCATAGCATGGAGTATGGAGTAAGTGCAACCAACACAAAAGCACAGGGAAGCAGCCGCTGCACTGTCTGCAGTCAAACCAGAAGAGCTAATGTCAACCACAGGGGGAAACCAGAATGCCTGCAAATGACTCACAACCGGTGACTTAACAATGCAGGTGAACTCGTCGCAACACGGCAACTGCTGCACTAGAAATAGCTCCTGCACTGTGCAGTTGCTAGGAGACCAGTTCATCTATCTACCCTTTCTTAAGGTAGGGGAAAGAATAGCAGGCAAATTATGGTGGGCCCTGGGGACTTCCCTCTACTTCAGAGGACTGGTTCTCCCCTGTCTATTCACTCCAGAACATAGGCACATGGAGACTTTCCCAGCACTAACTCGGGCACATTCATCCCAACAGCTGGGAAGTCGCTGTAAAGGCCATGTGGAGGCATGACACAGGCCAACTGCAGCGTGACCACAGCCCTGCTCTGTTACTATTCACAGGGAAACGTCCTGAGTCCGAGCCGTGGCTCTGACCACCACCAGCATTCACTCTATAGGAAGCACTTAAGGCCTTTGCTAACTCTCGGCTCATATGCTGTGATGTAACGAGGGACTTAGAAATTGCTCAAGCTACAGAAATGGACTCTGAGACCCGAAAATATCAAGTGACATATTGGTTTTTGATTCTGCTGTGACTTTTCTCCTGGGGACAGGGTCTCTGTGTGGCCAGGCTGGTCTAGAACTTGCAATCCCCCTGCATCAGTCTCCCAGGTGCTCTGCATTTGCCATCACAGGAACCGCCTTTAATTGTAGGAGAAAGCACTTCAGAGGCTCCTTACCGTATGGCTTCTCCTCCGTTATCTTCCCGGTAGAATCCAGTGTGTCGGTAGCTTTCCCCAGCTCTCCGATGGCAATGTACCTCTAGGAAAGGGAATGAGAAGAGCGGCCATGAGTGGCACGGGACTGCTCGGCATGCCTTCAAACAAAGCACACCTTACCAACACTGCCAGCCTGAGACAGAGTGAAGGAAACAAGGCACTGAAATTGCTTTGCTGGCTTATTTCTGTTGTGTGGGAAGCATCTGTGAGGCCAGAAACATTCACAAACACCAGCCAACATGAGAAAGAAAAGCAAAGCCCATTAAAACGGCTTTAGGGCTTAGATGTATAGTATTATTGCACATTTCCTGGACTATTTTTATACTGGGTACTCTGGTTTTTAAGGGAACTGCAAACACAGTCTGTTCTCTGTTTGATGAGTCCCACACACAAACATTCAAGCAACCATAGATTTCAAATATCCTAAAAATAAAACGATTTCTGCTGATTATGTGTGGACTTGTCATTACCCCTAAACAGTCCAGGATAACATCTGCTTCCAGAGCATTTCCTTCGTGGAGGTGCCATGTGGCATAAGCCTAGAGATGGAGGGTGAGAGGCAGGGCTGACTCGCATGCACACATCACATCATGTTTTAGCAGGGCTCAAGGCCCGTGGACTATGGAACCGATACTCTGCAGAGAACAGGGACATTACATGCCCGAGAGTGGAAAGAACAGTGTGACAATACAACATGGCACCACAAGGATCAATCATTTTACCAGGCATACAACTACGATGACTTCAAGCATAGTGATGTGACACTACTCCAGGAAGCACTAACGACCGGTCTCAGTAGCGAGATTGCTCATTTAAAAAGCTAAGTATTGGAAACCAATGGGCAACACTAGGCTAGACACCAAGTACAGCAGAGGCACCTTAAACGCAGTGTTTCCTCAGTAAAGACAGCTGACACTACAGCTCTCTGAAGGGAAACTATTCAGAACTGATCATGATCCATAAAGGACGTTAGTCCTCATCAGACTAAGAGGGCTGAGCACGGGCCGCTTCCCTCCGGGCACGCCGGCACGGTGCGTGCTTTCCACCACTCTTCTCTTGGGGGCCTCACTCGATGTGCTGAGAAAGGCAAAAGGACTATAATGTCCTGGAGACATGAACCTTCACTTATATGACTCTTAAAGTGACACTCTGGCCAGGTACAGTGCTGTACCCTTCCATCCCAGCACTTGGGAGGCAGTGGCAGCCCCATGTCTGTGAGTTCGAGGCCAGCCAGGGCTGCTTAGTGAGCCCCAGGTAGGCTACATTAGTGACACCCTGTCTGGGGACAGAACCTCAAAGTACTGTGTAAAAATGCAAATTAATAATGATAAACAAGTGCTAGTAAAGGGACTAAAAATGAAAAAGAATATTAAAAATTATAGCTTCCACAAGTATGCACAGACACCACAGCAAAAGGCCTTTGATGAAGCTGCCTTCCTATCATATTTCTTATCAAAAATGAAATGGGCGGGGGCAGGGGGACGGAGTCTCCAATGTATTTGAATAATTTCATTTAAACATTGCATTAGCACTGGCAAGAGTCAGCTTCTTACAGCTCCCCACGCAATCGCTTCTCTAGCTTGCTGCAGTCAACCTCAAGTCGCCATCCCTCGGAGATGGAACAGGAGGATGAGGGTCAGGAGAAGCTCAGAGTCAAGCTGGTAGGGAGGCAATTACAGCTCCATCACAGATGGCGAGGTGCTTAAGTACATCTTAATTGCTCCAGAATCAGCTCATCTTAAAGTAGGGAAAATAATAAGTGCCTCCTGAGAAGAAGCCAAGGATTTAAAGCAACAACCCTGTTCCCAGTCAACAGCGGATAGCAATTGCTACCGCACAAAAACAGAGAGTGGATCTGAGGTAGCACTGGCCAGAGTGACTCATACGGTAACACAGAGTTCTTGTGGGCAGCAAAGCAGACTAGGGAGACAGCTCAGTGCCTGCTACACTGGGAGAACCAAGAACACACATAAAAGCCAGTGCTATAAGCAGAGACAAGTGGACCCCTAGGGCTCGCTGACCCGCCAGGCTAACCTAGTCAGCAAGTGCTGGGTTCTCAAAAACCAAGGTGAGTGGCTCCTGAGGAAGGGCACCCAAGGATGATCGCAGGCTTCCACTTGCATGCAGACCTGCACAAACACAAAGTGGGGTGGGGGTGGGGCAACACACTGTCTATATTAAGAAGATCATGATGATGTGTTACACGCTGTGCCTTTGACTGTACCCACAGTAGACCACTATATAACATGTTTGAAGTGGGCATCTTATGCTTGCCAGGTGTCCATCGTCCATTGAGGCTTCTAGTTCTGGATGTCCTTGGAACAAGCCAAGTGGACAACCTTGATTTTCTTCTCTTCAGTAAACACCAAACCCTTTCATTTCTCTGTTAATTTCCCATGCCCTGGAACTTTCAAACCCTCACCTCCAAAAGATGGACAACAGTATGCAGTCAGTATAAATGGTATACATAAAATGGGTGGACGGCTGTCCTAAATCCAGATTCTCTAAGAACTATGAAAGGACAAGGTATTGTCCTCAGTGTGCGTGAAATTCCCAGACACAAACTGAACAGCCCACAGTGACCCTACAGCTCTAGGGAGTCACTGCGTGAAGAGGAAGGACACTGACGACAACTCCGGTGAGGGAAAGGGGCCTGGTGTGACTAGCCTGACAAGGGCCACTCTCCGTGGCTCATCTTCCTGGGCTCTCACGCATGGTGCTCGGCACAGACTGCCCGCACACATGCACTGTTTCCCATGTCTCATCAACTGATCCGTCCTTCCCCAAGTTATAACAGTCAGCAGGCGCTACTGCTCTGGTGTTCCCTACCGGACAGAGACGACGTCAGCTTAACACCAGGCTGGCAGAGCTATACACAGGCCTGACGAGTGTCTGTGAGTGCGATTTCTCCACAGTTCTGTCCTAACTTCAGATAGTTAGGCTATAGCTGGAAGCTCACAAAGAACACGGGGGTCCTCCTGTGTCCCCCCGATATGTGGGTTCTTTTTAGGTGGCCTGAGGTCTACATATTGGGTTCAGAACCCCTACTTGTACATCAGGACTTACTGAAAAGCTCCAACAAATTTTTAATTAAGATTTATTTGTATTTTATATGCACAAGTGTTTTGTATGCACACATTTACATGCCCCCAGGAGAGCTGCTGCCAGCAGAAGTCAGATGCCCTGGAGTTGGACTTACACATGCTTGTGAGCCAGCACGTGGGTCCGCTACATGTGGGACAAATGTCCTTAATCACTGAGCCATTTCTCCAGCCCTGTTGTGATCACTTCAAACATGTATAGTATGTCTTCCAACACTTCCTCTATCAGAAATTTAAAATGAGCACATACATTCTATTCCCATCGCAGTGCACATCTGGGAGAAATTCTGGTTTTGTTTGTTTTATTCTGAGATTGCAAATTTTTTTAAAAAGGCAAAATAATTAACATGGCTAATTTCAATGGAGCCACCAAGAGCGTCTCAGGACTCCCTGGCTACACTGGCAAACTGACTGTCTACAAGATGGCTGTTCTCACTTTCCCTCAGACTGGCATCACTCAGGTACCTGTAAGCCACATGGAAAAGCCATCCAGACCAACCAAACCTCCAGCTCACTGCCAACAAGATGACACGGGGACCACACACAGCTGAGCGCCCTCCCGTGGGGTCTACTTCCCACTCACCTACGCTGGACACAGAACTGGGCTTTGGAGGTATTTACTCTCCTGGATGGATATCTGGGAGCTGCGAACTCTGTCAGTATCCATACATTTATTGCAGCATGCAAACGGAAACCCTGCAGAAATTCCACTGAACTTTGTGCTCTTTGGGACTTGTGACTTCTGGCTGAAATCACTTTCCCCTCCAGTCATCTCAAGCTTGCCTTGAAAGTTCACAATTCAAGACTGCACCCCCCACCAAAAAAAGGCTTGGCGGGGAGCGGGGCATATTACTTAGGATGAAGAACATTTTTTTAAAAATTAGAAACCAATGGCACAGGCCTTTAATCCCAGCACTCGGGAGGCAGAGGCAGGCAGATCTCTGTGAGTTCAAGGCCAGCCTGGTCTACAAAGCGAGTCCAGAACAGCCAAGGATACAGAAGAAGCTACATCTTGAAAAAAATAAACAAAGCAAAAACTTAGAGACTAAAACCATATTTGAACGTCTTCATTGTGAAAGGAAAAGCTCTCCACAGCTCCTCAGTGTCCACCTTCACATTTCAACATATTCTTAGAAATATCTCAGAGTTAAGAAGGCACAGAAAGAAACACACTGAACTGGCCTCTGAAGACTGAACGGATGCCGAAATCTTAAAGCCTGGCTGACTGTCACGGGAGTGCCACGGCTGCTGCTACAACATGGCATTCCGGGGGAAACGTCACCTCCTGAGCACATCCAGCATGCAGAACTGCAGCCAATGATACGGCTCCAGTTGTGCCAGCTTTGCCCGAGAGGCCACTGTGGCATGCCTCCTTGTAGATGCGGGCTAGCCTCGTACCTGTACCAGGCTAATAAGAGTCAAGTTTCACCACAGTTCAACTCCTCCTCTGCGCACTTGGTCTCCAAGGCATGTGCAAAGCAGTCAGCTCTCGTCCTCATCTAGAAAGCTTGTTTAGGCAGCTCCCCGGAACCTCATCAGACCGGGGACTTCAATCGCATGTGCTGCCCAGCGTCTGCACATCACACAGCAGCCATCTGTCCCGTCTCCCAGAGTAATTTTATATAAATTATATTTTATGCAGACCCACTTCTAATTGGATTCCAATCTTTTTTTTTTCTTCCTGAAACATGGTCTCACCGTGTAGGCGTGGTATGTTCTATGTAGACCATGCTGGCCTTGATATCCACTGTCTCTGCCTCCTGATTGGAATGTGGGGTTTAAAAGTGTGTGCCACCACACACCTGGCTTGTGAACTATTTTTGAATCCACATTTGTCTACACCCAAAATCCTTCAATGTGTGAAATTTCTGTCTAGAAAAATCGTCATCCCCCCCCTTTTTTTCTTTAAAGAAAAAGCTTTTTCTTTCTGATGACTGTTGTTTTTCTCTACAGTGTGAGAAATTACAGGAATTAAAAACAGAAAGAAAGAAAGAAAAAAGAAAAGAAAAGAAAAATTAACTGTATTCAAGATTCCCAACAGAACTTGTTTGGATGAAATTGACTTCAGGTGTGTACAGAATACACAATCTACCAGGCCTGATATTCAGAGACACAGGGCCTGATGCCACGTGAAGTGCCCGGCACAATGGGAACTGTAAAGAAAATCTAGATGCTTTTCACACACATTATACACATAACCTCAAAAGAGCAGTGAAGAAAGCAAAAAGGACTCAGGGTTCCAGAGAAAAAAGACCACAGGCAATACAAAGCCCAGTAAGGGCTCAGGGCCCAGGGCCCAGGGCCCAGGGCATAAGGCACAGGGCACAGCACACAGCACACAGGGCACAGGGCACAGCATACAGGACACAGGGCCCAGGACACAGGACACAGGGCACAGGGCACAGCATACAGGACACAGGGCCCAGGACACAGGACACAGGGCACAGGGCACAGGGTAGGCCTCTCAGCTCTAACCCCTTCCCTGAGTGAGACACTGGAACAAACAGCCTAGTGTCCCCACAGCCTCCACTCTTCACAGACATTAGCGATAGTGGATGGCCTGAAGGTTTTATTTTATTTAAGAGCCCAATGGTGGCACATGAAGCAGTGAGCTCCAGGCCAGAATGTAGTAACATAAAATCCAGCGCTCTGCCTGTTAGTCAGGAGTGACTATATGAATGGCTGCTGAGCAGAAGACATTGCTAATGCTTCCTGGCTGCAGAAAAACATCCAGCCATGTTGGAATAGCAGTGCCTCCCGTGTGGCCTGGCTTGTGGGGAAGAGGTCACAATGAGATGCACGTACATAAACTGAGCACCTGCCACCCAGAGTGAAATGAAGCAACAACACTCTACACAGGTGTGACGCTACACTCGGCGTGCAAAGCCAATGAAAATCCGTCCGTACACTTATGTAGAGAAAGAGCAGCGCAGACTCTATCATTAAGTCCAGGGCTACTTAGGAAGCTACAGTCACTAACATCTTTTAAAACGAACTGGAAAGAAAATGTCAAAAGTACACGAGGGACTTAGAGGGGGGGACTATAGTCACATGTGGTCACACTCCTAATCCTAGCACTCGAGGGGTACCGATAGGAGGACCAGGAGCTCAAGGCCAGTCTTGGCCACACGAGACCGTACCTCAGACAAGCAAAGGCACATCATATACAGGATGGGGTTGTTTCCTGAACATGCTTGCTTATACAGATGTCTGTGTTTATAGCTCACGTAAGCGAGTTTACGACACCTACATGGGAGCTAGTCTCTACTGTCGACTTGAGACTTGCAAGCATGACGGAACAGACCTTTGACCCATCAGTGACGCACTGTATAGATTAGTTCCGTAAGGAGGGAAGATTCACCCTAACATAGGCTGGATCATGCATGGGCTGAGGTCCCAGGCCAGCGGAGCACAAGCAGCTGCCACTCTCTGCTTCCTCGCGCAGTGTGGAAGGGGCCTTTGCTCCCGCCTGCCCACCAAAATGGACCAAAGCCAGGAGCCGGAGCCCAGGGAAAGGAAGACACTTTTGTTATGTATATTATCACGGCAGGACACAAGGTGAGGAATATCGATTAATAGCTACTAATTGTTTCCTAACAAAAATGTGGTCATCAACACACGGGTCAAAATAAAATGACTTTTATTTTAATAAATACATAACATATAATAGGAAGAAAAGCAAGACATCTATGCCTGATCCAAAATTCTGTGAAACACAAAATTAGGTTTCTGTGACGAGATGCACCTGGGGTGTTCTATAAACGCTGCAGTCACCTGAGGCCCCTGAGTGCTCTGAGTGACAAGCAGCTTTTCTAGCTGAACACCAAAACGGTTCCTACCACATAAAGCCTGACCCAGATGTGTTTCCATCTTCAGTCATCACTTCTCTGCACACATGCCTGGAATTCACAAGCGAGCTCCCTCAGTAACACAGAGCACTGCACGTGCTCATGATGCTGTGGAGACAGACGGGTGGGTAGCAAATGTTTCAGTGACCTCAGCTAATTTGAGCTTGTGGGGGGCGAGAAGCCTGAGCAAGCTATTAGTGTAAATATGTCTTTGTTACTGACACAAAAGTGATATGTTTATTGCAAAACTTTTAGAAAACACTAAATAGTGTAAAATATAAAATAAGTATAACCCTCACTCCTCTACTGAACTGGAACCATTTACATTTTATAGTTAAACAATTAAAGCAACTGGCAAAACCTCGCATCAGAAGCAGGCTGCAAACGCTTGTGGCGACATTTGAGAAGGATGTCTCAATCCACTCGTAACTGACGACTTCCGCTTAACACCTTTTTGGGCAGGAATTGTGTCAGCTAATGTACATGGGGAGGTGCCAGCTGTGGAGGCTGGCAGCCATGACACCCTGGCTCTCTCTTCAGTGGTCCCTCCTACTTCTTCCTTCGCTCCTTCCTCCCCTCCCAAGAGCCTACAAAAGCACTCTGTGTTTAGTCAAGGCTACTCCTTGCTGTCGTTTGTGGGGTGTGTGCGTGCGTGTGTGTGTGTGCGTGTATGTGCCGTGTGTGTGTAAGTCTATGTAGGGATGTGGGGAGCATGTGCGTGTGTGTGTGTGAGTGTGTAAGTCTATGTGGGGATGTGGGGGGCACGTGTGTGTGAGTGTGTAAGTCTATGTGAGGATGTGGGGGGCATGTGTGTGTGTGAGTGTGTAAGTTCATGTGCGGATGTGGGGGGCATGTGTGTGAGTGTATAAGTCTATGTGAGGATGTGGGGGGCATGTGTGTGTGAGTGTGTAAGTCTATGTGAGGATGTGGGGGAGCCTGTGCATGTGTGTGTGAGTGTGTAAGTCTATGTGGGGATGTGGGGGGCATGTGCATGTGTGTGTGTGAGTGTGTAAGTCTATGTGAGGATGTGGGGGACATGTGCGTGTGTGAGTGTGTAAGTCTATGTGGGGATGTGGGGGGCATGTGTGTGAGTGTGTAAGTCTATGTGAGGATGTGGGGGGCATGTGCGTGTGTGAGTGTGTAAGTCTATGTGAGGATGTGGGGGGCATGTGCGTGTGTGAGTGTGTAAGTCTATGTGAGGATGTGGGGGGCATGTGCGTGTGTGAGTGTGTAAGTCTATGTGAGGATGTGGGGGGCATGTGCATGTGTGTGTGAGTGTGTAAGTCTATGTGGGGATGTGCGGGGCATGTGCATGTGTGTGTGAGTGTGTAAGTCTATGTGGGGATGTGAGGGGCATGTGCATATGTGTGTGAGTGTGTAAGTCTATGTGGGGATGTGAGGGGCATGTGCATGTGTGTGTGTGAGTGTGTAAGTCTATGTGGGGATGTGGGGGGCATGTGCATGTGTGTGTGAGTGTGTAAGTCTATGTGGGGATGTGAGGGGCATGTGCATATGTGTGTGAGTGTGTAAGTCTATGTGGGGATGTGGGGGGCATGTGCATGTGTGTGTGTGTGTGTGTAAGTCTATGTGGGGATGTGGGGGGCATGTGCATGTGTGTGTGTGAGTGTGTAAGTCTATGTGGGGATGTGGGGGGCATGTGTGTGTGTGTGTGAGTGTGTAAGTCTATGTGGGGATGTGGGGGGCATGTGTGTGTGTGAGTGTGTAAGTCTATGTGGGGATGTGGGGGGCATGTGCATGTGTGTGTGTGAGTGTGTAAGTCTATGTGGGGATGTGGGGGGCATGTGCATGTGTGTGTGTGAGTGTGTAAGTCTATGTGGGGATGTGGGGGGCATGTGTGTGTGTGAGTGTGTAAGTCTATGTGGGGATGTGGGGGAGCCTGTGCATGTGTGTGTGTGAGTGTGTAAGTCTATGTGGGGATGTGGGGGGCATGTGTGTGTGTGTGAGTGTGTAAGTCTATGTGGGGATGTGGGGGGCATATGCATGTGTGTGGACACAGAGGTTGACATACGTGTGTGTGTGTGTGTGTGTGTGTGTGTGTGTGTGTGTGTGTGTGTTGGCACAGGTTGATAGTACAATATTGTCCATGAATACCTCCCCCCCTCACTGAACCTGGAGTTCAGCATTCTGCCTGCACTGGGTAACCAGCTCCTGGATCTACACGTCTCTGCCCTCCAGCAATGGGGCCCAGGCCCATGCCGCCATGCCTGGCACACTCTGCTGTGTGTTGCACTACTGAGCCATCTTCCCAGCAACCCTCAGTGTCTTCATTTCACAACTACTGAATAAACCGTGTTTTCATTCAAAAGTACGTAGTTAACAAAATGGTCCTGTTTTTTAAAAATCCCACGACTAAAAACAAAAACAAAAACCTCTCAGGACTAGAAATAAGAGCTCAGTGGGTAAAGCATTTGCCATGTAAACACTATGTCTACATTCCCAGAGCCTGTGACGAGCAGGCATGGTAGCACTAGCATGTGCATGTACACACGTGCACACAGACACACATAGACACATACAGACACAGACACACACACAGAGACAGACACAGACACACACACATGTAGACACACACAGACACACAGAAACAGACACAGACACACACAGAGATACACAGACACACATACATATAGACAGACACAGACATACACACAAATACATAGACATACACACACATACACACACACAGAGAATCCTCCAGTAGAATTTATAGTCTATAACTTCTTTTCAGCTAAGAAATATCACATGTTAAGAAACCTAAATATAAGAGCAGATTAGTTTGAACTAGCTGTTAGCAGTACCTATTGATTTGTATTTCAGTCTGAAAGGAGTCTGACTGGAGCACACATTATCAACTCCTAAGTACTAGTTTCCAGGTGTTTGCAAATTCACCATATAATGTCAGGTGTTGAGTTGGTGGCAAACCTTAATCCCAATATTTGGGAGATATAGATGTTTGAGGGTAACCTGGTCTACACAGCAAGTTCCAGGCCAAGCCAGAGACACATAGTTAAGATCCTGTCTTAAAATAGAAAAATAAACCAATCACATTTAGGCAAATGTCAGAATTTACAGTAATCTTAGCGTTTGCAAACTTCAAGGTAATACTGAGCATTATTTTTAAAAAATTATGTGCATTTATCTGTTTTTGTGTCTAGGGAAAGCAATAAAACCAGCATTCACCAGTGAATATAAGGCCAGTTAGGGGTACATAAATGGGACTGTATTAACCAAAACAAAAGCAAGTGTGTTGCTGAGAGCAATTCATTGATCTCTAGGCTCCTCGTTAACTGCTATTGTATATCAGCTGTTTGACCCTGATCGGTTTTCTTTATTATATATTTTACATATTTTTATGAGACCCTACTGTACTTTTAAAATTATTATTACCTAAAGTTAATAAACTCAAAGTCTCAAATTTGCATGGCAAAAAAAAAAAAAGAAAGAAAGAAAGAAACCTAAATATAATGAGCATCTAAGAACCTCCTTATGGAGATGGTTTCAAATGTGGCAAACAAGCCACTGGGCAAAATGTCCTCATCTCTACCACAGACAGAATTCTGCCTAAAAAATAGGCAAGCGTGGATGCAGGCAGAGTCAATGGCCAGACTCTGCCAAGACAGGGTAAGCAAGTCCTCAATAGCTCCTGCCTCACAAATATGTCTGTCAGATATCTGGGCCAGAAGGCTGAAGATGCTCCAACGTTATAGAGAGTTTGGGGTGAAGATTCAGGTAGCAAACTGTCTCTATCATCTTCTCATTTGGAAAGCTGCTAACCTGCACTCCTGGCATACTCAGGTAATCAAGTTTATTCCTTCTCAAGTCTCTGATGGAGTGGAAGACCAGGTAGCTTAGTTTTACAATGAAGCTTAATTGTTTAGGGGTTAAGATGTTTTTAGGTCTAGATAGATGTTTTAAGTTGATAATGACAATATGTGATGGAGATTGATTTACATTCAGAAATTTAGATGCACCAAGATAGGAAAGATGTCTTCTTCAAGACTGCCAAATACAAATAGCCAAAACACTAAGAATGTAACATGTATGTAATTACTGATTGTGTCATGGTTCTTCTTGCCATAGGTAATCTATTGTATATATGTATAATAATATAAATGTATATGTACAAAACTAAAATAAAGAAAAAGGAAATCTAAATGTAGAATTTAGATTTTAATTTTAATTTAGATTATAGATTTATATATTAAATAAATATATATTTATATTAAATATTTAATATAAATTTAGATATATTTAAATTTTTAGATATAAAATTAAAATTAGACTTAAATTTAAAATATTTTTAGTCTAATTGTTTGAGTTATAGCCTTGTGTTTACAGGCATTGTGATGGATAAGAAAGACACTTGACCATGTAAATTATACTTTATTTATTTTTTTATTTTTGAGATAAGGTTCTCTATGTAGTTGAGGCTGGCTTTGAACTTGCAATATTCCTATGTCAGCATGCCAAGTCCTGGAATTACAGTTCTGGGCCACCAACCACATCTGGCAATGTGTTTATTACAGTTGAGGAATTTTAGTTTTTGTTTTGTTTTTTAATGTCTATGAATGGTTTGTCTGCATGCATGTATGAGCATACATGAGCACCTGTTGTCCTCAAAAGTCAACAGAGGGTGTCAGGTCCCTTGGAACTGGAGTTATGGTTTGTTGTGACCATCACACAGGTGCTAGGAACTGAACCTAGGTCCTTAGCAAGAGCAACAAACACTGGGTTTCTTTCTTCCTTTCTTTTTTCTTTTTTCTTCATTTATTTATTTTTAAAGATTTATTTATTTATTAAGTATAGTGTTCTGCCTGCATGTACACCTGCATACCAGAAAAGAGCACCAGATCTCATTATAGATGGTTATGAGCCACCATGTGGTTGATGGGAATTGAACTCAGGACCTTTGGAAGAGCAGGTGGTGCTCTTAACCTCTGAGCCGTCTCTCCATACCTCTTTCTTTTTTAAAGTAATGACATGTAGGTCACTGTGGTGGTTTGGTGAGAATGGCCCCCATATGTTTGAGCACGTGGCCTTCAGTTGGTGGAACTGTTTGGGAAGGATTAGGAAGTGTGGCCTTGCTGGAGGTGGTGTGTCACTGGTTGTCAGCTTTGAAGTTTCAAACGACACATGCCATTCCCAGCATGCTCTCTGCCTCGTGCTTGTGGTTTGAGATGAGAGCTGTCAGCTGCTGCTCCGTCTGCCTGTCACCATTGTTCCACCATCATAGACTCTGACCTTCCGGAACTCTGGTTCGATTAGACTCCTCTATAACTTGCCTGGCTCAGGGTGGTTTGTCACAGCAATAGAAAAGTGAGACAATCACTGAGAAACACATCAAAGAAGAAAAGCATCGTGACAGTCTTACCTTGGACCCCGACAACATACTGGTCAGCATTTTTGTTCCTCTTCCAATCCCAACCACTATGAAAGAAAGAAATGTTTTGACACTCTATTCTGAAAACGAAATTCATCAAATATCGGCATATCTTGTTCATAATTTAGTGGCCTCTGTAGTGCAAGGTTATTAAGAATGTACATTTAACAGGATTTGGGGCTCCTATTTATCCAGTTAGATGGTGTCAGGCAACTGAGAAATTCTGAACAGAAAAAGGAAAAAAAATAATATCTGCTCATCCCCAAATATTAAACACAGCAAATGCCTCATCCCAGCCAATCAGAAGATGAATATTCAGAGCTGTCTCCACGGATGCGCTGGGACTTTATATGGGTACCATAAAAAATACATGGTACAATTAGCCATGTTCAAGTGCTGATGAAATCCTGACAGGATTCATTACTAAACAAAGCAAAAGCCATCATCCTAGCTAACGAACCATTAAGGATGATTAGTAGCAGGCAGTACACAATCAAGAAAAGAAAAACACGGTTAATGAGCCCAACAGAGAGAAAACTACAGCTGGAGTGAGGGCCCACAGAACCAAGTGCCTCGGCCCAGAGCAGCCACCCACAGCGCGGCCGCTGCCATGCCTTCCGTCTCAAACATTTCTTATCCTACACGCCACAGCTCACCACGGAGAGCAGAGAGGATCTGATGGGTTTTTTATATATATATAAAAGCGGGCAGTTTTGTTGTAAGGATCCCAGTATTTACCATCAGAACACAGTGTACCGCTACAAGTCAGAGTCCAGAGGAAACAGGAGAAGGGCTGACAGCTGAAGAGGATGACCGGCGGCATCCACAGCAGCTCAGATTTAGTGCCCACCTTCTCGTTCACCACGGCCCTCTCTACCTCAGACACAACAAAGCCGAGGCCTGCAGACACTAAGAATGTCGCCCGGCTTCTTGAGGCCGGAGAAGTATGAGGTGGGGCTGAAGCTCAAACCAAACCGCCTGGTCTCCTCAGCCCGGCCACCAGCAGCCTGACCACCGCACATCTACACCCCAGCCTTCCTTTTCCAGCTCGGACCACGGCTCCACTGTTCCTGGGGCCCTCGCTGTGCACACTGCCAAGTTCCCAGAAGACTCGGTAACTAAGTCCCACCTCCTTAGTATCCAAAGCTTAACCTTCCAAATCCAGCCCAAGCCTCAAGCCACTCATAAAGCCTATCGCGAAAGCCTGACTCCCACGACACACACTGGGTGGACACTTTATCTCCAAGTAGTCATAACAGTCCAGAACTAAGGTCAAAGGCCATCTGCACACAGTAGCTCTGAAGAGATCAATCGTCTTCAAACAGCAGCGCTTGCTAATGCTGCTGAGGAGGCAGAAACTGTGCAGAAGAGCAACATGGATTTGATGTGATTTGACCTTGTGTAGATGACTCCCTGGGCGATAGCTTTTGAGCACCTACTGCGTGCAGTCCTGAGAGGACAAGGAAGCCAGAGAACTCATTCCTGACTCTGACACTCGTATTCTTAAGGGAAGAAAACTGCAGACAGGGAGCGCTCAGGGCTCAGAGCTGTAGCCCGATGCGTAGGTGAGTGACGTTGAATGGCACATGATGGTGCCTGTGAGTGTGGACAGAGGGAGGAGCCACTGGGGAGGCCGCAGGACCACCCAGAAGACTGAGGCCAAAGGCTTCATTCAGCTTTGCAAAAGGAGAGTGCTGGCGAGGAGCACCCGTGGAGAGGAGACGCGCTGGTGTCTCCACGTGCACCTCTGTGACGGTGCCGGAGTCCCTGGAACCAGAATTACAGAGAGCTGTGAACCACCATGTGGGTACTAGGATTTGAACCCTGGTTCTTTGAAAGAGTAGGCAGAGCTCTTAACCACGGAGCCATCTCTCCAGCCCCAAGAATCACGTTCTAAAGGAACAGGCTGGGCAAATTCTCAGACATGAGAGCGGGAGTGGTGGGCTCGCTGACCTCACAAGGAGGCTGCCGTGTGTGAGTTTGAACTCAGCCATGGCTTCTCTGTGATGATGGCTTCCAGACTAATTATGGGGTCTAGAGCGATAAAACTTCCAGGAGACACTTGAGAGTCACCCGGAAAACCCTCTCGTTTTGTATTTAAGAATCAAGGCCAAAGAAGTGAGGGGTTCATGGAAGGTGCTGGCCCAGCAGTGTTTTCTGGAAGGAGCACCTGCAGCTGGGACCCTGCCTGACAGCAGCTTTCTCCTGAGAGGCCGGATTTGCAGTCAAGGCGTAGATAGCCGACCCCACCCGACTCCCAAGCCCTGCACCCGCTTGATCACGTGAAATCCTAGTCTATGCTTGTTGTACAGGCATGGAGTTACGTCCTAATAGGGAGACGACCGTCACCAAAGTCAAGAGGGCATCTCAGGACCTGGAAAAGCCAGTGCAAGAGACAAGAGAGACTGCAGTTACGGGAAAGCAGACACACAGCCTGGGAAATGTGGAGGGCGCTGGATAAAAGGGTTTGTTTGTTTTTTTTTTTTTTTTTTTAATTATTTTGTTTTGAATTTGTATTCTTTAAAATTTTTTAATCCTGTTAAATTTAAATAAATAAATAAATCCTGCACCAGTAATCTCAGCACTTAGGGAGTTCGAGGCTGGCTGGGTCTACAACTCGAGTCCAGAAGAGCCAAGACTACACAGAGAAACCCTGTCTCCAAAAACAAGCAAACAAACCTCCTGTGTCTCAAAGCCTCCACCAGGCCCCAGTGCATTAGTCTCTGGTTATAAAGGAGTCATCTGTGGACAGGCCAAGGCACTATGCTACCTTTCCACAGCTGCCAACACAGAGAAGCTCTCACTGGTGTTTAGCTCATTTGCTAACATGTGGAGCAGGTGGTACCATTACGGTTCTAAGAATCTCCTTAGTAACTCAAGAGAGTGAGAGCTCCTACGTGGAAAGATGCTCCCAATAAAGTCAACCAGATAGACAGAGCCCAGTAATGACCTCAGCGGCCTCAGCTGCGGGGCTGATCACACAATTGTGTTTACTGTTGTAAAATACTGATGTAAAATATTTCTGTTGAGAGAGAGACAGAGAGACAGAGAGACAGAGAGACAGAGAGACAGAGACAGAGAGAGACAGAGAGACAGAGGGACAGAGAGCCACAAAGCAGAGCTCAGTTTTAGCACAGGCCTGGGCAGAAGGCTAGAGGGACGGCTCTGTGGCTGAGCTCTGGCTGCTCTTCCAGAGGACTGCGGTTCAGTTCCCAGCACCCACAGGCAGATTATAACCAACCATAAGTCTAACTCCAGGGGATCCAATACCCTCCTCCGGCATCACTTAGAGACACAAAATAAAAAGTGAAAAACAAGCATGAATAGAGACTGAGAAGAAATATGGCGACCGTATGAAGGGCGATGGCTGCTGGGAGCACAGCACACGTGATTACTACCAGCTTTGTGTGTGATCCTCCTGAAACACCCACTGTGTCTCAAGCCTGCAAAGTCAAACGCACCTATTTAAAGCGATAAGCAGAAACTTAGTCTCCATGTTGAGGGCCTGACGGTAAAAGTGTGCATGACTTCCGTGTCGCTGCTGTAACAACGGTCACCGCCCTGGCGTATGATTCTCAAGTCAGAAACCCAGAGCAGCTTACAATGGGCTAGGACGATGATTACATTCAATTTAAAAAGAACTCTGGGACTGGCGTGGCTGTGCTCCTTCGCAGTGCCAGGGGAGAAGTTGGCTACGAGCCTCCCCAAGGGGATGAGTGTCTTGCCTTTTCCAGCTCCCAGAGGCTGCTCACACTCATGGCTTGGGGTCCCTTCCTTCTTCAAAGGCAGCGACCACATCACTGTAGCCTCCACTGCCACATGTCCCAACTTCCCTGGGCCTCTTCCGTTTTAGGACGTGCAGTGGGCTTACCTGGGACTCCAGGTAATGTTATTACAGTCACCTGATCACCAACATTAACCCTGGCTGCCCCCGTGTGACATAACCCAGCATGCTCGGGTGGGGGGGGGGGTGTAGATGGCCCCGTGTGACATAACCCAGCATGCTTGGGGGGGGGGGTGTAGAGATAACTCCAGAGAATAAGTCTTGCCTTCAAATATATTGGTTCAATTTGCAGGCGCACCTGTAACTATTTCATATATATATGAAATAGCATGAAAATCCTTATTTTATCCTCAAATTGCCACCTTACATTACATCTGTGGGTCACAACCCCTTTTGGTCAACTGACTTTCACATGAGTTTCATATCAGATATTTACATAACAATTAACAACAGCAGCAAAATCACACTTATGAAGTAGCAATGAAAACAATGTTATGGTTGGGAGTCACTGTATTAAAAGCTCACAGCATTAGGAAGGTTGAGAACCACTGCCCTGGGTCCTAAATCTGCACCATTATTACAATGAACATGGTTTCTAAAATGCGTAAAGCACTTCCAAGTAAGATGGCAGAATAAATGCTGCCCCGTAGCAAGAACAGAGTCTGGACAGGGAAGAATGGAAAAGCGAACAAGAGAAAGGGACAGAGCGCGTAGGAAAGGGACAGAGGGACAAATGCGTAAAGCACTTCCAAGTAAGATGGCAGAATAAATGCTGCCCCGTAGCAAGAACAGAGTCTGGACAGGGAAGAATGGAAAAGCGAACAAGAGAAAGGGACAGAGCGCGTAGGAAAGGGACAGAGGGACAAAGGGATGACGGGACAGTTGAAAAGCACAGAACTACAGCATGGAGACTCAGTGAAAAAGAAGGACACCGGCCACCACCCAGCTCCAGCCTTGGTTCTCCCTGGAAGTGGAGGGAAGCAGAGCCCTGACACAAAGGAAACAACAGCACACAAACCCCAGGAAATTACAACCCTGTGCCAGTCCCAGGAAAACACACCAGCACTGGTCTCCGAGTTCACCTGAACCCCCACCCACAGGGCAGACTTTGATTTTAGATGACCCGGAAGGAATCCCCTCTAATAATTTCTCCTCGTACTCCCTCCACTTTTCACCAATGTCTTTATTTTCTTCTTTTAAAAAAGCTTTTACGGGACTTGGCATGGTTGGGCGTGCCTTTAATCCCAGCACGCAGGGAGCAGAGGCAGCGGGTGAGAGCAAGTAAGGAGCACGCACGAGAGCAATGAAAGTTGGTTTCTAGTAATATGGGGATGTCCGTGACTGGAGGAGGCCCAGTATATACATCCCAATATATGCATCCATAGGATGCAACCTCAGAAAGTCTTAAAATATACCCTAGCCTACGGATATACACCTTTGCAGTCACAAAGGTTTAAAAGGAGAAATGCTATTCTCCTCCCAATCCATACTACCATTCTCTCCCACAAGCAATTAAACCAACAAACCCTGTGGAAAGCAGACGGCTTCCCCTCAGGAACTATCAGGGTTACAGCCTACGAAGAACTAATTTGAGGTTAGATTAGCTACAGCAGCACCCCAAAACTGTATGCTCTGCCTCGTCAGCAGCCTCAACTGCCCCATGTCCATAGTCTCAAAAATAGCTAGGACTTGTGGTTGATAACGCACTGTGACTTAGCACGGCAGGGACACACCACTGCCTCGCCAGGGGACAGGACGCTGCAGGGCTTCTCTACCCTCCTGCAGAGGGGACAATCGGCTTGGCAACTATGCCAAAATGCAATGTATAGACGATGTTTCTCTCAGGGAAATAAGTCGGAAACATAGTGCCTAAGTCTCTTTGGGACTGGGAAGTGCTTACCCAGGCACCCTCTGCCTGTGTGGTAGCACAGAATTCCAGATTCCAGAAGCAAACTGCGGTTCATATAGTCAAGGCACAGCAAACCATGTGACGACCCAGCAAAGGGTGGAAACCGTTCCTACATCCATGTTCACAGATGCTGGCCACGCCCAAGCCTTCCCAAACACAACAGCTTCATTCCTGGTGTGTTAACTGCTCTGCTCACATTCAAACCTTTGCTCAAACTCCATGCACACACACGAGAGGCGGTAGTGGTGGGTATGCCGTGTGCCGTGTGCTGTGTGTGCTGTGTGTGTCACGTGCCGTGTCCATGTGCTGTGTTATGTGCCATGTGTTGTGTGCTTTCTGTTCTGTGTGCTGTGTGTGCTGTGTGCTCTGTGTGCTGTGTGCTGTGTGTTGTGTGCTGTGTGGCGTGTGCTATGATACTGTGTGCTGTGTGTGTTTGTGCTGTGTGTGCCATGTAGCTATGTGTGCTGTGTGCTATGTGTGTGTTTGTGCTGTATGTGCTGTGTGTGCCATGCAGCTGTGTGTGCCGTGTGCCTGTTTCTGCTGTATGTGCTGTGTGTGCTGTGTGCTGTGTGTGCTGTGTGTGCTGTGTGTGCTGTGTGTGCTGTGTGTGCTGTGTGTGCTGTGTGTGCTGTGTGTGCTGTGTGTGCTGTGTGTGCTGTGTGTGCTGTGTGTGCTGTGTGTGCTGTGCTGTGTGTGCTGTGTGTGCTGTGTGTGCTGTGTGCTGTGTGTGCTGTGTGTGCTGTGTGTTTGTGCTGTATGTACTCTGTGTGCCATGTAGCTGTGTGTACTGTGTGCTGTGTGTGTGTTTGTGCTGCATGTACTGTGTGTGCTGTGTAGCTGTGTGTGCCGTGTGCTGTGTGTCTGTTTCTGTTGTGCTGTGTGTGCCGTGTGCCCTGTACCACACACTACGACTAGAACACTCCAAGGTGCACAGAGAAACCAGGAGTAAGATGACGTAACCTGCATTTGGCCAGCATTTCTGGTATCAAAGAAGCGCGCCATTAAACCCTTCCCGTCTCTCACCCAGAACACCTTGTGCCGCACTGTCCAGCGTCCCTCCATGTCCAATTTTCAGTGTCTTCTTTTGCCTCTTGTTCCACTCTGGAGAAGGCATGCCAGCTTCTGTGAGAACATCAGGATGAAAGGCCATTACCAAGACCAGCCGGAGGGACATGGACGACACGACTCAGTACAGACGTCAGGCTATGACCACAACACTCACAAAAAGCAGATACTAACATGTACAGTGTGGTCGTGTATGCTCTGAACAATGAGTCTGAGGCCAGGGTGGTCTACACAGTGAGTTCCAGGCTAGCCAAGGACATGCGCTGAGACCCTGTCTCAAAAACTAAACAATAAAAACTGTACAGCCAAGGCCAGGAAGAAAGTGCAGTTGGTAAAGTGTTTACCGGGCAAGCAGGAGGAACTGAGTTCAATCCCCAGGGCTCACATTAAGGACAACACTGGGTGTGGTGATATGAATTTCCAATCTCTGACCTGGGGCAGGGGGATGGTCTCTGGGGCTCACTGGCATCTACTTAACGAACGCCAGCCCAGTGAGACACCTTGTCACAAAAGATAATGTGTACAGAGGAATGACATCTGAGGTTGCCCTGCACACACGTGTAAACACATACACACGCATACACATGTGCATACGCAGAGGCTCACACACGCACACACATGTGCACACACAGAGGCTCACACATGTGCATGCACACACCCCACACATGCACACACACAGACGTACACACACGTGCATGCACACCAACATGTACACACGTGTGTGCACATGCACGCACTTCCTAAATTATAAAAGAACAGTATTTCAAAGTTAGTGAACAAGAAACCAGGACTCATTTTCTTTAAGGAAAACATTTATTTTTTTTTTATTTCTATTCATTGTTTAAGTGTATTTTATTAATTTATTCATATTACATCTCAATGGTTATCCCCTCCCTTGTATCCTCCCATTCCTCCCTCCCTCCCATTTTCCCCTACTCCCCTCCCCTATGACTGTGACTGAGGGGGACTTCCTCCCCTGTATATGCCCATAGGGTATCAAGTCTCTTCTTGGTAGCCTGCTGTCCTTCCCCTGAGTGCCGCCAGGCCTCCCCATCCAGGGGACGTGGTCAGATATGGGGCGCCAGAGTTCAGGAGATGTTTGGATGCTCTGGTTGCATGTAAATCTGTGCACCATGTGCATGCAGTGCCCAAGGAGGCCAGAAGAGGGAGCCCCAGGAACTAGAGAAATAGATGCAATGAGACACCAAGTGGATGCTGGGAATCGCACCTGAGTCCTCTGGAAGAGCAGCCAGTGTTCTTATCTATGGATCTAGCCATGCCCCAGTAGTTAGAAAAGGGCAAGTTGCTGGTTGTAAACGTCTCGGTCAGCACCTCTGAACGTTGCTGATTTCCTGACTGCAGCACATGAGCCTCTAAGACTAGGCTGGATTTCAACTGCTTCACCTTCCATCAGTAAGGCACCATGGGTCTCTGACAGTGAAATTACAAAAATGCACTGGGGTGAAGGAGAGATAAACCTGTTCTTTAGGATCCCAAGTGCGGGATCGGAACGGTCTTGTGAGAGAACAGGTGAGGTTAATCCACTAGAAGAACAACCACCTCATGCAGGAGCTTGATTGTTGCCAGCTGAAAAGATCCCGTGACCAGACTCTGGGAGGAGATATATAAATGAGCCCAGAACTGGAGGCGGGGCTTTTTGGAGACTTCGGATGATTTCAGCTGCTCATCGCTGCACTTCGAGACGCTCCTAGAGAGAACTGCTCGAGGGAAGGCTTCGGGGCTCCGACTCCTGCTGAAGTTCTGGGTTCTGGTTACTCCAGGTTCCAGCAGTTTCTTCGAAACTGATATCCTTACAGTTTTGTCATTGTGTCCATTAATCCTCATTTCCTATTGTTTTGGTTAGTTGGGTTATAAGGGACGTATGCTCAGTCACTAAGTTGTTAATAAAATATATTGGTTAAAAAAATTGAGCCTACACTGGGGAACTCTGGATCTTCAACCTGATCCACCTAAGAGCATAAAGGTCCCATAAACTTAATCTTGTCTGAGCCCAAATTTACCTCTAACTTACAGACGTCACGTCTATCTCTGCCGCACTATTGAAACGTTGCTCAATTCTTCTGAACCAAATATTCAGATGAGTGTTTGTGGGTGGCCAGGTAAGGTCCTTTCGAACTATAAAACCCTAGTATACTTCAGGCCTAGAAGGGCTCAAAGTCACAGAAGGGCAGGGCTCTGCGATAGCAGGGATCGTTGTGAGGACAGGTAGGGAATGCTCCCTAAGTGGCATGGCCTCTGACTGCGAGCCAGTCAGTGTTTGGCAGACCCGGGCAGAACAGAACCACTTTCTGGCGGTTAGGATGGCGTGGAGAAGCACAGCTGAGCTGAGAAGAATGAAAAGCCGCCCAGTCGCAGGCTCTGTAGCAGAGGAGAGAGAGAGGTCCGCACCTCAATGACTGCGCCCTACAAACCAGCCTTGGTGAGAGCCCCAGAGAAGTCCCAAGGAACCTCAGAGTTTCAATCCTACAAAAACCTTCTCTAAACACCGTAATCTTTGGTCCGAAATGTCAGTTTACTAACAAACCAGCCAAAATGAAAGCGACACATCTACGGAGGGAAAAGCAAAGCTAGTAACACCACAGCACTTCCCTGCGATGCAAGTCCTGAGCTCGGTACCTGCCGGATGACCCATCCTGGTGGGCGGCACCGCACTGCTCTGGTTACACCAACACTGCAGAAACACAGCTTTACGACGGTAAGTCAGGAAGTTTATTTTAGCTCGTGATTCCAGCTTGCCGTCTACTGGACACATCCACACTGAGGGGCAGAGTGAGGATGAACACATGAACATCTCGTGCTCAATTAGCAGGTGCCCAGCTGAGTTTCCCCACTCTTACACAGTTCCAGATGCCCTGTCTATGGGAGGGTGCCATCCACAGCACCACACCTACCCTGCCTTCCCAGATCAATGACTCTAATTAAAACAATCCCTCATAGACACGCCCACAGGCCACCCCAGCATCGACAGACCCTGCCCCATACTGGAATTCCCTTCCCGGGGGATGTCTAGATTATTTTGAGCTGACAAGCAAAGGTAACCACCCCACTTGACAAGCAGGTATAAGGCCATCATTTAGCATCTGGAAGAATGCACCTATTTATCAACAAACATTTAAATTTGCATTTTACCTGTTACAGTTAGCAAATTTCTATCACAATAGTTTAAGTCCAGCATGGAGATGCACACCTGTAAGTCTCACACTCAAAGAGCTGAGGCAGGAGGATCACTGCGAGTTCCAGGCTACCCTTGACTACACAGTGAGTTCAAGGCAACCCTATCTCAAAACAAGCAAACAAAAATAGAGTAAGTCTACCAGGAGACACTGTACAATGTAAGCGTTTCTTTAGTGGTACCAAGACAAGCTATGCCCAATCTCTGGAGAGCCTCGGACAACAACTTACTTTTTTTTTTTTTTTTTAAACCGTAGCCTGCAGAAATCACAAGACTGTAAGCCTGGTTAAGGAAAAGACAGCAGCCACATAAATCCGAGGGTGGAGTTGAAGCCTGCCTGGTCCCAGTGCTGGTAGCCACACTTGCCTAAGTGGCAAGCTCCGGGTTCAAGTGGGGTACTCTGGCTCAATATACAAGATGGAAAGCAATCTCTGAAGACAGCAACATCATCTGTCACACACACACACACACACACACATACACTACACATATATTTACATGCAAAACAAAAATAAGGGTGTTTTGTTTAATGCTACTGCACAAATGAACTATGCGTGTCTAATATTTTCCCAGTGGCACATAAATCAACAGAAAGAATGCTTGGAAAAATGGCTAACTTCTATTTTAATGTTCCTCAAAACATGTTCCAAAAATCACACGAGAATCTGGAGCACTGGAGTGCAGTTTCCAAAATATATCCCAGATCTTCAGAATCTCAGCGTCTGCAAGGTGGGGGTTAGGAACCTATATTCATGTAGAAGATGAATTATCATACCCACTAAAAGGTGGATATGATGTCTAGCTAATTCGACCTATGTGCTTTCTAAATGTATTTTTAAAGTTCGCAGCCTGAGGGTTCAAAGCCAGAGTTTTCTTTGGTGGAAGTCATCCACAGGAATCAAACCAAATCCCCATGGGAGGGATCAGACTACAGAATACTGGGCTGCCAGCATTTAGCTAGAAACGTGTGTGTTGGAAGTTGGCCCCTAACTCTACGCATGCATCCGTGAGAAGCTCGAACGGCCACTGTTGAAAGAGTCTGAGCTTAGCTAAGTCCAAGCGCAAGATGCTGGGTTTCTGTCCAGAGTTGATTCAGTGGTCACTCTTTTTCTCTCTTAAGCCACGAGAGCGCAAACTAAGTCAGTAAGTAAAGAAATAAATTTAAGAATCCCAGGGCGCTTGCCCTGCTGCGGAGACCGCCTCAGCCTTGACCCTACCGGGTTGCAGTACCTGCCAGCAGCTTCTCCTTCAGCCGGTTCAGCAGCTCAGCTGAAGTGGGCCCTTTGGGCTTGTGCACGGCGAACACGCCGCTGAGCGACATCAGCTTAGCAGCTAGGGCAGCCTTGGACACCTGGGCCTGCGATCTGTTCCCGGCCGCCGCCGCCGCCACAGCTGCGGCCACGGAGGTCGCGGCTGCACATGAGGTGTCTGGGGCCGTGTCCACTATCAGAGGTGAAACTACCTCGGTCTCAGCAGCTGCCATGCTTTCCTAGCCTGGACCGGCAACCGAGGGGCGCACAGGGATGACACAAGAGATGCGGCCTGAGACGTGCCGCAAGGCCTTCTGGGAATTGTAGTTCATACCGTCCGTACAGTTCAATCGCTTGCTGTGGTATGGCATCTCAGGGTTTTGGCAGAATCTCTACTTTATCTCTCTCTATTCAGAAACGCTCGCCGGGCGTGGTGGCACGCGCCTTTAATCCCAGCACTCGGGAGGTGCCATTGTAAACTACCCAAGACCCAAATGAGGGAGTCACTTCCTGTCCTATGGACACCCGTCTACAACTAAAAGGAAAGTCCCTCCCCCGCCCCACCCCCGCCGCAAAAAAAAAAAAAATTGCCTTTGTGTGTGTGTGTGTGTGTGTGTGTGTGTGTGTGTGTGTGTGTGTACACATATATACGGAATTTGAAATACTTTTTCTGTTGCTTCTGAAGACTCACAATCTTCGGCCTAAATCGCTGTCTCATCTGATGTAGCAGGCTCTTGAATTAGCCATTTCGAATACAAAACATCCAAATATATGCTCAGCCTGTACAAGGTACCCGCGGACCTCATTCCAGACCCCAGATGCCTCACATGTTAGTGAATGAATTAATACACCAATCCGGTGGTAAATCATGTGGGCTTATTTTGATAACTCCACTTTCTTCACTGCAGCTCTTAAAAATTCTAAGATTTGTTTTATATTCTTTTGAAGTTTCCATTCCTTTGTAAATACGGGTTTTATATATACATATATATATTTGAGCTGGGCATGATGGTTCATGAAGGGCTCTCTAACAGGCCAGATAACAGACATAGACCCCACAGGCTTTGCCCTTTTCCCCTTTCCTTCTCTGTAAAAGTACCTTTTGCTCTCCAGATGTAATTGTCTCTCCGAGGCTTACTGCCTCTGTCTGCTAACCTTAGCCTAGTCCTGGAAGCTTCTACTGTTATGCCCAGATCTTGTATACCCCAAAAACCACCAGGAGTCTGAAGTCATATGTAAAAGCAAAGAGCCTTTATTCCAGCATGCTGGGGTGACCAGCACGAACAAAATGGCCACCATCTCGAGAGTAACTTGCAGGGCTCTTTTAACGTCCAGAAAGGGGGATTCCAAGGTGGGTTAGGTAATCTTTACTCCTATTGGCACAGATCAAAGGCAACAGTGTAAGTGTATCTGGGCTCTGGTCCGGGGCTAGGAGCTCTCTGAGCTGGTTAAACCTGCCCAAACTGGTAGGTGTTCTTGAGGCTACATGTCTCTGGTCAGGAATTATGGACTCTTCAAACTGGTGGGTAAGCAACCCTGTCTTCCTCAGGGCAGGTGTCCTGGCTGTCCCCGATTGGCTGTCTGTTGTTACGGGTGATAGTCAAACATTATCAGAGGTGAGTTGATGGAAACACATTCTTGTGGGCTGTCTGGAACTGGAGTTCATGCCCAGGCCACTCTCCCTTAAAAATGGAGTTTCCTTTTCAGAAATAGGGTTTCACAGGCCTCCTCACACTACCCTCTGCACAATCTAATCTAGGCCTGCAACGTTTTCAGCCTCTGAGAGTTGCTGCTGAATAAATTCACTCTTTCAGCACTTTCTGAACTCTGAATTCAAAGTCGTAATTCAAAAAATGACAATACAATAACTTCACATTCTGTACCTGTACCTGTACCTGTATGCTTGATTGCTCACCAACTTCCGTGAATCTGCTCTGTGGGAAAATGTAACCAAATGCCCCCCCCCCCACAACACTTTCAGGAAATGTATATAATGCTAGACTGCTTGCCTGAAAAATACACTAAGATGAAGACTTGTCTGTGTGCCTTATTTCTGTTCACATGAGAATCCACATAAGAACTCTGGCTGGCTGGTTCAACTCAGCTGTTCTGGCTCAAACTCCTCTCCAAGCTGACTGATTTGATCTGGCCTCTCTCAGCATCTGACTGAATTGCTCTGCTTGGCCTGGTACTAACTGGCAATCTGCTCTAATCTTCTGGCTCTTTCTCATTCTCTGGCTCATTCAGTCTTCACCTGTGTCCAGCTGGTTCTCTCTCTATAGCCTGTCTCTACACAACTGCCCTAGTAAAACTGCCTCCTCTCTCTCCATCTTCCTCCACACTGCCTCTCTTAAGTTGCCTGTCTTTCCTCTCTTTCTCAAGAGAGTTGGGTGTATTCTATTCTGTCAATCTTTCTCTCATTCACCACCTTTTCTGCCTCTCAATTAGACATCACTTTCAAACATTGGTGCTTCCTTCTACAAACTAACTTTACTTTTCATTGTTTACGATTAAAGATGTGTACTAAGGGTGTCTGTATTTCAGCCAGAGGTATTAAAGGTGTGAAGTGTGGCACACACCTGTAATCCCAGCACTCTGGAGGCAGAGGCAGGTGGCTGTGAGTTCAAGGCCAGCCGGGTCTACAAAGCGAGTTTAGGACAGCCAAGGCTACACAGAGAAACACTGTCTCAAAAAACAAACGAACAAGCAAAGAAAAAAAAAGTTGTGAGGTGTGTCTGCATTCCAGTCAGATCACACAGACCTAGGTCTTTGGATGTGATCCCTTGCCAGAGCAGCCATATTCCTGGCTTAAAATTCCTCTACACCACTTCCTTGCTTAAAACAACAACAACAACAAAATCCAGTTAGATTACACTCCTTAAGCTTGTCCCTAAAGTCTAGCCCCTTATTTGGCCTATGACTCATTCCTGAGACAAAACACCAAGATCCAAAAATTTAAATTCATTGACTAATATGTCTAATTAGAATTTACCAACTCCCCGTTCTTCTCCTTAAAAACCCCCTGCTGCAAAAGCAAATAAAAAGCAAAACAAAACAAAACAACCCTCCACTACTTTCTGTCTTCCTTTGCAGTCCCCACCCTTGGCTTGCCCCCTCTAGGGTAATAAATCTTTGTACTGGAAACTTGGTTTCTGAGTGTGTCCAGTACTGACTCTAAGGAGGCCACCCTCCCTTACAGCACATTCCTTTAAACACAATATTTTGGAGTCAGTGGCAGGTAGAATTCTGTGAGTTCCAGACCAGCCAGGGTTGCATAGTGAAACTCTATCAAAAAACAAAAACAAAAAGCCTAACAAGCCAAAGCAATAACAAACTAGTGCCTGCCCCCATCCCCTCCACTCCACCCCCCCCCACCCCACCCCACCTCCACACACTAATTTTAATTAATAAAATTAAACTTTTTGCCGACATGGCATCAGATCTTCTCTCTAAAAGTGTTTCAATTCACCACAAAATTCACAAACATTATTTTTATCCCAGAATAAGGCAAAATAGAGGGGAAAAATCACTTTACTTCTTCTCCAGATACATTAACTGAAAGTGTAGATATTATGGGATAGCTGAATTTGCCTTCACTGTTTCTTCACAGTTCCTCAGAGCTATTCTTTCTCACAATGCCCTCCCATGCTCACATGTTCTTCCTAATGATGCCTCTTTGCTTACAGATCCCAGTCAGCGGATCCATTTACATTTTTACCACTCATGCAACAAATATTTGTCACAGCAATTATTACAAATACAGTATTCTCAGCATCAGGAGCACCAAGCTCTAGTTTTCTGAAGTAGCTGACATTTTCAACTCACAGGGCATTTTATGTAGTGTTACACTTCTGACTGACTAAGATGCCTCTGTCTCTCTTTGCCCTGCCCCACCCCCCACCAAATCTCTCTTTTCTGCTACACTAATCTGGCTGTGTGGCTGTTTGGATAAAAACAGCCCCCATAGGCTCATAGATCTGAATGCTTGGGTATCAGGGCCTGGAACTACTTGAGAAGGATTAGGAGGCGTGGCCCTGTTGGAGAGGTGTGGCCTCGCTGGAGGAAGTGTGTCACTGAAGTGGGCTTTGGGGTTTCAAATGCTTAAGTCAGGCCAGTTCTCTCTCTCTCTCTCTCTCTCTCTCTCTCTCTCTCTCTCTCTCTCTCTCTCTCTCTCTCTCTCTCTCTGTGTGTGTGTGTGTGTGTGTGTGTGTGTGTGTGTGTGTACAACATTTTCCTGCCTCTATCTCTTGTTTTAGTTTTCTTCATAGCAGCTCATGTTCCTGCTTAATGTTTTCCATAGCACACCTCATCTGACATACTTTACTAAGCTTGTTTAACATCTGACTTCCTTTATTACAATGTAAGCTTCATGAGTGCAAGAATTCTTTGTTGACTACACAGTCTCTAGGGTCTGCAATAGCATAAGATGCAACACTTACATGTTGTACAAATGAATGAACGCACATGACAGCTCCCATAGAAACCTCTACAAAGGGAGGTTAGTGACAGTTTCCATAAGAGTAGAGCTATAACGTGTATGAGAAAAGGTTTGTTATAAATGTAGCTTGCCATACTTGGGTTCAAATGCCTTTATATTTAGTGTGTGTGTGTGTGTGTGTGTGTGTGTGTGTGTGTGTGTGTGTGTAGTTTAAGAAAAGAGAACAAACTACTTGGTGCCACTTAGGAAGACCCTTTGTACCTGGATGTGGTGGTGACACATCTTTAATCCCAACACTCAAGAGGCAAAGGAAGTCAATTCTCTGTGGGTTACAGGCCAGCCTGGGCTACAGGGCATGGTCCATGCCTGTCAGGAATATACAGTGAGGCCCTGTGTAGTGGTATGAATGAGATGTCCCTCACAGGTTCAGATGTGTGACTGCTTGGTCCCCAGTTGGTGCCTGTTCGGGTGGCCTTGCTGGAGGAAGTGTGTCACTGGAGACAAGCTTTGAGATTAAAAGCCTTGCATCACCCCCCAGATCCCACTCTTCTTCCTGCTTGTGTTGAAGATATGAGCTCAGGCCTCCTGCCCCAGCCTGTTGCTTGCTACCCAGCTTCCCTGTGCAGACAGACCCTCATCTCTCTGGAACCCTAAGTGCAAATGGCCCTCCTTCTATAAGTTGTCTTGGTTATGTGTTTTGTCACAGAAACAGAAAAGTAACTAATACACCTGTCTCAAAAGAACACTAGTACAAATTAAAGTCTCTAATATTCTAAATAAATTGGGGGTTTTGTTTGTTTGTTTTGCCCTCAACTATCTATGTGCCATCAACGGTTTATTTGAGTAAGTCTCAAAAGTCAACCAGACCCAAACGCACCCCTGAGTCTGCCGTGGTTCTGATTTCTGACAGACACCCAAGCCAGGGAAGCTCTTCCTCCCAAAGGCTCCATCGGTGTGTATCTTCACTCTGTCTCCTCTGGAGCCACAGACAACAGGGCACAGTGACCACTTTGAGGACTTTAATCTGAGTCTTCAAACTGAGACAGGAAGTTGCTCCTGGCAACTAGGAAGTCAAAGCTGAAGATGCTCAAATCTGTATCACAGATACAAGAAAGGCAACATTTTTATAAAGTTCAGAGAAGAGCTGGCTGTGTCTGTCCCGTGTGTTTATGATTTCCATCGGGGAAGTAAAGAGAGCTGGAAAACTCTTAAAATCTTTGTTTCTGTCTATCCTAACATTGAAGAAAATCACAAGAAAACAGAAGAAATTCTGCTGTGAGCTGAGGGGGTTAAAAAACATTTGAGGGCACTTTATAAGGTATAAATATGGGTAAGATTCTGATTTTGGTGATATTTCTTTTGTAATTAGGAAATATAATTGTAAGAAATAAAAGTTAAAATTAAGCAAAGAATGTTTTTACTTTAAAAGGAAAGAACCAGTGACAAAACCTACTATCAGGAGCATCGCAGACATGTAGGAGTAAGGCCAAAAAAACCCTGACACCCAATGATCCAGGAATGGGAAGAAATCCCAGAGATGTTCAAAGAAAACAAAAGGAACGTTTAAAAAAGATCAAGAAAGAGATAGTTGTACTGTGTAAGATAAAGATGATGGATGACGGTGTCTTCTCCATCAAGAACACTTTGAGGGTAGAAGTGGGAAGGGCCGGAGAGAAAATGTCCTAGAGGAAGAGACTGGAAAGGATGTCTCCCACTCTAACTGAGGCTAGAGTTCCTGGTGGAGAGAATTCTATGCTGGGGTGGAGGCTTATGGGACACACAGCTACACGGAACACACTCTGGTTGAATATATGCAATGTGCTGGCGCTTAGCTTCCTCCGGGCATTTTTCATAGACAAATCTCAGTAGAATAACTTGATAGCATAACTCCACTGCAAAGTAGATGCTGTGTGACTTTTCCTGGGGAGATCTGAACAACGTTCGGCTCGCTTCAGATAGGGCACCTACATGAGACCCCCCCAAACCATGTCTATCTACACAGAGCTTGGAGAAGCAGGGCGCTTGCAGGGCCGTGAAACTCCAAGGCGGCTGCATTACTAGGTGGCCTGCGCCAGCAGGGTGGAGAGTCATGAAACCTGCCTCTGGGAACTTCCTGCTCAACTGGTAGTCAGCAGGGTTTCAGAAAGTCTCCTCTGCTCGGCAACTGCTACTGTTTAGGTAACCTTGGGGAGAAGCCTGGCGGATCTTTAAGTATTAGAAGCTTCCTGGGTCTTGTAAGTTTCATTTACTTCCTGAATCTTATGAACTTTCCTCTGCTCTCTAGCATGGAATGTTTCAATTTGAAGAAAATAGCCACAAAACCATGATGATAATGATGGTGGCGGCGGTGGTGGTGGTATTACTGTTGTTGTTGGTGGTGGTGGTGGTTGTGGTAGTGGTGCTGTTGGGGGTGGTGGTGGTGGCGGTGGTGGTGCTGTTGTTGTTGTTGGTGGTGGTGATGGTGGTGGTGGTGGTGGTGGTGGTGGTTGTTGTTGTTGTTGGTGGTGGTGGTGGTGCTGTTGGTGGTGGTGGTTGTTGTTGTTGTTGGTGGTGGTGGTGGTGCTGTTGGTGGTGGTGGTGGTGGTGGTGGCGGTGGTGGTGCTGTTGGTGGTGGTGGCGGTGGTGGTGCTGTTGGCGGTGGTGGTGGTGCTGTTGTTGTTGTTGGTGGTGGTGGTGGCGGTGGTGGTGCTGTTGTTGTTGTTGGTGGTGGTGGTGGTGGTGCTGTTGGCGGTGGTGGTGGTGCTGTTGGCGGTGGTGGTGGTGGCGGTGGCGGTGGTTGTTGTTGGTGGTGGTTGTTGTTGGTGGTGGTTGTTGGTGGTGGTGGTTGTTGTTGTTGGTGGTGGTGGTTGTTGGTGGTGGTTGTTGTTGGTGGTGGTGGTGGTGGTTGTTGTTGGTGGTGGTGGTGGTGGTATTTCCATTTTATACGTGAGGAATGTGAACTTAAATGAGACTCAGTTGACCCAAGGCACTTGAATAAAATAGAGTCAGCAGTACCTTGGGAGTCCCCAAAAACAGTTCAGGCCAGATTAATAAGAAAGATTTGGGGTTCAGGAAAACCTCTAATACTCGTGGTTAAAGTTTGATGTTTTTAAAAGTACTGATCCACATGTGCAAGAGACAAAGCAGATGGTCGAATCTATCCCAGGTGTCCATTGTCTTCCTCTACTGCAAGCACAGAGGTAACTGTCCAGGCACTAAAGTGGAAGCCACGGGAACTCGCTAAGCCACGGGAACTCGCTAAGCCACGGGAACTCGCTAAGCCTGTGTGTCGGGTTTTTATTGGCAATCAGTCATGTACATATTCTTCTGCATGGCTGACCTTAGATACTCAGCCTCCAGTCTCCAGTGGTCAAAACGATGCTGCAGTGGCCCGAGGCCTGAGACATACCATTATATTCTTGTCAGTCAAAATATTCCAAGGCTCACAGGTTGGTTCTCACACGGGCCAGTCTTTTCTTGAAATGTTCAACATTTGAGCTAACCAAGCTTGCTGAGCTAACACTTCCCTGAACAAAAGAAAGGTTAACACTAGACTGGAATCTCACTATAAATCATTGCCAAAGAGCTAGGAAGGCTATGCTTACAACCCCAGCCCTGCAGAGACAGAGGCAGGAGAGTCACAAGTTCAAAGCCAGCCTTAACTACTATGTAAGACTCTGTCTCAACAACAACAACAAAACAAAACAAAACACAACAAACTGCAGGAACATAATTTGGATAATATTTTAATGTCCAAAGGAATTGGAGATAGGTTCAGTAAACCCTAAATAAACATAAGTAATAATGCAGAAGTTCCCAGGAAGATAATTGTATGTTAAAAGAAGGAGAAGAAGAAGAAGAAGAAGAAGAAGAAGAAGAAGAAGAAGAAGAAGAAGAAGAAGAAGAAGAAGAAGAAGAAGCCGTGATTATAAAGTTCCAGACCGGGGTTAATAATTCAGTGAGCACTTACACCTGACTCTACAAGGCAGTGGGGATTTAGCAATAAGTAAACAGATTCTCTCTCTGCTTTGGAGTTCAGCAAACACGCAGTGAGCTTCCACTACCAGATATAAATAAAAGGCAACGTCCCTATGTGCAGATCTCCTTTTAAATAAGTCATGGTACACGAACACACTTCTCATTCATGGGACTGGAAAGTGAAAGAAATCAGTAGCCATGGTTTATTTATGTTTAGGAAAGCTATGTGGAGTTTGCCATGATATTCTCAAGAGCAAGATGGTAAGGGCATTGTAAGAAGATGGAATAGTTTGAGGAAAAAAAGATGCTTAGTAGGTTAATGTTACCTAAAAGATATTTCTAGTGTTGTTTAACAGGTAGCATCAGGGATCCTGTCATCATGCAAATTTTGAGTACTTGGACAAGAATGTAGAAGACTGTGTGTGTGTTGTTTGTCTCTGACAGGAAGGTAAGGAAACAGAAGAAAGATACTTGAAGACAGAAAGATAAATTCTGTGTTCTGAGCATGTGTTACGTACACGTGATTCGCACACCCAGCAAACCACTGAGAAATGATGCCGCCAAGTAAAGACGGACACTCGGATGTCTAAAAGCACTAGGCAGCTGCTGAAGGCCCTGCAACTGAAAAAAACAAAAACAAAAAACAAAAAAACAAAAAAACAAAACGGCAGTGGATAGAACCCAGGTCTCCTAAGTGCAAAGTCCATGGTGCTCCAAGCCCCATGCGGGCAGCACAGCTAGGCTCAGTTCAGATGCAGTACGGAGATGGCCACAGGGTCCTGGAACACGACAGCTAAAAAATAATTTCCATGAGTAGGCCACACAAAGCATAGATTAGAATCAACTATAGAGTAAAATCATGGAATTTCAGTCTAGAATGAGCCTCTCATGAGTGATTTATATGAATATAAAGGGGTCACCAGAGCAGCTAATGCCAGTTTGTTTTCTCTTTCTCCCTCCTCTTCTTCTTGTTTTACCTGCCCCCCCTTCCTTCCCTCATGGCTCTCTTCCATGCTCCTTTCCTCCTTCCTTCTCTCCCTCTCTCCCTCCCTCCCTCTCCCTCTCTCCCTCTTCTTCTCCCTCCCTCCCTCTCTCTCCCTCCCTCTATTTCTCCTCCCTCCCTCCCCCCTCTCACCCTCCCGCTCTTCCTCCCTCCCTCCCTCTCTCTCCCCCCTCCCTCCCTCCCTCCCTCCCTCTCTCTTTCTTCCTCAGCTCTTAAGACAGAATTGTGCTACATATCCCAAGCTGGCCTTGAACTCAGAGCAGCCCCCTGTTTCAGGCGCTGAGTGCTGTGGTTATATTTGTGAACCACTATGTCTGGCTATAATCTTGGCCACAAGAACAGAATTATGTCCATCTGGGAGGTGTTACAAGACCCTGAATATATGGGTGGCTCTTAACAAACTTCTGTATGCTTTCCCTGTCTCAAAGGTTCATTGTCCTGTCTCCTTGGCCTGATAAGGCAGTGTGCTCTCCAGGAAAGAATTTTGTGAGCCAAGTAAAGTAAGCCAAAACATTTTAATGTCAGCCAGGAGTGGTGGCACACATCTTTAATCCCAGCACTTGGGAGGCAGAGGCAGACACCCTGGTGTATAAAGCAAGGCCAGGACAGCAAGGCTACACAGAGAAAACCTGTCTCAAAATAAGCAAACAAACAACGTGACTGCCAGTGAGCTCACACCTGTGACTAGTGTGATTGTCTCTCCGCTGAGGTATTTGCATTTTAGCGAAGAACCCAATTGATGCCAGTCCAGATCAGCAGGGGGCGGGGGATGCTTGTAGGCACAGACGTGTCCTGCCACTTGCCAAGTCTCACCAGGCCTGACCTACATTTTCTTGACAATTTGTTCCATTAAGTTATAGCAATACCACCTTACGGCTTTTCTGGTCCGTGTCCATTAAATGAATCCATGTTGCTGCCTCAGCCGACTCATTGGCGCTAAAAGCTAATTCACTTAGCAGTGCACCAGCTGGCTTACACAACCAACCTGTCAGAAAGCACACAGCATGTTTCCATATTTGTGCACAAAAGATAAATGGCCTTCTGGTTTGCCAGCCTTTGGAAAAATACTCTGTATGTGTGCGCGCACACACTCCCGTGTGGAGGTCACAGGTCAGCTCTAGCTGCTGGTCTTCCTGTGAGACAGCCCCTTCTTGTAGGCTAGTGGAGCCTGAGCCTCACGGGGAGGGGGGATGGTGCGGGGGCTCTCCTTTCTCTGTCCCATCTCACCGTGGAGCACTGACCAGGACTGCAGATGTGGGCCGTTGTGTCCAGCTTCACCTGAGCTCTGAGAATCTGAACCCAGGTGCTCCTGTGTGAGCCCAGAGTGCTTTCCCCCACCCCTACCCCCACCGAGCATCTCCCCTCCCTGAGCTGGTTAGGGCTAACCTCCACCCACCCCCGACCCACCCCCGTCCTTATTGCTGTGAAGAAATAAGACCTAAGCAGCTTTGGGAAGGAAAGATTTGTTTGGCTCACGGTTTCAGGTAACTCAGTTCGGAGTCTCCTGGCACCGTGGAACGGGCAGAACATGGTGGTGAGAGTTGGGAGTCTGTCACCAAGAGTAGCTGACTTCCCGGAAGACCAGAAGGAGAGAGGGCAGGGACTCAATGACCCACTTCCAGGGACCTGCTTTCTCATGTTACGTCCTTCCTCCTAATGTTTCCAGAACACCTGCCAGTTAGGGACCAAGCCTGAGCCTCTGGGGAGTATGCTTTTTACCCAAACCATAAGTATAACCTCCTTCACTTAAAACAGACATGTAAACTCTGAAGGGCACAGGAAGAGAAAGGAGAGCACACAACGCAGGGACACCTAGGACCAAAAAGCTTCCTATAATGTATAAACTAAGTCCACTTAAAGTTTTAGCTTTTGGGACCCTGGACAAAATACCTACAATTACTCCCAGGCTCCCAAACTGTCCATTCCAGCCCATAGTAAGTTCCGAGCAAGCACAACCCACTATCAAAGGATGTGAGAGGAAACAGAAACATCTCAGACTGAACAAATACATACAACAGCTGCGTTCAAAGGGGTGCAGTAAGGACACCTCAGATCCAACCACTCGATGATATTATTGATCAAGGTTTTTATTGTAAATATGAGAGAAGAGACAGAGGCATCTGGAAAAGTCTAGAGCAGAGAAAGAAAGCCGACTGAACACAGCCCACAGGCTGGATGTGGCCAGGGCCAGGGAAGCGAGAAGGAATAATGGAGTTAGAGAGATAGCTAGAGACAGAGAAGAGAGCGCAGTCATACAGCCCTGGCACAAGGAGTAAGAGACTCTGAGAGAGTGAGTGGGAGAGAAGGGGAGGGAGGGAAGGAGAGATGGAGGGAGGAGGGAGGGAGGGAGGAGAGGGAGGGGGAGGGAGGGAAAGAGAGGTGGAGGGAGGAGGATGGGAGGAGGGAGGGAGGAGAGAGGGAGGGGAGAGGGGAAAGGGAGGGAAGGAAAGAGGGAGGGGGAGGGAGGGAGGGGAGAAGGGAAGAAAGGAGAGAGGGGGAGGGAGGGAGGAAAGGAGAGAGGGAGGGAGGGAGGGGATATTGTGACAGTTTCCAGGGCAGGGGAAAGGCTTTGCCTTTATAAAGAGAACAAACGAAAGGGTATGTGGGAGGAGGGAAGCCAGATGCCAGGGCAGAGGCTTGGAGATTTGTAACAGTCCTTGGGATGCTGAGGGAGCTGGAGGCCAGCGTGGCCTTTGATATGCTGATTGGTACCACACGTGTTCTTTCTGTCAGAGCTGAGGACAGCTACTCCTTTTGGCAGATGGGAGTCAGTTTCACAACTTCCTGAGGACCGCAACCCTTTAATTCCAGCACTCAGGAGGCAGAGGCAGGCAGATTGCTGTGAGTTCGAGGCCAACCTGGTCTACATAGCGAGTCTAGGACAGTCAAGGCTACACAGAGAGACCCTGTCTTGGAAAAACAAAACAGAAACCCATTAGTTTCTGTTCATAGTATATATACCTATTTTTTGAAAATTGAGTTTTATATTCGTGTCTATGCATGTCTCTTCGTGTGTGCTACATGTGTGTGCATGGCTGGTGAAATCAGAGGAGGGCATCAGAACACCTGGACATGGAGTTCCGGGTGGTTGCGAGCTACCTGGCGTGGGTTCTGCCAACAACAGCCTGGGTCCTCTGGGAACAGCCTGGGTCCTCGGGGAACACTGTGCTGTCCATGCATCCCCGACACAGTTCACAACATAAACCACACATACCTATTGGATTACAGATACCACAGGTTAGGCTAATCGGGCTGGTAGCATCTCTTACTTTTGACGGCTTTTATGTGAATATTCTTTTGTCTTCTCGTTTGCATATGTTTATTATGTGCCTGCTTGCTGATGGGCACATAAAACAACTCGCATACGGACCACTCCTGTGAGCCTACAGGGCTGGTTTGATGAAGGCCTTGGAGAAAGTGCTTTGAGTGTTATTTTTAAGCAGGCTCTGAGGACTCGCGCTGTTTAAAGCCTCTATATTCACACTCTGAAGACAATGTACGATTGTCTCCGTTGATTAATCTACTTTATCACGAGCCAGGGAAATGTCCCTCTGTGACTTCAGTTTTCTTTAAGCGTTTGATGATGCTCTCCACTTGAGGAAGAGTTTAAGGCCGGCCTCAGAGACACCCGTGATGGATGCATCCCATTACCAGGCTGGATGAAAGCCTCTGATTTAGATTGGACTGCTCCTGTCATCCATCACCTCTGCTCCTGAAGCCTTCAGCCTCCCATATTACTACTTAATTGGATTTATAAAAAGCATAATCTGCCTTTTTAATATTCTACATGTTTTAAAGTGTGAGGTTGATTTAGGGGAAAGACAAGACAGCTGGATGTCCCTCCTGGTCTGTTATTTGGTGTATATGCCATCTGAGTGTTTCAGGCAATTTGGAAGATAAGAAAGTATTCTTGTATTTGGAGACAGAGCATGTCTAAGTTTCTAGATTCTTGCAGTTAGCAGTTAAGTATGGATACTTTTAATTAAAAAAAAAGCTTGCATATGGATACTAAAATTAGGTTTTATAATTTAACATTGAATTGTGTACATTTACTTTATGGACTGTACAAGAGGATTCATAAAAATAAGATCTAATTTATAGCCACAGTTTATGTCTACAATAAATGTCGTTTCTCCCTTTTCTATTTTAAATGTGGACTGATTAGCCATAATTAGCCATTGATACCCTGTCATTTTTCTTTCTTTCCAGAATTAAAATTACTTCTATGTCACCATTTCCAAAGGGAAAGTGTGGGACCCTGCTGTGAAGACCAAAGCTTGCCATTTCCAGCCTTTGGGCTCGGCAGGAGACTGTGGACTGAGCCGGTTCTGAGCTGGGCTCCCTCTACCTAATCTGGGGAACCCTGGGTCCTCTAGCCAACCCTTTCTTGATAAGCCTGTTCAGCAAGCACCTGGGGATTCCTGAAAACATTCACCCTGTGCTAATAAGATGTCTTGGTGTCTTGGCTCTCAGCCAATGACCTTTGACTATATCTGGAGTTCTTCGCCCACCCATAGGATAATTAAGTACTGCTTTCCCCGTCCTAGTACCAGGCTGCTTTGTTACAAGTGGATCAAGTCTCCTGGCACCCCTTACTCCAGAAAATTAAACACATTTGACCTCAGAACCCCTCCCACTGCCCAAGGTTTATTTGTCTCTGACTCACTCCGTTCCTCCACCACAACTGTCTGAGAGTCGTCATTTATTCCGGAGAGAGTTTCTGGGCACACAAGCCCCGCCCCCATCCCACTCCGCACCTCTAACCTTGGCTTGGCATGAAGTGCTGATACTGCCAACATCTTTCTAGCTCTACTCTGCCCACCGCAGTGCCGCCCCATAAGACCAGGCTTCTGCCTCTGCCTCTGCCTCTGCCTCTGCCTCTGCCTCTGCCTCTCTCGGTTTTGGAGATCTGGGAGAGCCCCACCCCCCACCCCGACTCCCACACCCCGTCTGGTTACTGTCTGTTCATGCTCAAATCAAGCCAGGCCCTCCTTGCTGCCTGGCTTCCACAGCCCTGAACTCCTTTGACTCCACACTTCACCTTTTTCTGCCCTGGAGCGTGCACTTCTGATTTCATGCTCGAAGAGTCGCGAGCTTTCCTGGAGAGTACCAACAAAACCTAGGCTCCTACCGGACATGGACCGAAACTCTCCTGGTTCTTTTAAGAACATATACCAGCCCTGAGCTTCCCAACCTCCCCCCCCCCCCCCCCCCCCCCCCCGCTTCTCTCTCTCTCTCCCTTTTCTTGGTTTATAGATACAGGGTATCTGTGTAGCCTTGGCTGTCCTGGACTTGCTTTGTAGACCAGGCTGGCCTCGAACTGAGGGAGATCTGCCTGCCTCTGCCTCCCAAATCCTAGGATTAAAGGTGTGTGCCACCACACCCCTGTTGTGCCCCTGTTGTGTCTGTTTCTTTTCTTTCTTTCTTTCTTTCAAGATTTTTGTTTATTATGTATACAGTGTTTCGCCTGCAAGTACACCTGCAGGCCAGAAGAGGACAGCAGATCTCAGTATAGCTGGTTGTGAACCTCCATGTAGTTGCTAGGAATTGAACTCAGGACCTTTAGAAGAGCAGCCAGTGCCCTTAATACTCAGAGCCATCTCTCCAGCCCCGTCAGTCTGTTTCTCAGTGTAACATAGAGACTTAAAGTCCTGTCTGGTCTGTAGATTGGCTGTGACTCCTTAGCCAATGGCTGATCTGATTTATTTTAGCCTATTATGCTACACAGTCCACTCAACAAATCTGTGAGAATAATCTAGGGGGAAATACCTCTCTCTCTCTCTCTCTCTCTCTCCTCTCCTCTCTCCTCTCTCTCTTCCCTCTCTCTCCTCTCTCTCCCTCCCCCCCCCTCTCTCCTCCCTCCCTCCCCTCTCTCTCTCCCCCCTCCCCCCCTCCCCCCCCTCTCTCCCCCTCCCCCCCCCCCCCCCCCTCCCCCTCCCCCCCCCCCCCCCCCCGCTCCTCTCTCTCTGGACACTGAGGACTTACTGTCTGTATTATAACATATGTGTTGCATACTTTATTAGAAACTAGCATAGCTATGTTATTATAAAACTTCCCATCTGTGTATTTCCTCAACAGAAAGACAAGCTCAGACATGAACTCTTGCCTTGGTACACTTGAGTATATGACCAGCTTGCTTTGTTAAAGTGTACCTAATATTTACATATTTCACATGCACACTAGGAAGGCCCACTTCATGCACATGCCAACACGTCATAGACACAGTGTCATTTCCCCCTGATAAATGGCTTTGGAAGCAGTCACACACGCCCTCCAGCTCTTCATCTCCCACACTTTGTGGAGTCCATCAGTGGACTTTTATAACCTGCCCAGGGGGAGTTGTCATCTGCAGTGTGACATCACCAGCCATTCATCTTCCTCCCATTCAGACCTCTGAAAAAAGACACCCCGGGAGCATGCTCTCCCCTGGCCTCTGAGCAGTCCTGTTAACTCCTGTAGTCGCACATAAAAGAGCCATCTTGTACTCTCATGGCTGCTCTCTGGAGACAAGGCCAGCAGCAAGACGCTGTTCTCTCAGCTTCTGCCACAGAGGATTCATGCTTGCCGCCAGCCAGCAGAAAATCAACTCTGTCAGCTCCAGCAAAGGTGCTGCTGTCCCCGGATGTTTCTGCAGCCAGGACACAACTCTGAAAATGAGGAAATGGCATGTGCATTTGCAACCTTAAACATATTATCATCCAGAGGGTGGGCAAAGAAATCTCCTAAAAGCTTTTGTAAAATAGCATTTTTCTGCCGGTAGCAGCATTTTATTGCCAGTTGAAGGAATTGTCTCTTTAAATGCCTGCTTCCTTGAGAAGTCATGAATAAGCCAGTCCTGATGCCTGAGTGCATAAATTGCCCAGGATGCCTCTTCCAACTACCAGATTATTTGTCTGTACACTGCCCTACGAGGAGCCCTGGAAAAAGCACTCGCATTAGTCTCTGAAATGCTCTGCCGTGGTAGGCTGAAAGACACGACACTCAATCAATGTGCAACGGATAAACTACAGCGCCTACAAGTATCTTCAACATTTGCCGCTAAGTCCTGCGATCAGAGCTGCTGACGGGTTTGCCAGCATGCTGCCCACACTTCATTTCTTTCCTTCCCTGAAGGAAAAATGTAAATTAAAACTCAGGAAACATTTTTTTTCCTAACACATGGGTCACTGTTGACTACTTCACTGAGCATCCCTGAGACGGACTTTGTTCTGCATTTATAGTCCTGGGACCAGGTTCTTCCAGTACCCCGCAGTGCTCACAGGTACAGCAAAGGCCTGGAAGAAAGATGGGATATATTCTGGGATACAGAGTAGTGTGCCTGGAAAACCACACTGACAACCGAGTAACATGACTTTAAAAAAAAAAAAAAAAAAAAAATATAATATATATATATATATATATATATATACACACACACACACATGTATATATGTACATATATACCTCTGAGGGACTAAACAGGGTTCTTCTCAAACTGTGTAGTGAAGGGCATGGCGGAGCACACCAGAGGACAGCACAAGGCAGCATTTCTCTCAGGGCTGTTCTTGGGGCAGGACATAGAGGTAAAATCTAGGATATGGATGAGATACCCTGGGCAACTTATGTCCCCATGAGTGCTTTCTAGAAAGCCTAAAATGGTGAGATAATAACTCCTCCTTCTTTATGTATGTATATGTACGTGTTTCCATGCACACCGGCACAGGTGCCCTTAGGGGCCATCAGACAGCATTAGGTCCCCTGGAGACGGAGGCACAGGCACTTGTGAGCCCCCTAATGTGGGCGCTGGGAATGGTACTCTGGTCCTCTGCAAGAGTAAGCAGTGTGTGCTCTTAACTGCTGTGCCATCTCTGGACCCCTCAGAAAGATAATTTTATAAATATACTACATGTGAACTACCAGAAAAATCTACATTTTAAAGGCCCAAATGCAATACTGTATTTACTGTCATCATTCTCTGTCATGTTGCTTTAACAGTTCTCAAGTGCTCATGCTCAGGGTCTACGCTCATTGTGTCACAGCCTGGCGCCTCTGACGTCATAAAGTGACACCGTTCTGCAGATCAGCTCTGGGCGTCATTGGCTAAACCGAGCCAGCGTCTTTCTGCTTTACACACTCAATGTATCTCAAGTACAAACCTTAATATAGTCTTGCAGTCTAACTGAGATGCAAACCTTCCCACAGAAACCTCTGCTTGGCAGAAGAAGGTAAGCACCACCCACCCCAAGCTCATCTTTTCCTTTATGGACTTGGAGTGTTATTGGCTCATATACAGGACAGATTTTGTTTCAGACCTGAGTCGTTTGCTAGCCATGCCACCTTTGGCAAGGTGCTTCTCCACCCTAGAGTGCGGAAAGGTCAAGTTGATTTCTTCTTAAGATTGCTGTGACAATTCAGTGTAACTGTGTATAAGATATGGATGGAATGAAGCAAATGTGGGTGAGGTGGAACTACAAATGGCAGCTTAGCTGGCCTACAGTGGAGCACAGCCATAATCCCCGCACCTGGGAGGTAGAGTCAGGAGAATCAGGAGTTTAAGGTCATCCACAGCCACATAGCAGGTCCGAAGACAGTCTAGGCCTTAGATAGAGGCACTGGAGATGTGGCTCAGTAGTTCAGAGCACTCACTATGCAAGCTTAAAGACTGGAGTTCAGATTCTGCTTTCCTGGCAAGGATCTGGGTGTGGCTCCACAGCTACCTGTCTGCCCACCTAACAAGCTGGTCATGGCCCCACACCTGCCTGTCTGCCCACCTAACAAGCTGGTCATGGTCCCACACCTGCCTGTCTGCCCACCTAACAAACTGGTCATGGCCCCACAGATACCTGTCTGCCCACCTAACAAGCTGGTCCTGGCCTCACACCTGCCTGTCTGCCCACCTAACAAGCTGGTCCTGGCCCCACACCTGCCTGTCTGCCCACCTAACAAACTGGTCATGGCCCCATACCTGCCTGTCTGCCCACCTAACAAACTGGTCATGGCCCCACAGCTGCCTGTCTGCCCACCTAACAAGCTGGTCATGGTCCCACACCTGCCTGTCTGCCCACCTAACAAACTGATCCTGGCCCCATACCTGCCTGTCTGCCCACCTAACAAACTGGTCATGGCCCCACAGCTGCCTGTCTGCCCACCTAACAAACTGGTCCTGGCCCCACACCTGCCTGTATGCCCACCTAACAAACTGGTCCTGGCCCCACACCTGCCTGTCTGCCCACCTAACAAGCTGGTCCTGGCCCCACACCTGCCTGGTCTGCCCACCTAACAAGCTGGTCCTGGCCCCACACCTGCCTGTCTGCCCACCTAAAAAACTGGTCCTGGCCCCACACCTGCCTGTCTGCCCACCTAACAAACTGGTCCTGGCCCCACACCTGCCTGTATGCCCACCTAACAAACTGGTCATGGCCCCACAGCTGCCTGTATGCCCACCTAACAAACTGGTCATGGCCCCACAGCTGCCTGTCTGCCCACCTAACAAGCTGGTCCTGGCCCCACAGCTGCCTGTCTGCCCACCTAACAAGCTGGTCCTGGCCCCACAGCTGCCTGGTACCCTGGCTTCTAGTCTATCTGAGGAAACTTGAGCTCCAGGTTCAGGGAGAGATTCTGCCTTAAAAAAAAAAAAAAAATAAGAGTACAGCAGTGGATGCCTTCCTCTGACCTCTGCACACCACATGCATAGACATGTGCACATACACCAAACACACATACCTTGCACTCACACACATACATACACACACACACTATATAAATAAATGACTTAAATTAATATATATATATATATATATATATATATATATATACACACACACAAATGAGAACTCGTTAAATCAGGAACACCTTTGATGCAAACTCTGGAGGAAAAAAACCACACCTTTTTCTTTGCATATGCTCAAGCAGCCACAGAATTCTCTCTCTTCAATGAGTCTCAGAAAGTGCTCCACTATGGAAGTCATAGAAATTGAAATGGGGGAGATGCTCATCCCTCAGCCAGCGTCCAATGAGGGACTAAGGTGGGGTCACTCTCTCTCATTTGGCCTTGGACAACACAGGGTAGCTACTGGACCCCAGTCTGTGGGTCCTTAGTAGCCATCATTATGAGGCAGCAAGACTCAGGGGATACCCCCATTTAGTTTTGGGTAAAAAACCAATTCCATGGCTTGATATAATCTTAAAAACTAGAAGCTGCCCATGACTTCTAAAAGAGACCTACTTAGCAGGTCTATATGAACAAATAAAGAGCATCACAAATCTTGGGGCAGGAGAGATGGCTCAGTGGTTAAAACCCAAACAGCTCTTGTAGAGGCCCTGAGGTCCGTTCCCAGCATGCACCTTATGCAATTACAACAGCCTGCAACACCAGCTGCAGTGGATCCAAAGCCCTCTTCTGGCCTCCCAGGCAGCTGCACCTGTGTGCACACAGCCTTACACAGACACACATGCACATACACGATTAAAAGTGCAACTTTTATTTTATTTTTTTAGTGTCAATGACCTCACACTAGGTCAGACTACAGGGCCACAGTACACTGAGGATGGAAGTGGCCCTGTGTATGTTCCGGGGCTCTGATGGACACAGGCAAGTAGTAGTTTCTTCATTGTCAGGTGACATCAACCATGTGGTGTGCATTCTTAGAACATGGTCTTTTCTCAAAGCCTGCTAACCAGTTACAGAGGTGACAGGAAGTGAAACTGGGCTCTGGCCTTTACGATCACAAAAGTAAAACCATGGCTGGGCTTTCGTGTCCAATGACTGATTTCACGACAGTGCCCTTCTGTCCACTTGCCCTTGGTAGGAAGGAACGGCTCCCAGACAAGCCATTTTAGAGTCTAAAGAGACAGGCTTGGCCACACTCAATATTCCCTCGATGCTACAATGCTCCCCTCCCCCTTTTTTCTTGCACTTATACAGAAAGCTTTTCTGTGGTTTTTAAGGAGCTACTTAACCCGGCACTTTCCAGTAAGAGAACAATTTCGTCTTTTTGCTGAGGTTGAGGTAAAAACGTTCGCACAACGGTGAGACTCGCTCTACGCCGTGCATAAAGATACTCAGTGTGGTAATTACTTCTCTGGATGGTGTGATAATGACCGCTGCTCTCTGAAGTAATTCTCTTTTATTCCTAGGCATGGGTTAAAAAAAAAATATGACGTCTTGCCACTGCACTGAGGAATCTGGCTCATTTCTATAAGAAATTCTAATTCTCATCATATCAAATTCTAGAAGTTTCTTATCACCCTTTAATTGGGAGTTTTGAAAAATTAATTCTTTGATTGGATACAACTTTCTAAGATGTTCAATCCTGGAAGCTGATAAACTTTAAGGAGTTTAATAAAGATCTCCCCCACAAGACATTAAATATTTGTGAGCATTGGCATTGCGTGTGTCGTTAGCAATGTGGGTGCAGTGCTTCATCTTGCCCATCTGCAGAGCTCAGGCCATTATGACAAGAGTGCAGGCAGAGGCTGACAGTGGAGGAGTCAGACTGCCCAGGGGGAAATGAAGGAGAGAGATTTTTATAGTCCTTTGATTTCCTCCCAACTCAGTGGGGCTTTGATTCCTAGTTTAAATTTATAAGATTTATTGTAATTCCCCTTGCAATAAAAACATGCTCATTTTTCAAGTAGTAATCCCTCTAATTAAGAATGGGGGAAGAAAGTCCTGAGATACAATGAAATGCAGCACTTTAAGAACTTTCAAAGAGTTATCAATGTAAACTGGCTGTTCTGGGCGGGCAATGATGAGTCCTCCCATGATTTGGCAAGACATGAGAAAAAAAAATGTCCCCCAGAATTATCTTCCTTTGTCAGTGCCAAAGATAGAGAGTAGGGCCCGTACAGACATACAGTCCCAAGCTCATCCTGAGTCAGTTACAAAAACCTTAGGCAGAACTTGGCTCTGCGTGGGAACTGATGCGCCCCAGATGTGTTGCTTAAATTGCTGAGGTAAGCAATGTCCTATAATTAAGGTCATTTTGCATTTTTTAATAACTGGAGATGCCTAGGTCACTCCGAGTGTGTCTCTGGTGACCTTCTCCTGACCTCTGGCTCTGATGCCAGATTCCCAAACAAGGCATATTCAGTAGGATTTCACACTGTCCGTCAGAGAACGAGCCACGTGGCTTCTTCCTCTACAACATGCTCTGCACAGATGCTCGCCGTCGGCTCACTGTTGTAGCAAACTGATCCAGCACCACAAGAGAACTGAAAGTAAAGGTTCATAGCTCATCTCCATCAACTTTAAACATCAATCTAGACCTCAAAACATCTTGACCCTAAACAACTGAGTTAAACTATGAGACTAAACTATCTGGTCTTCAACCCCATCAGAGACTTGAGGAGGAATAAACAGTAATTACCTGAGTGAACAGGAAGTACAGGTTAGCAGCTTCCAAAATGAAAAAAAAAAAAAAAAAATGACAGAGACAGTAGCTGCCTGAACAGTCACCCAACACTCTATAATGTTGGAGCATTGTCTTCAGCCTTCTGACCCAATATCTCTGACTGTCATATTTGTGAGGCAGGAACTATTGAGGACTTGCTTACCTGTTGTGGCAGAGTTTGGCTGTCAACTCTGCCTGCATCCAAGCTTGCTTAGTTTTAGGAAGAATTCTGTCTGTGGTAGAAACGAGGACATTTTGCCCAGTGGCTTGTTTGCCACGTCTGAAGCCATCTCCTTAAGGATGATATGATAGATATTGATTTTCAATCAGAATTTTAGGCTCCCCAAGATAGGAAAGATGTTTTCTTCAAGGATGCCAAATACAAATAGTGAAATCACTATGAATGTAACATTTATATAATTCCTGATTGTTTCATGGTTCTTCTTGCTATATGTAGTTTATTGTCAATATGTGTAACAATAGAAATGTGTATGTAAAAAAAGAAATATAAATTTTAAAAGAAGGAAGAAAGAAAATCAGGGCTCACAAGATTTCCAAAGAAGCAAGATAACCGGAACAAAGTGATAGAGCCGCTTAAAGAGGGAAGCTGTGAGGACGGCAGCAGGCGGCGCACGTGAGGGTGTCCAGGCGGCACGCGTGTGGGTGTCCAGGGGGCACACGTGAGGGTGTCCAGGCGGCATGTGTGAGGGTGTCCAGGCGGCACGCGTGAGGGTGTCCAGGTGGTATGTGTGAGGGTGCTCAGGGGGCACGCGTGAGGGTGTCCAGGCGGCATGTGTGAGGGTGTTCAGGAAGCACTGGCAGCTAGCTGCCTGGAGCTGCCTCTCATGGGTACCAGAGACAGAGGGATCAGTTACTGAGAAACTAACATCGGTGGTTTTCTATTTTAACTGATAGATTAGGCTATATAATCATTTTTCAGCTTTACACATCCCTTCCCATGATGCATCTGGTTTTAATCACATGCACACCCAATTTTGCACAGGCATAAGTAGTCATCCAAGAGAACATGGGTTTACCTTACCACGTACACCGAACTCTGCTTTCTTAGTCTTCGTGCCTTAATATGCTGGGATGGACTTGAAGAGAAACTAAGTCTGATTGTTGCCAGGGAGGGGAATATACATTTTATCTCTGAGATATGGTGCCTGTGGCCTGACACTGGCATGAAGAGGGGGACTCCAAGGCTGCTAGGTGCCTTGTTTGGAGAGAGATGTCTGTGCAGAGTCAGGGGCAGGTGAAAGAACTGGGCTGCCAAGTGCTTACTACAAAGGTGTGTGTGTGTGCGCGCGTGCATGCATGTGCATGTGTGGGTGTGTGTTTGTGCAAACCAAAACAAAAGGGAGTCTCCACTTACTGAACTATGCCCTATGTCTGTCTGCCTCATAAAGGGCGTGTTTTAATGCAGGCCTAGCCCTCAGCACATGGTGAGGTTTGGCTGCATGCCTTTCACCAAGGCTGACACACGCATGTTTCAATTTTAGGTGTGTTTGTGCTTTTATTTCTCATCTCCTCACATAAAATTTCTTGTTTGAGCTTTCAGCTTTTGAATTAAAAAAGTATTTCTTATCATTATAGGGTGTGTGTGCCTGTGCATGCAACAGCACGTGTGGCGATTGGATCGCTCCTACTTTTACATGTGTTCAGGGAAAACAAGCTTGCTGGCACGTCACATATCACAACACTGGTTCTCAACTTGTGGGTCGTGACCCCTGTATGGCCGAATGGCCTGTTCATGGGGATCGCCTAAGACCATCCTACATATCAGACACTTACATAAAAATTCATAACAGTAGCAAATTACAGTTAAGAAGTAGCAACTGAAATAATTCTGCCGTTGGGGGTTACCACAACGTGAGGAGCTGTATTACAGGGTCTCGGCGTTAGGAAGGTTAAGAACCGCAGCTTCAGCCATCTCAATAACCCTGTGTCCTCATTCACACTGAGGTCCAAGTGGCTGAGGTCACCCAGACCAGTGGTTCTTGCTCATGATGGACATCAGGGCCACATGAGGGCTGAGGCTCAGGTGGATGTGTCCCAAACCTGACTGGGAGGAAGTTCTTGACTAAGAACTGTTGACCTGTGACCTGTAATTAGAATTTGTGCTGAAGGCTCAGACCTGGGACAGGAGCTATAGGATCAATGGAAAACTCCTTAGTAGTCAGAGAAAGAGCTGCAGAAAGCTGGGCATCCCAGCTGCTGCTCTAGACTCCTTGCTACAACAATTGCTTCTTCAATAAAAGAAAAGGTAGAGTGATTTTTCCAGACTAGAAACTGTATTAGAAGTATGAAAAATATGAAGAAGAAAATAAAAACCACAAAGGATTAGAATTCAATATCTTAGCTAGCTTCCCCCTAGCAGATTATTTGTATTTTATATTGTTGTTTTGTTGGATTTATCTTTTTTATGACGTTTTCTGCTAATAAATATCATTTTATTCTACAGATGTAGAGTATGGAAGGACCTGTATCTTGTCTGTCTCTATTCCCCTTCCCTCTGCACACACATACACACACATGCATGTACACACACATGCACACACATATGTACACGCGCACACACATGCACACATGCATGTACACACACATGTGTGTGCACACAGTGACATGTGTCATGGTAGGTTTTATTTCTTGCTTTTTCAGTCACCTCCAAAAATATTTTAGGATAATTATGGCAAAAATAAAGTTGAATTATTAAATGTAATTTGAATTTGAATATTTCTTTGATGTTTCAAAATAGCTAAATGGGGTGAGGAGGTTGGAGACATGGCTCAGCAGTTAGGAGAACTGGCTGCTCTTGTAGAGAAGCCAGGTTCAGCCACCAGCTCCCACATAGCAGCTCATAACTGCCTGTAACCCCAGATTCAGGGAAGCCGCCACCATCTTCTGACCTCTGCAGGCACCAGGCAGGCGTGTGGTGTACATACATACACACAGGCAAACACTCATGCATATGAAATAAACATAAACAAATACTTAAAATAGCTAAATGGCAATTTTAACTTAAAAATAGCTGTTTTTCTAATAAATAAAATTTCTTGTACCATCTTAATTTCTTTTAGAAAAATATGCTACAATGTGGGAGCAATCACAGTGGGTTAGGTTGTATATATTAGTAATTCCAGAAAATATTGGATTAACCAAGAAAAAGTACAGGAACAGGCAGATAGGTGTTTGAGAGGCTCCACCTTCCTTTTTACTGATATTTTTATTTTTCCCTCCCTCCCTCCCTTCTTCCCTCCCTCCCTCCCTCCCTCTTTTCATTCTTCCTTGTCTCCCTCCCTCCCTCCCTCCCTCTTTTCATTCTTCCTTGTCTCCCTCCCTCCCTCCTTTCCTTTTTTCTTTTCTCCTTCCTTCCTTCTTTCCCTCCCTCCCTCCCTTCTTTCCTCCTTCCTGCCTGTGTTTTGCTAAGATAGGGTCTCGTTAGCTCAGGTATACCTTGAATGCACTATGGCATCAAAGCTGGTCTTGAACTGGAATCCTCCTACCTCCACCCCGCAGGTGTTGGCATCGTAGGCACCGACACTGTGCCCAGGTGCCTTGTCTACTTTGCCTTGCATGCAGTTTCCATTCCTAGAGGCACATGGACTCAAGTGTGATGGCTGAGTTCCACCGTTTACACCGTATTCGGGGCAGGAGTGGGTAGAGGAACGGATAAGAGGTCTGCCTGGAAAAAAAAGAGGGCTGCCTGGCTGAGTGGCTGGCTGAGCGGGTAAGTGATCTTCAGAGAGAATCCCCAATGCCCTGACTCATCCTTTTTTATTTCTGTCTCAAATGAGCTAGCTGTAGCTTCAGAGGAAGCTATAAAATGAGATCAATTGCTACCAAAGATATAACCAAAAATTTTAGAAAGAGAGGACAATAAATGTTGTAGAGGCAGCTAACAGTCTCTTCTCCCACCGGAATGTCTGACTTCATTTGAAATTAAAACTCGTTTGGCAGCAGATAGCAGGATACTTAATGATAAATGCCTCGCTCTGGTGTTATCAAGGTATTTTTATGATCTGTATCAGTTTGTTTGTTCGAGACAGGCTCTCATACGGCCTAGGCTGACCCTGAACTCACTATGCAGTTGAGGGTGGTTTTGAACTCTTGGTCTCAGTTCCTCCCTCTCTTGAGTGCTCCAGACTAATGTGTGCAGCACCTAGCTCGGCACAGAATACAAGAACTCCTGCAGGCAAGCAGTCTGCACTGAGAGCAGCTCAGCCCTGCTTTGAATTTTAAAGTACTTGCACTATCCGTTACTCTCATGCATGTCCCCCAACCCCCGTGAGGGAGGCGATGATACGTGCTGTCTGAGCTTGAGCACAGCTTTATCTGGCCCCAAAGCACAACACTTTTCATCATCAAGTGGACTTTACAAGGAGACTCACACTGAGGGAAAGTGAAAAGAGGGGTGTCCATCAGAGTCAGCAGGAAGAAGCTTTGAAGTATGTGTGTGTGTGTGTGTGTGTGTGTGTGTGTGTGTGTGTGTGTGTGTGTGTGTGTGTGTCCTCTAAGAGAGCACCATAAGGCAGATGAAACTGCTCCGTCTGTTTCTTCAGACCTGACTATTGCACTTGAGGTGCTTCTGAACTTGAAACCTCAAGTTAGAGTTTAAAAGCCGCCTAGCAGTTAGCTCACTAATTGAGTTAATTTAGATGCCAGTCCTGATAAGTCAAATCCCAAAGAAGAAATTTTGATCTGAATTAACCAGTTTAATTGTCTGCGAAGTCTAAATTGACCAAATAATTGCAAGTTAATCCTTGTATTTTATGTTGTGGACCGGTCCTTCGTCTGACTGACAATGGGCTGCTTGTATCCTCACGGTACTTGTTACGATGGTGGGTAACGCCTTCCAACAGGGTGGGGTGGAAAGGCCAGGAGACACTGGGTAGCATATGGAGACACTGTTGCCTGCTACTGCCAGGCAGTGTGACTGGCATCCAGTGGGTGGCAGCTGCTAAGCATCCTGGGATGCACAGAAGACCCCACCCTCAGCACCAGCTATTGAGAGGCAGGGCTCTCCTCAAACAGAACTTAAGGAAGGAAAAGCTGGCTGTTTGTTTGTGACAGCCCAACCACTTCTTCGAGGCCTCAAAGTCATATTTAAGATTGTCTCACTGACCCCAAAGATGAGCTGGGAACTGACCCTCTGCCACTTCACGCTTGCAGTGTCCACAGAGTCAAAGCGTGTCGTGGATAGGTCTGGGAGCACCTTTAACATTTCTGTTTCCAGCCCACGTTTACTGGAAGGTTACTAACGGGCTTTGTTTTTGAAGCCCATTTATTTCTTGTGGAATTGCAGCAGCCTTGGTTTTTCCTAAGTACTGTGCATTAGCTCCTGCTGCTGCCGTCTAGTGAAACATTAACGGGACACTCACGCACATTCTCCGAGATCACCTGATTACTTCATTCATTTTTAACGAGCTTGCTGAGTACGCTTCAGGATAGCAAAGCAGAAATTGGATAACGTAATTCTTTCTGGGTGGGATGCCACTAAGTTTGGTTCTCAGGTGGACTGAGGGCCATTAAAAAGCCTTTTGCCCAAATTTAACTCTTTAACTTCACCATTTCTATCAATGGGCTCCCTTCTCAGAATTTCTCTTTAATCAATTTTTGTGGCTGGGAACAACCACGTTTCCCTCAGCCTCGCTGTAAAACTCCAACCTGAGGCTCCTGACAGGAAACATTGTATTCACATCAGTTTTTGAAGTGTAAAGGCGAACTGCTACATGAAATATTAATTTATGGCTCCTAGAATCAAGGTAATATCTTTAATTCAATCTGTGTGCACACCTAAGTCATATAAATATATTATATTATTTTAAAATTCTCATCATATGGATTTTGAGCACATATTTTCATAAATATTCCACTAGCTTTTCCAGCGATTGAGCAGTCTAAGCCCCGTGGCAGCAATGGTTATAGAATTACTCAACTCGAATGCTCCTTTTGCAGTTGGACGTGCCTCGGAACAAAGGAAAGTTAAATCTCTCTTTGTTCATGGTTGAGAAAGAACTTCAGCGTCTGAGTCCTTTTCTCCTAGCAGCTCTGGCCACAGAATTGAGGCCTCAGTGAAGACAGCAGTAAAATAATATCATGACTTCTGCATAACTCTTAACTGCACCCGAGCAAACTGTCCCTTGTCACGTAGCGAACCAGTGTCTATCAAGTTCTGGGAGCCCTCAACCAATTCAGCTTGCTCTCATGTGTTTAGCCTCTCATCCTTCTAAAACACAGCAAAGGCGGCAGTCCACTGAATCAGCTGGCTCGGCTCATCAACTTGGGTGCGGGAGCAGAATGATTGACAGCTGTCGTGCCCTGCTCAACTAACCACCACTGCTCTCAGCCCAAGTGACCGGGTTGAAAACCAGCGAGCGGGATGAAGTCGCAGCAGCGAGTTGCTCTGTGGCCACTATTTTGCAGCTCGGCTTTTTTTTTTTTTAATTGTAAACACGTGACAGATAAATGGTCTGGTAAGTCTCTAGAGGTGGAGGTTCAGAACTCAGACAGAAATAATAGATTTGTGTGAGTAAAGCTGGAATAGGGCGAACTGCCTGTGCCCACGACCAAGCCGGGTCCCCTGTCCTTCCCTGAGTTTTCCTAGACAGGTGCACTCTGCACCCCTAGGGCTTGCCAACCATACAAGCTGGTTTTGTAGCGACTTGAGCTATAGCCATCAGAGAGGAGGGAGCTTCAACAGCTGCAGGCAGGCCTGTAGGTCAGTTTCTTAGTTAGCAATTGATGAAGGAGTGCCCCGCCCACTGTGGGTGGTGCCAGCCCTGGGCTGGTGGTCCTGGGTTCTACAAGAAAGCGGGCTGAGCAAGCCATGGGGGGCAAGCCAGTAAGCAGCACCCCTCCGTAGCCTCCAGGTTCCTGCCCTGTTTGAACTCCTGTTCTGGATCGATCGATGGTGGCCTACAATATAGAAGTAGAGGCCAAATAAACCCTTTCCTCCCCAACTTGTTTTTGGTCATGGTGTTGCATTTCAGCAATAGACATCCTGGCTTACAAGTCTTAATCACAGTTCATCATGAAGGGAAGTTAGGCAGGACCCTGGAGGCAGGAGCTAAATCAGACGCCATGGAGAGTGAGCTGTACAAAGGGTTCATCCATGGCTTGCTTACTCTCCATGCCTGGCTCAGCCCACCCACCCAGCGCCGGCACCACCCCTAGTGGGCTAGGCCCCTCCCACATCAATCAATCACTAATAAGAAGATGCCCTACGGGTTTGCTTATAGGCAATCTGATCGGAGCATTTTCTCAACTGACGCTTCTCTTCCCAGATGACCCTACTTCATGTCAGGGTTGACAAAAATACTAATGAGGGGATGTATCAAATAATTCCCAGACGGAGCTTTCCCTCTAGCCTTTCCACAGCGTCGTCTACTGTGTGAGAGGAAGGATTGACGGCAGGAAAAGTTCAAGGGTGGTGATCGATCTCTGCCTTGAGTAATACAACGGTTACATAGTTTATGTGCCTGCGGTAAGACTTGGGAAATGAGGAAACATTATGGACTGGGGAGGTGGCTCAGTGGGCAATGCAGTTTGCATCCAAGTATGATCCGAGTTTGGATCCTCAAAGCCTACAGTAACCTGGGCACATTAACATGCCTGCGATCCCAGTACTCCTATGGGAGATGGAAGTAGAGCCAGGAGTCCCTGGAATTCTGATAGGCAGCTAGCTTGGTCCACTCAGAGGCCTTACTTCAAATAAGGTGGAAGGCAGGAGCCATCATCCAAAATTGTCCTCGTAGTGTTCCAGGCATGCCAGGTCACGCATGTGCCCCATACACACAGAAGAACATGTACACGCATAACGTATAAACATCCTCCCTGGGTTGCATCAACACTTAAAAACCCAGTTTGCATGCTCGTCGGTCATTCAGATCAGCAGAGCCTTTTCTGCCTCACAAAGGTCATGTCCCACCATGGGGCAAAGTTCTCAAACCAGCCCTAAAGGTTCTTCCAAAACAACGTCTTTTTTAGTCTTTCAGTCCTCAGGCCCAGTGACCTGGCATCAGGCATCGCCTTTCACATGTGTAGTTTCCTCTCTGATGCACGCACCGCCTCTCCTGTCCTCCAGTCCCTGACACTGACGGGGACCTCAGCCATGATGACCAAGCTTCCCTACAGCTACTGTGAGTCAGTCCATCACGGACAGATTTCTCTCATGTCACCTCAAATGTAGCAGCTCTTGTGTCAAGGAGGGGAGGGTTATAGTACCCATTCGCTCCAAGTTTTTGACAGCACTCAGACTGATTCCAGCCAACGCCACAGCCCGCAGATGTATAAGCCAGGAAGTGAGAAGCTCTTTGTGTCTTGTTTAAACTCCTTTGATGGGCCAGTGAGATGGCTCAGTGGGTAATGGTGACTGCTGCCAAGCCCAACGTCCCGAGCTCAATCCCCGGGACTCACATGGTGGAAGGAGAGACCCGCATATCACTGCTCACAGCTCTCTCTCTCTCTCTCTCTCTCTCTCTCTCTCTCTCTCTCTCTCTCTCTCTCTCTCTCTCTCTCTGTGTGTGTGTGTGTGTGTGTGTGTGTGTGCCCGCGCGCATGCAAGCATGTGCATGTACATATAATTTTAGTAAAGCCTTGCCTGCTGGGTGTGGTGGCACACGCCTTTAGTCCCAGCATTTGGGATGCAGAGGCAGGTAGATCTCTGAGACTGAGGTCAGCCTGGTCTATATAGTGAGTTCCAGGACAGCCAGGGCTACATAGTGAGTCTCTGTCTCAATAAAATATAAAAAACATTTCATTTGATCAGTTTCTGGTTGATAATTAAGCCCCCTGCATGCTGTGCCATAGATTTTCTTTTCCTCTGTATTAAAGGTCAGCCCTGAGGGGTGTCTTAAGTCACACCTGCCTCTCTCCTCCTCACTGCTTTATTCTTCCCATGGGTTCCAAGTTTTGGGGTCCTGGAAAGGACTGTTTCACACAGATCTAATTTGGCCTCTTTCCCTCCTGCCTCGCACCAGCCATAAGGAACAGCAGCAGCACAGTGTTTATTCTCACCTGCTTTTCCTCCCAGCTGTTCTGCCAACCCAGAGGCCAACACAGAGGTCAGCGTCCACATGACTTTCTCTTCTGAGTCCTTCTGTAAGCAGGCAGGTTCCTTTGGGGCAGAGAGCTGGGCCCTGGCTGTGAGTCATAATGCCATCAGCATAGGGCACACAACTGCCCTCAGCCCACTTCCCTACCTAAGCCTGCTGCTTTCCAACATTTCAACACATGCTGTAGTCTATCAGCCAGGTTGGGGGCGCCCCTGTGCTCACACTGTGGCTCTCATCACTGAGAAGCTGGGCCACGCCATTCTGCTTGTCTTGTCTTATGACCCATGGCTGAGGTGGTGCGACTTCTCCCAAATTCTTCCCCAGTTCTGTGTTCCAGTTTGGGTGCCAAGGGTGGCACTGCTTTTCCTAGGGGGCTGTATTGACAAACATCTTCTCCCTCAGACAGGGCACCAATTGCAGGCCAAAGAGACAGTTCAGTTTATAGGCGTGTGTGCTGCTTAGCGTGTGTGCTGCTTAGGTGCAGCGCCACCTCCAGCAGTTCCAGCTTCCTTCGGGGAAGGAAGGAGCGTCATGCCTCTGCTTCAGGTTGTGTGGTAACCAAAGATGCTTGTCTTTAAGATGGCGGTGACCGTGCCAGGCCTGAAGGACAGAGTTCCACACCAGGAGGCTCACCCAGGGGCAGGCAGGAAGACAGATACTCAGTTTTCTTTTTCTGTCAACACAATCTCTCTCTTCCCTCTCCCTCTTCCTCCCTTCTTCCCTCCCTCCCTCCCTCCCTCTCTCTCTCTCTCTCTCCCCCCCCCCTTCTCCTCCTCTCTGTCCCCAAGCCAAGCTATAGGGTGCAGTAGTTTCTTCAGCACTCGACCCTTTATGGCTGCCTTCCCTCTCAGCCTCACTCTCTTACCACCTATGTCACCATCAAAGGTTTTACTGTTAATCATAGAGGGAAAATACAGACATATTAAACTTATAGTATCGATTTTTTGTTTCCTTTTCTCATTCAACCACGATAACTAGAAATGTGGATGGGGTCTATGGTCTGAGACGTTAATTCCTAGGTAAAACTTGCTGAAGCATGACCTCAAGTGGGTGAGTGCCACAGATGAGGCCTGTGGGGGGTGAGGACCTAAGTCATGAGGGCAAAGCAAAACCCTCATGACTGGGACTAGTCTCTTCATAAAAGAGGTCGGAGGGAACTCGCTGGTCCTTTGCCTGTGTGAGGGCACGTAGAAAGGCATCGATAAGGAGTGGACCTTGTTCTGAGTCTTCTGGGGCCTTGGCCTTAGAGACTGCATAACTGTAACAACTGCAAGCCCTTGTATTTTGTTTATACATTCATTGTCCAGTCTAAGGTAGTTTGTTACATCAGCCCAGGACTTCACGTTTACTGTCAGCAGTCCTCCTCTTCCTCCATCCCTTTGGGATCTAACCCTGGACATGATATAACCCAGGGTGGAAGGAGCTATTTGACGCATCTTCTTAAGGATTATGTATGAGCCTTCTAGAGCAGCTGTAACAAATTGCCACGAACGGGTAACTTTACATAACAGAAACTCATTCTGGAGGATAGAAGTTCAAAATCAAGGTGTTAGAAGGTCATTCCCTGCCTGGGGTCTTTAGGGGCAGTCCTCACTGTCTGTGTTAGCCTCTGGCAGCCCCAGCTGTCTCCTGGGTTGTGAGGGGCAGTCCTCACTGTCTGTGTTAGCCTCTGGCAGCCCCAGCTGTCTCCTGGGTTGTGAGGGGCAGTCCTCACTGTCTGTGCTAGCTTCTGGAAGCCCCAGCTGTTTTCTGGGCTGTGAAAATATCACTCCAATCTTGCCTCCATCTTCACATGGTCATTTGTAAGAGTAATTCTTATTTGCCTGATGTAATTGTCATCCAGGATGTTTAACTGCCTCTGTCTGCTAACCTAGGCCTAGTTCTGGAAGCTTCTAGTCTCTGCACAATCTAATCTAGGCCTAGAATGTTTTCAGTCTCTGAGACTTACTGCTGAATAAGCTCACTCTTTTTAACTCTTTCTGAACTCTGGCTGGCTGGTTCAACTCAGCTGTTCTGGCTCACACTCCTCTCCAAGCTGACTAATTAACACTGGCTTCTCTCAGCTTTTGACTGAATTGCTCCTTTGGGCCTCAAACTAACACTGTTCTAATCTTCTGGCTCCTTCTCATTCTCTGGCTCATTTTGTCTTCACCTGTGTCTAACTTGTTCTCTCTTCAGCCTGTCTCTGCCCAACTCTCCCGGTAAAACCACCTGCGCGCTCTCTGTCTCTGTCTCTGTCTCTGTCTCTGTCTCTGTCTCTGTCTCTGTCTCTGTCTCTCTCTCTCTCTCTCTCTCTCTCTCTCTCTCTCTCTCTCTCTCTCTCTCATCACCTCTCTTTCCCCTCTGTTCTCCTAATAGTGGGCTTATCCTCTCCTACCAAATATTTCTCTGATTTGTCACTTTGTCTGCCCCTCAATTAGACATCACTTTCAAATATGGCTACTTCCTTCTATAAACTAACCTTAACTACACTGTTTGGGATTAAAGGTGTGTACTAAGGATGTGTCTGTATTCCAGCTAGATCATACTGTAATTCAGAACATGTCTGCATTCCAGCTGGATCACACAGACCTAGAAGGTCCTTGGATGTGATCAGAGCAGCCATGCTGCGTTAAATCTCTTCTGCAGTCATCTCCTGTGTCTATGTATATGTTCAAATTGCTCACTTTTTATAGGAACACAGTCATATTGGATTGTGGCCCCACCTTTTCCAAATGTGACCTAATTTTAGCTTGACTAATCCCTTCTTTGATGACTTATTTACAATAAGGGAGAAACTACAACTCGAAGTACTGTCACAGGGGCAAATAGGGCTTCAGAACATCTTTTGGGGGGATACAGTTCAACCCATAGTAGTGAGACTGTTTTACTTCTTGTAATTACTGACCACATGAGAGCTATCATCACAGTATCTTTTCCTGTTACCCGCAGTGGATCCCATTGAGATATCTGTTCTATGGCAGCCTCAGATGTTTCTTGGGTTCCCAGAGGTGATAGGTTCATTCGGCTTGCCTCATACCATCATATATCCATGGCACTTGCTTATACATTTTCAATATTAAAGACAGTCACAAAATGTATAGGAGCTATGTGTTTGCATGATCCATGCATATTCCCCATATAGACAAGCAACATGGGTAGCCAAGTGTGTTAGGCAACTGTGGTAAGGAATAGACGAAGCAGAAGCTGTAGAGGGGGTGGCCACTCAGTGGCACCTCTGTGGGAAGGGTGGCCACTCAGTGGCACCTCTGTGGGAAGGGTGGCCACTCAGTGGCACCTCTGTGGGAAGGGTGGCCACTCAGTGGCACCTCTGTGGGAAGGGTGGCCACTCAGTGGCACCTCTGAAGGATGGGCCTCCCCCCTCACTCAGCAATATGTGGCTGTGTTAGTTTATGTCTGACAAGAAATTGCCCAGCCCCGTCCTATAGATATGTAATTGTACCCTGCATCTGGTCTGTCCATTCTTACCACCCAAGAAGCCATCTGAGCGCTTTGCATATGAGCTAATCTCCCCTCTGATCCATTAGAAATTCACTTTCAGTTAAGCCCTGAGATCAGCTTCATTCCTGAGGCTCAAAGACTGGTGACACAGTTACATTAAAGGATTGAAAGTGTCCCCGCCTCCCAAAGAGGGGAAATGGTACAGAGAAAAGGGAAGTGGAGGTGCCAGACAATAGGCTGCCACCGTAAGACAATGCTCTGTAGTCCCTCAGAAACGTGAGATGACAACAGAATGGAAATGAAAGGCTCAGAGTGAGGGATCCAGGAGTGAGCATTCATGTTTTCATGTATGCAGACATCTGTGTGCATGTGTGCCGATGTGTGCATGTTGAGGTCAGAGGTTGATGCCAATTGCTGTCTACTTCATGTACTGAGGTAGGAGTCTCACTTGACCCCAGAGCTTGCCTATTCATGGGGTCACTCTGGTGGTCCCTGTCTTTCCTCATGAGCCCTGGGACTGTACGGGGGACTGCCCCATCGGTGTAGGGGTTGGCAGCTGAACTCAGGCCCTCATGTCTGTGGGCAGAATATGTTTTACCCACTAAGCCATCTCCCCAGCTTTCCTTGCTGAAGCTGGGCTCAGTTTGAGGCAGAATATTAATGGCAAAGGACTCACTCACTACCTCATCCTCAATCCCCATGGGCAAGTCATCTCCTGAAAAGATAATATTTGAATAGATAATGACAATAGGTGAGCACTGGTCAGCACACCACATGCATTTTCAGAAAATCTTTCATTTTGAACTAATGCTTCAGAATCTGCAGTAATCGTGCATAAGCACATATTTGTGTCGATTCAATACTCAGATTTAAGGATCATTAAGTCCCCACAAGCCCTTCAAAAGAGAGCAGCTGCCATTTTGATTAACCCAGGCCAGGCAACACAGTGTCTAGAGTCCCTCCCCCACTTTCTTTAAATTCACTGAGTAAAAAATGGATTGACGCGTACACCAGTTTTCTCAGGAACGTGCTTGAAGGTGAACCTGAGGTCACCTTAATGACTATGAAAACCACTTCTGACTGCCAAGCAGGGAAAACTTTCCCCGACTCTTTGTTTGAAACTGTGTCTTTGGGGGAACTTTAACCTCTTTCTGACTCCTAATTAGCTTTTCCTCAGTGGTGGAAGTTCAGAGGAAGTGAAAATAGCAAGAGAGGTTGCCTGGGGCACAGGTTACAACAATAATGGGATGGTTTTCATCTCATCCTCTGAGGTGATTCTGGGGATCAACGCAATTGTCTTTTAAGTATCCCTTAGATCTAGGCCTCCCTGGGGAGATGCCGATGTGTACCACAGTCTCGATTCCTGAGGTAGTTGGTTGATTTACACTGGTCCTGGCATCCCCACTCACAGGTGTGTCTTCAATGTCAAATTTCACAGGGTGAATCATTCTTCCCCGGAACCTTCCTGGACAGCCTGCTGTAGGCCTCTCAGACTGCGGGGCCTTCTGCAGTCAAGTATTTTTCCCTCACACGGGGACATCTTCTGAGGTAGAAAAATAATCTTCTGTTCATTTGGAAAGCAGCAGAAGGGTGACAGGCAGGAGACTTGTGTCTCAGAAGATCTCATTACTGAAATACCAACTCAGGTGGGTTCTTTCATTGAAGAATCAGTCTGTTCCCCAAGGTGAGTTTACGCTTTGATTCACTCATCAGGCGTTTACACAGGGCCTGCTCCGGACCAGGGAAGGGTAGTCGGCTTAAAGGATAATTTTATCTTTTGAAGAGCTGGCATTCTAGTCAGAGAGATGAATAAAACAAGAAGAAAGCCAAGTCTGTTTTCCAGTAGTGAGGAAGCTGTGTGCGTGTGTTTGCTTGGCTGATTGGTTGTTTGGTTAATTGGTGAGTTGGTTGATCGGTTGGTTTGGGGTACAGGGCCTTACCATGTTATGCAAGCTGGCTCAAATTCCTCAAATCTATACCAGCGATGTGAGCAGTTGGGACTTGTAGTGCATGCTTCACTGTCAAGGACGGTTTATGTTTGGCCTCCCTGGTAAAGTAACAGTGACCTAAAGTGAGAGAGTGTGGGCACAGTCCTGAGAATAAAGGGAGAGTAAGGAGGGTCCTTCTTACAGGGAGGTCACTGAAAGGAAGTATCTAAAAACCAGCAAGGGGAAAACCCCAAAACTTAATTTTTAGACCATAAAAAAGCCAGCATGCCTGCCTGAGAGTAAGATGAGAACAGAGAAAAGGGTGGCTATTGTACTGGTTTTTCCTCCAGACACCAAGCTCCTGAAATAACAACTCATGAGATTCAATTTCTATTTTACAAATACCTAGGCCATATAGCTAGGCTCGTCTCCGAGTAGCTCATAACTTAAAACAACCCATTTATTCTGCCACGTGGCTAGTACCATGTATCTGTCCTCCTCACATCTTGCCTGGAGAATATCCTATCTGGCACTATCCCAGAATCCTTTCTGCCTGCCGGATGTCCCGCCTTCTATTTCCTGCCTCAGCTGAAGGCCATTAGCTTCTTATTGACAGGTGATACTTTCATACAAACACAAGAGATTCCTTCTACAGGTAAACATTTTAGCTGGGGAGGACCTACCTCAAAGACCACAGTCAAGAATTTTCTACAGGTAATGAGGAGGCACTGAGAGGTGTCAATCACATGAGTCAGGTGATGGTGCTGGTCAGTGAGTTTGAATACTGCAACCTTTTTCCTTTATTCGCCTGTAAAGTTCAGAGCGATATACAGTGGGGTTCAGCATCTTGGTTTTGTTCTGGTTTCCTTCCTGTTGCTGTGATAATACACTCTGGCCAAAAGCAACTTACAGGAGGAAAAGATTTGGTTGGCTTATCCTTCCAGGTCACAGCCCATCGCTGAAGAATGTTATGAAGAAAACTCAATCAGGGATTCAAAGGCAGAGAAACGCTGCTTGCTGGCCGGTTCAGGCAGGGTTGTGTTTAACTAGCTTTCTGATACAGCCTTAGATCACTTGATTAGGGATGGTACCCACAGTGACTCGGTCCTCACACAGCAATTAACAATCAGGAGAGTTTCTCCACAGATATGACCGTAGGCCAGTCTAAGCTAGACATCACCTAGCAAGACTCCAGGTTGTGTCAGTTGGCGAAGCCCACGAGGCTAATGTTGGAACAGCTCACACTGGACATAGTTTTTCCCTTAGAAACTATGAATCTGGATATGCCTCTCAAGTGTCTGTTGACTAAGTCTGATTTTTGTTCTCATAGCAACAAATTAAAGAATGGCTGGAAAATTAATGGCCATGGCTTATGATGGTTTTATGATCTGATTAATACATTTAATATCAAAATACAAACTCAACATACACCTTAGTATTTCAGAGGGGAACTTTTGTGTCTATAGGGCTTTCTTTCTGATCTTTTATTGTCATGTTAAAATATAATTTTCTATTTATTTACTTTTAGCATTTAAAAAGTATTTATTGGTGTATGCATTTGTGTATGCATGTGTGTGAGAGAGAGAGACAGACAGACAGAGAGACAGAGAGACAGAGAGAGAGAGACAGACAGAGACAGAGAGAGAAACACAGAGAGAGAGAGAGATGTGAACATGCCTGTGGAGGCCGGGACGGGGTGTTGGGTCCCCTGGAACTAGAGTTAGAGGCAGCTGTGAGCTGACTGAGATCAACTCTGGCAATTGAATTTGGCCTCACACAAGAGCAGCAAATGCTTTCAGCCGCTCTGCCATCTCTCCAGTCCATGATTAAATGTTTAAGACTCTTTCTCCTGTTGTTTCAAACACAAATCAGTGTGTGCGTGTGTGTGTGTGTGTGTGTGTGTGTGTGTGTGTGTGCGTGTGTGTGTTTGCTATTTTTGAGTCATACCCCTTGTTTCTTGGGTGATATGGTTGCTCTTGTCTCTTTCTGTCTCTTGGTGCATCCTTTTAGATTTTTTAAATCCTCCTAAATTCTTCCTTAATAGTTTTAGGCTGTGGCTGAGGTAACTTTGAGCTGCCATGCTCCGGACTGTTTTGCTGTTCCTTTAGAGGTACACTGTCACTCAGGAACTTTCTTTCTTCACTCTGAGTCTATGAATTGGTACTAATTGGTAAATTGTCTCTGGGTAAAATAGTTTCAAGAAGTAACTTGGCATTTAGTGGCTTCATTGTTAGATTATTTACCAAGAAATGATTAAATTCCTTTATTGAAAAAGGAAGCCTGTCAAGGAAGGAAAATGCATACAGAACTCAAACCTCTACTTCTAAGGAAGGCACAAATCTGCTTAGGAACTTAACATGGCACTTTTGAGAGATTCCAGTAATGAGAGTTGCAGAAAAATCTCAAAGTGAACTCAACCTGCCTGTCTCTAGATGCAGTTCCAGCAAGCGTATAAAATGTTTTCTACTCTTCTCTTACACTCTTAGGGTGACAGCCTTCCTGCAGGATGAAAACAGCCACTGAGGTGGGTGGCTGGTCTCATTGCTGCAGACTCTTGCACTCACAGAGCTTTCCACTTAATCTCTTCCTGAATTATTTTTTTTTCTCTACGGAAGTACCTGCTAGACAGCCAGATAACCATCCAAAATGTTGTTACACTTGTGGGATGCGTTTTATGACTTAAAAGTAATTTAAAAATCAATTCCCTTCACCATTTGCTCTGTGTTGCTCTGAGATATGGTCAAAGCTTTCCATGGCATTCAGTCTCCTCCAGCTGGGCCCACCTTCCGCTCAAGCCTGGCTTTCAGGAGCATGGCAAATGCCTCTGGTATGCCTGTCTTTGCTCCCCACTCCCAAGCCTGTTTTGAACAATGTTAAAACTGTATTCTGAATTTCCCATTTTATATTCTTCCCCAGGCATTTCTATCTTCTCTTATAGTTATCCTTATTTTATGTTTCCTCACAAATATAAACTTAATGTATATATCATTTTTAAAAACTGGGAAAAGAATCCATTCTGCAAAATCCACTTGAGGTTTTAACCCAGAATGAAACAAATCCCCATTTACTTGAATTTGACCTCTTTTATTAGGAAACTCACTATTTCCTCTAAGTGAATGGCTTGAATTTTTCCTATATTGTTATTATAACATCTTAAAGGTGATATAGATGTGTATGTGTTTGGTTTTTTGAGACAGGGCCTCTTATCTTCTAGCCACTATGAGCCTCGCGTTCCAGGTGAATTCTTCTGCTTCAGCCTCTGCTGGTGCTGGGATCGTAGATGTGACCCGCGCCTGAAATGAGTAGCTTTCAATTTAATAAAAAAGAAAGCACTTGGCTCATTGCGAGGCCTTAGGTGAGACACACATGGAGTCAGAGCCCCAGTTTCCTCAGCGGTGGAACTGGGATGTCAGTCCACAGCTGGCAGGATGGAAATGTAGACACAAGTGGTTCCAGGTCTAAGGAACACAATAAACTAGTGGGTTACTCCAAGCTGAGACGCGACTGCTGATTTTACAAACTCCATCTACTGCTTGCCCACCCCAAAGTCTGGTTGACCCCTTGCATGGCTTAGGTTTACGAAAAATACCCTCTGCTAGGAGAAGGTGCTACCACGGGGCCACCCCAGCAGAAAAGAATGGGCACAGTCTGGTGGTGGACCCTGAGAGAAGTCCCAAACCAGAAGCCTCCAAACCTCAATAGTCTGTCTGTCTGTCTATCTATCACCTATCTATCTATCTCTCTATCATCTATCTGTCTGTCTATCTATCTATCTATCTATCTATCTATCTATCTATCTCTATCTTACCAAATCATTCTTTAAAGCCATTTTGGGAGTTGGCTTTTTTTCTTTCTTTCTTAAATCTAAGAACCTCATTAAGCCAAGCGCCAGCAGTGTGTTGGCAGCAGGAAGAAAGTGGGAAAAACCTCTCGGTGTTTGATCATGAAAACCTTCCCAACAAAATCAAGACAAACACAGTTCCCTCGCACCACCCGTCCGCCTGAGAGTAACCGTGTGCCCGTTCACAGCATCCAGTCAAGAGCTATTTGCATGAATTCGGAAGCAGGGAGCAGCAGCCTCCAGGACATTGGTCCACATCCGAAGCTCTAGAACTATGACTTAATTAAATGCAATTAAGACACTGAAACTATTTTATTAGGAAAGGAAACTGCTAAAGCTGTCTCCCCTACCAATTAAAGAAAGAGACATAAGGACAAAGTCAAGTGTCCTTTCTAGTCTCAATGCCCATTTATTTGCATGTGCATACGTGCGTTTGTGTGCACATGTGTGCAAATGTGTGTGCAAATGTGTGTGCAAATGTGTGTGCAAATGTGTCACAGCACATATGTGGAGCTCAGAAGACAACTGCAGGAGTTGGTTTTCTCCTTCCGCCATGTGGGTCTTGGGGATCCAACTCAGGCTGTCAGGCTGGGACTGAGACATCTTGACAACCCCGAAGCAGAAATTGTAACGCGTGTAGACCGTCTACTAGTATGTTTATGTATGTGTTGACCCTTGAGTGTGTGCACATGTAGATAAGCAGACGCTCATGTGCCTAAATCTACCGCTTATTATAACAAAGGACACACACGCTGTTCGGCTTACCACAATGAGGCGAGTGATGCAAACCCCGCTGAGCAGAGCAGAGAGGGTGTTAAATGTGGGCTGGAGATGCACGGAGTCCAGGACTGGCACCAACTCTAGCCGTGCAATGGCTTCCGTGGAGCTGTTACTAATTGGTATTTAGATGCATAGCTGTCAGACTGTCCTCGTTTCTGATTGGTCGGCTTTCATGAAGCTTGTTGATTGGTTGCCTTTCATGCAGGCCTTTCAGCATGCCTCTCGTGATTGGTTAACTTGCCAAAATCTGTTCATCCAAACAACTTGCGTTGACCAAGGAAGGATTGAAGACCCATCTAGAGTGGTACTTTTTACCTTGGTTACAGAACAACCAGCCTTTCCCTAGGAACATGAACTTTCAGTTGTCAACGTAAAGCTCTGTCACCTCCCCTTTCCCCTTGAGGAAGTCAGATTATTCACACATTTTCCAGTTTTCCTCGCACTGCTCTATTGACCGCCCCAACAAAACTGTACGTGTGTCCTTATTCTCTGAGGGAAGAGTCTAGCTGTGGATGTCTGATTCAACAGATGATTTTTAAAATTAAAAATATATATATATACAGGTTCGTTATAGAGCATTTGGGAAATATACATAAGTAAATCAGAGAAAACGAAGACAAGCCGTAGTCTGCTCCACTGCACGTAACCCCTGCTCAGGTGCTTCTGTAGTCCACACAGAGAAACGCACGGCGACTGTGTAGCTGTTTCTTCACGCGGCTAACTGCCACGTCTCTCTCCTTGACATCACAGTCTCATCCAATGGCTGGATGTCCTGTGCGCTCCACTGTACAGAATATTAGCATTTACTTGTCTCTCTACTGTCTTTCTACTTAGCTCGCCTTTCCTTTTGTTCGATGTGTCTATTTTCCTGCCTTCCTTCTCACCACATGATATTATTATAGAATCTTTAACGTCTTGGTTTTGACAAATAATTACATAAATATTGCGTATGTCTGTTCCTACGTATAGATAATGTCTTAGAATAAATCAACAGACATTGCATTTCTTACCAAGCAACAAGGCAAAGTTTGAGGAATTTTGACTAATACATTGCTAACCAGAAAGAAATTTTTAATGATACTATTTATGCTGCTCATTTTTTGTACCCTCATATAGACTTTGTTTCTTATTCTTTCTACTTAATGCCTATTATGTTGAAAGAAGTAATTCGGTATTATCTCAACTTAGATTTTACTGAGTAGAGAGTTGAAAATTATTTTCCAATTTCATTAATATTTCTCATGAATTATGCTCTTTTTCTGTAGATGGGCTTACCCTGCCATATGTTTGTTGAAAGACTTTATATGAAACATATCTACTTTGTGGCATTTTGGGTTTTCTTTTATTATTCGGGTAAAATATGATTGTTAGTGCCTTAAAAATTCATCATGAAAAACTTTAAATTTTCTAAGCTATTACATCCCATGTGCAACACCAAATAGAACAGGTATAGTGCTTGTCCTGGGACATGTGGTTCAATTTTAGTGATTATTGTTGGGAACAAGCAAAGGAAACTTATTCTAAGCACTACCATTTTGCTTTCAGACTCCCTTTAATCACAGGCAGTAACTAGGTTTAAGGCCCCAGGTCCTAGGGGAGCTGAGGACTTCCCAATAGCTGAACAGCTTCTGTTGACCAGAAACAGTTGTCTGGGTCTAACCATCTCCGGGACAACTCGTAAAGAGACAGTTGTCTGGGTCTAGCCATCTCAGGGACAACTTGTAAGGAGACAGTTCTCTGGGTCCAGCCATTTTAAGGACAACGTTTCCATCCTACTGGCAGTGTCAAACAAGTTCATGTTCTCAGCCCAGGACCCACTCCTATCCCGACTGATGGAAACTCTTGCTCAACCCCTTATGTCAACATATAATTGAACAGCGCTATGGCCCACCCCGCTCCCCCTCACTTTATTGTTTCATTCTTTAAATGTGCTATACAAGGTCCAGTCAGGGTCTTGGTAGCTCAGCTTCTGAGTCTGTTCTGTGGCCCCGATCGATCAATAGCAGCTTGGTTACAATACATTTTTGTTACCTGTATTGACCTGGTGTCTGCACTGGTACACAGGCCAGGAATCCAGTCACTCTACCCAGGTCCCTGGTTTGTAATCATCTGAATTTGGTGGTTTCATTTTGAAGTCCAAAACCTGTAATTTGTCTTTGGGCATCCCCACCCAGTAAGTCTGACTCTCGTCTGGCCCGTGGCGCCAATCTGAGACCCAAAAGGTGAGAAGCTGGACACAGCAAAACTCCTAAGGTCAGAGGGTGTCAGGAGATGTCTGCTTCCTCTCGTTCCCGCCACAGGGACACCTGGATCTGGGTCCCGATGGTGGGACGTCTGGGTCTCCATCCTCTCCTTCCCAACTCTGCCGGTTGTGCTCGGCACATCAGTCTGTCCTTGTCTGTAGTTTTATTTAGTTGCTTGACTTTTGCTCTGTTTCATATTTGGGGGCAAGGGCCAAACTTTATCTGTTGACTGTTCATCCTTAACTTAGCTTTAACTCATTTCAAGGATTTTCAGGGGGGAAAAGGTGGCTGAATTGGAACAGTAAAAACTGCTAAAATGGTGCTTGGAGCTATGCGCCTTCAGCTGGAAGCCTAGCACTGCTGGGAAAGCTCTGCCTCCTGGGAAAGCCCCGCCTCCTGGGAAAGCCCCGCCTCCTGCCCGGATGGAGGCTGCCTGATCTGTGGGAACAGCTTCGGTGCCCATGAGGTGGATTCGGCTTGTTTAGCAAGATGTACCTCCCTCATAGTTACAGCTGGAGGAAGCAAGGAAAGTTTTATCTGTCTTAAATATACAAATGTATGTGGTCACTACATGTTTGCTTCTGACTGGCCTTAAACATGTGAATTTACAGTGTTCTGTATATCTTGGATACAGATTATTGGCATATAAATTGTTGGATATGGTTAAAAATCTATAATACCTGTAAAGTTAACTTAAACTCATAACTTAGTGTTAGAGCCATTATGGGCAGCAACAAATTGAACCAACCAAAGAAACAGGTCTCCAAAGACACTTTAAATTGGGATAAGAGTTTACATAATTTTTGTCCTGTCTTAAAAATCAGGTTTATAGGCCAGACATGGTAGCACACACCTTTAATCCCAGCACTCGGAAGGCAGAGGCCAGCCTGGTCTACAAAGCAAGTCCAGAGCAGCCAATGCTACACAGAGAAACCCTGCCTCAAACACCCCCCCCAAAACAACAGGTTTATAAATAAAGGGGAGTTTTAAAACTATGCTTGGTTAATGAACTGTTAAAGCTACACCTCCATGTATTCATATGTAAGAGCTTTTCTTGCTGGCAGCCAAACTTTATAACATCAAAATAATTCACTTGGAATTGGTTGTAAATACACTGAATGGTTTACACTGTTAAAACTTGGTTTTGTCTTCTAAAATTATGGTTATGCTCTGTGACTTTACTCTTAGAAGGGTACTTTATTTTAATACTGTAAAAACACCTAACTTTGCAAAATTTTCTTAAGGAAAATCTTAGAGGTTTTACAGAAAATTAAAAACTGGATTTTTGTTTTCAAAATAGTTTTTTAAAATATTTAAATTTATAAGGCTACAGGACATTTTAAAGCTTATCAGGTAATTTATCACAATGTCTTTATTAATTGTTGGATGTTGGTCTGGTGTATTTTGACGCTAATTACTGCTTGCTGTCTTTTAATGTGCCCCAAGAATTGCTATGTAACCTGCCTAAAAGCTTATTCCTATTAGACCAATAAAAAGCCAACAAATCTGGGAAAGCACATGGGATAGGCATGGCTAAGGCTCTCAGGCCTTTGAGGACAGAGAGGATCTTGGGAAAAGAGACGGGATGGAGGAAGAAGAAAAAGGAGGATCACTATGGGATGGGAAGAGAGCCCCGTGGGCCCAGAGAAGGAGCTCTGAAGTTCCTCATGGGAAGAGATGGGGAACATTGGCCGGTGTTCTGGGACCATGGACGGGAGGGAATCTGAGATGGGCCTGGGAGGTAAAGTCAGTTCAGAAGGTTAATATCTGCCCTGCTCCAGGTAAAGGCTTGCTCTGTGTTTTCATTGATTGTTATCGGGCTAGAAAATACAGCCGTATTAATAATAATTAGCCTAACAATGAACATCTATTGGGCCATAGTTTTAAATTAAACACAACAATTAATATATGATCTTGATGAATAGATAAAATTAAACAACAACAACAACTAAAAGTTAGGGTTACAGCTTAGTGCCAGAGACTAAAGAATTGCTATCTTACGGTGCAACAGGGCAATGGCCTTGAGCATCTGACAAAGAACTTGGAACAGTTTCTCAACCAATGGGTCATAACACTTTGGCAGTCAAATGGCCTTTATACAGAGGTATCCTAAGATTGCCTACAAACTGGATTTTCATTTTATGATCGATGTCACAGCAGTTATCATGGCCCACTTAGTATCTTCCATGCCTCCACTCTCCTCTTGACCATCGCTTACTCTACAGAAACGGCCAAGCGTCGTATAACCTCACCAGTGGTAGGCATGGTGGAGCACCTTGATTTCTTTTCTATTGCTATTTACTCTTTCTGGAACTTTCTTCCTGTCCCCCGCTCCCCAGACTGGATAATTCTTGTGGCAGTTTGAGATGTCCCCTATAGTTTTTGAGTGTTTGAATGTTCATGTTCCTTGTTGGGCTGCTGTTTGGGGAGGCTGAGAAGGCCTTGCTGGGAGAGGTTTGTCACCGGAGGTGGCCTTTGAGAGTTTGAAGACGTGTGCCATTTTGAATTTCCTCTTTCTGCTCTGTCTTTGCAGCTCAGGATGTTAGCCCTGGGAGTCTGCTTCACCTTCCATGTGCGCCGCTTGCTGCCGGCTCCCCTGCCAGGACACACTCTCGGTCTTCTGGAACCACAAGCTCGAATTAACTCTTCCTGTGTATGTTGCCTCACACATCGTGTTTTATCACAGCACAGAAAAGGGACAAATATAATTCCTGCTCACCTTTGGACATCACTGTGGATTTCCTGTCTTCTCAGGAGCCCTCCCCCCTCCAATGGCCCACCTCCTCTCCAAGGGCCCCTCTCCTCTCCAAGGGCCCGCTTCCTCTCCAAGTCTAGGCAGGTGCTCTGTTGTTTGTGTCTACTGTAATCTGCTGCTTACTCCTCAGATCAGCAGGCATCAGGCAGGCAGGAAGGCATGCGTGAGAAGCCCTCTGCAGACTTCTGCCTCCCAGGCAACAGTTAGGATGTCCATATACCTGGTCAGCATCCTATGGCACAAACCCCACAGTCCGTGGTTAGCAAGACTCTTCTAATATAGGTGTCAATGTCAATGAGGAAATCCTCCTTACAGTCCACGGAAAGCTGGCTAAGCCAACGATGAAAAAATCATCTTACACGAAGACAAGATAAGGAAAGGAAGGAATAAGTGTCCCCTGAAAGATGACATATGTATTTCTGTCCCCACAAAGCTCAGCCTCCAGGCAGGAGTTCTAAGGCTTTCATAGCAGGGCCTGCCTGCTTGGCTTTCTTCTCAGGAAAAGTCTAATGTTTCTGTCTCCTCATCTTTGTATCACCCTCTAGGCTGTGGGAGGACAGGCTTCGCCTATCTTGTTATACACTTGCTGTACTCCCACTCCTCTCTCCGTCCCCAGTAAACTGCCTCCAAGTTCCCTTCTGTACCTTCTTAAAATCTCTCTCTGTCTCTGTCTCTGTCTGTCTCTGTCTCTGTCTCTCTCTGTCTCTGTGTGTGTGTGTGTGTGTGTGTGTGTGTGTGTGTGTGTGTGAAGGTGCCCTAGGAGACCAGAAAAGGGTGTGAGATTCCCTGAAGAGGGAGTCACAGGCACTTGTGCACTGTGAGTCCTATACCCCAAACTCAGGTCCTCTGGAAAAGCAGCAAATACTCAACCTCTGAGCAACCTCTCCACCCACCACCCCATGTCCATTTTTAAAGTTATCTATAAGATGGGAGCCGGCAAAGAGGGCTGTGTCCTCCAACAACGATAGGTATCTCTACCTGTCCCCTCCCTCTCAACTGTTTCGTCACCCTCGGGGAGCAGGGGACATTTGTCATACATGTAAGCAGCACGTACCCAGGCTCTCTTGTCTCTGCTCTGAGGATGGCACATGCTGTGCATGGAGTTTGCTCATGATTTGCTTGGCAGCATCTGCTTGAGGGCTGCTGCTACCTCTGCTCTGAAAAAGCCCAGGAGTCTCACTGTGGTCCCCACCCACACAGAGCAGCACAGGCACAGCTGATCTGGGTCAGGGAGCCCTGGCTTCTGACTCCATGCACAGGCCCTTTAAGGAGGAAGACACAGGATCAGCCTGGGGTAAACCAAAGCCATCGCACATGATCAAAGCGTGCACATCGTCATGCGTGCACACATTGTCACAGGAGCAGCTTAATGACGGGGCTTCAGCAGATTCAAAACGGGTTGGCTATCGGGGTTTCTAAATACACAAATAAGCGGGCCATATTTAGGTTTTCCCATGAAGACAGAGAGAAGAGAGAGAGAGAGAGAGAGAGGGAGGGAGGGAAGGAGGGAGGGAGGGAGGGAAGGAGGGAATGCGAGAGAGCGCACAGAGCCTTGTGGTGTCCTAGAACAGGCATTTGGGCGAATGGCTGAGCTAGTGAACCTTGAAATGCGGAGATCTTCCTCTTTCTCCCCGCCGAGGCTCTGCAGGCAGCCAGGCACTAAGGCACTGTCAGAGTGAGTGAGTAGCTCCATAAACCAGGCCTCTGTGGCTGAACGGCTGGGGCATAGCATTCTGAAACTCCTTAGAGCGCAGCAGGCTTCTCTAAAATATTTATGGCAAGCAGCAACATGGCAAACCAGGGCTTGGAAATCTGGAATGAAGGCTAAGAAAGTGGCTACAAAGGGGCCAGCCAGCCCCATCATCTCTGGTACGTGTCTTAATGACTCAGAATTTCCCTTCTTTATGTGCAGAGAGCAGCCAGGGGTGGTGGAGTACGGGAGAGAGAGAGAGGAGGTGAGAGAGGAGGTGAGGCACCTGCCTGGCCACTGACAGAGTAAGCTGGGTTTCAAATTCTTCTGCTGAAGGCTGGGGCGGGGCTTTCCGAAGGCTCAGCAGGAAGGCGCCCTTCCACCATCTCACTGGTCTGAAGTGCCTATAATGAAGCCTACCAGGAGCCTCAGCTAAACGACGCTTGTCTGGTCCCCAGGGATAGCCCACTTTCAGGCCCCCGGAGGGGAGCAGGGGAGCTGAGGGAGCTTTGGGGTTGTTTACACCACCCACGATGAAGCTCCCCAAACACTCTCACAGGTAAGTAAGGTTCAGCTGCCAGAGGTCAGAAGCAGCTTCTGGGACTTGTGTTATTTTGGTACTGAAAGCTTTCCTTCCGTCTCCGTTATAGCGGGAGGACCATGTAGTTAATGGGATGGCCTGGTGGAAGTCCTGGTGAGGCCACTCCTGCCACCTGGATCGCCTGGATCCTGGGTGAGCAAGGGTACTTGTGCCGTGGGTCCCAGAGCCTTTCTTTCGTGGATGCTCTCACTCACAGTACCCAGCTGAAATACGGTTGTCAGTATGCAAGACATGCCGACCCCAGCTGTGCCCGGGAAAACCGGATGTGGGTTTACTGTAGGATGTTCAGTCTTTGAAGAACCTTCAGAGCTTGGTGTGATCCAGACCTGGACCAACGGATGGCCTGGGAAAGGCAGAGCCTTCGGCTTCCCTCAAGACAGCATTTCCCACTCAACACTTATTTAGAGGAGAGATTCCAGTTGTTTCCTGACGTTGTGTGGCAGCTTTTCCCAAGACTGAAACATTCCTTCCTTCACGGAGGCTCCTTTCATAGAAATAAATAACCGAAAATTGTCTCAGAAAGTCCCGGAAGTGAACAGATTCACCAGGCCCCTCCTTTCCAAGAGTAAACAGTCATTCCCAGGCAAGACAAGCAGTTGGCCAAAGCCAACTGAGCCACCGGAAAGGCAGCTCTCCCACCTGTTGAGCAGGCCATGCATGCAGCACGGTCTGGTTCCTGGCGTTGGGCAGGTGAAGAGCTATCCATTGTCACCGGGGTTGAGATGCCATTTGACCCAGATCCAACACCCAGTAACCTGTTTTTATTATCATTTGGTTTTGTCTGGTTTAAGATAGCATCTCTTCTGGCTCAGGCTGGCCTCCAGCTCACCATGTACTTAAAAAAGACTTTGAAGAGACGCGAGCCACCACACCTGGCAGAAACCTGTATTTAAATTTGGGGAGCAGACAGACAGGCGATTTGAAACTATTGTAAAATGTTCCATCTCCTGCCTGGCACATGCATGTGACCCCAAACACACAGAAGGCTGAGGCTAGGTGATGGATAATTAAAAGACCCTGTCTCAAAAAACAAAACCTAACAAACAGGCTTTCAAATGCTCTATTTCAGACACAATTTTTCTGACCTTGTTTTGGGGGTTTTGTGTTATGTTCCGCTTTTGAAATAGGATCTCATGTAGCCTGAGCTGTGCTCACCCGTGCTACGCAGTCAGAGATGACCTTGAACTTCTGATCCTCCGGTCTACCTCCCCATGCTGGGACCACAGGCATGTGGGGGGTGGGGTAAGCAACACCTACCTCTCCTCTAAGGTCGCAGTGACAAGCTGGGGACAATGCCACCAAGGTTTATTCTGGAGAGCCAATGAGTTGACTGGGGCCTCCTTACTTCTGTACGCACTCACAGGTGAGGGGTTACTTATGGAAGTGTGGGTATTCCTCAGCCAGGCTCAAACTGAAAAGTCCCTACCAAGGATAAGCCCCACGCCCTCCCCCACCGTAAACTCTATCCCTCCCAGGGACCCAAGGCCATGTGCAACAGGGCAAAATTACACACAGCCGTTGAGCACAGTGGGTCTGGGTACTCGGATGAAGGCCTTGTAGTCTCCAACCCCCTCCTTCTGAACAGCAGCAGCAGCACTGGTCAGCAAACCCAGACATGATCTTCTTGGCTGAGCAGCTGGACCCCCGAAGATGTCAGGGGTTTTTTTAAGTACGTGGTGAGCTGGAGGCCAGCCTGAGCCGGATGAGGATCGTCCAATCTGACAGCCATCATGCCTGGCTTTTGTTGGCTGCCTTGAAACACATCAGCATGCATATGTACAAGTGTACATGTACATGTGTGTGTGTGTGTATATATGTGTATGAGTGTGGCAGTGTGCAAGTGTGTGAGTATGAGTGTGTGTGTATGTGTGTGTGCCTTTGTGTATGTGTGCATGTGTGATGTGGGTATGCATGTGTGTGTATGTGTGTGACATACACGTGTATGTGAGTATGCATGTATGAGTGTATGTGTATTGTATATGTGTGCATATGTGGGTGTATGTGTGTAAATGTGCATGGGTGAGTGTGTGGGCACTCTTGTGCATCTGTATGTGAGTGTGTACATGTGTGCAGGAGTGCAGGTGTGTGCACATATGTGTATTTGCATGTGAGTTTGTGTGCACATTTTTATGTGTATTCATGTGTGTGCATGTGTGTACATATGTATATTCATGTTTGTGTGTGTGTGTGTGTGTGTGTGTGTGTATGATTTGTATCAGATTCCACACAGCTCTTCTGTCTTGCAGTTCTGTCCGGCTGCAGCATAGCTGTACTTTGTGAGAATGAGTTCCCAGCTCTCATGCCTCTTTTTGGTTTACATATGTCCCCCAGGGGCAGAAAATCTGATTTTTAAAGCAATTTAGTGACCTTATCCAGTCCCTCACTGAGAGCTAATAAAAATCAGTGCGTAGAGCCTCACCCATAACAGCTGCTCAGTAAAAAGGAGGTTAATGTGACTGATTGGATTTCTTATGTCCTGTGTGCTGTTTCCAGGACAGCCTGCCGCCCCCACAGCTTGCAGGACAATTCTCATGTGCACACAAAGAGGGACTGAAGGAGGGACAGGTAGGCCACAGGCTGGAAAGGGAGGGGCACACATGCCATACTACACACATGGAGGTCAGAGGTCAACTTGGTGGGGCTGATGACCTCCTTCTGTCTTTATGTGAGTTCTGGGGAACAGACTCAAGCTGCCAGGTGCAGTCTTGCAGCAAAGGCCTTCATTTGCTGAGCCATCTCACCAGCCCCAGGATCCCTTTCCTAGATCCAGCCTTCCGTACCCCGACACCCACCACGCAACAGATTATGGAAATAATCTTCCTGAAACTTTTTCAGTGGTGTCACCCCGTTACTGTTGTCCCCAGCCACATATGAGTGGGCTTGGTGAAGACATTGACAGTGAGTTTGCGTCTGTGTGTGGGTGCCGGCACCCCTGTGTGCCCAACAGCGAGTGTGCGTCTGTGCATGCGTGCCGGCACCCCTGTGTGCCCGACAGTGAGTGTGTGTCAGTGCTTGGGTGCTGGCACTCCCGTGTGCCCGACAGCAAGTGTGTGTCAGTGCGTGGGTGCCGGCACTCCTGTGTGCTCGACAGTGAGTGTGTATCTGTGTGTGGGTGCCGGCACCCCTGTGAGCTCATTGTTTTGTTTTCCTGGGGACTTGAAGTGGCATCCATGAGCTTCTAGCCTGTCTTTGAAAGTCCACACCTCTTAGAAAAGAGACAAGTCACCAACTGCTGCGGACAGCTGCTTTACTAGAGGGCCCCAGACACAGCCCAGACAATGGTGGCACAGGACTTGTATGCCAACACTCTACAGGCAGGAAGGTGGCAAGTCACAGAGCAGCTTGGGCTACTGAATGCTCTCCATGACAGCCTGAGCTTCAGGGTGAGATCCTGACACACACACACTAAAATATAAAATAAACACAAGGTCTACTGCTGCAGATGCAAACATAGACCAGCCTGTGTGTGGCCACAGTGCATTCCCAGACAGCCACTCATGTGTTCCTGTAGAATTTTCCAACTTAAAAAAGTTCATATTATATTGAGCTATAAAAGAATAGGACAAAATTCTGTAGAGCTCACAGAAAATTTTTATGCATAAAAATGTGAGAGGAAAAATAAGTCTCAGTAGCAATAAAAGAATCATAGCTGCTGTTATTTAATTTTTAATATTTTGGCATCATTCAGATAAAGTCTGTATCAGGGAGCAACATATATAGACCCCCTTCCTTTCAAACATGTGTCTCCTCTGGTCCTGGTTTTCTCCAACCCTATTTTGATATCTGATCTATTAATTCATACACACATGTTAATAGCTTTGCTGATAGCTAGTGAATGCCATTATAAGGTATTATTATCTTAAAAATGGGTTTCTGTGGGGGGTGGGGCAATGACTTCAAGAAAGTTCCCAACTCCAGGCTCTTCCAGAGCTAGACAAAAAGAGTTTATTCTAAAACCAACCTCTGCAGTGACAAGGGAAACAGGATAGAACGAGCTAAAATGGAAATTTGCTCTCATGATTCCTATTGGCGTCTGTTGCCCCTGTGCAACTAGATGCTTAGGGTCCATGTTGGGATGACCAAGGAGCTCTAAACATATGCAAATGGGGGAAGGGGCTGGGGAGGTGTCGCAGTGGGTAAGAGCGCTCACCCACTATGCTTGCCCAGCACCACCGCTCAGTTATGAGCTTCCAGCCTCAGCCTCCCGCAGCTCCAGTTTCGGGCATCAGAGTCTGACGACCTGAGTTCGACCTTGGACCTCATGTAGTGGAGGGAGAGAACAGATTGCCTCAAGTGGTCCTCTGACTGCCATACGTGCACAGTAGCATGTGAGCACCCCACCTAATATAAAAATTAGTACCAAAATAGACAAACGCCTTCTGTGCGGGGAGAGAGACCCTTTGGCTGCATCGCCCCCTCGCGGCAGTATTTGGTAACGGTCTGGCAACCAAGGTTGACCTTGCTTCCAATTTTTTCCGGCACCAAGGCTGTTCTGGGCCTCCAGGAAATAGCATCAGCATCCTGCTGGGTCAGCACCGTCCCTGTTGTAGGTGCCCGGTTACCCCTGACTGCCATGTCAGCAAGAGACTTGGAACCGTAACCCTGGGGCGAAGTTTACAGACCCGTTCCTGTCGGCAGTAAAGAGCTGAAGATAATATGCTACAGGGTAGCTTATCTCTGGGACTGCTGAGCGAAGCTGGACTGATTCCAGAAACTTTAAAGGAAAAAAAAATGCAGGACAAGGATGATTGACTCTCAGTTACCATGCAGGAAGGGACGGCTGAGACCAGGGTAGACTGGGATGGAAGGCCACTCTGAGAGCTGGCCTCCTGGAGCTAGCCTGTGGGGAGAGACTGTCTCTGTAAAGAACATCCGATAATCCATGAGAAGCGCCCGGCTGCTGACAGAGTCTATTCCAGCCTTTATGAGCCAGGAGTCCTGGGAGGCTGGGAGCATGTGGAGAAGCCTGGAGCATGTGGAGAAGCTGGGAGTGTATGGAGAAGCTGGGGCACCAAGTCACTGCAGCAACCCACTGAGGTGGATGGCACTGGCTCCATTTTACAGCTCAGGAGAGGGTGGTGCGAGCTCAAATCCTCACAGCTGGCCAGTGCAGAAACCTGGGATGACTCCCTAGGGTGAGGGTGAGGGTGGGGGAATCAGGGTCACAGGAGGAAGTCAAAGCCTTCATTTTCAAGCTGAGCGCCAAATGTCAAAGCAAGGCCTGCCTGACAGAGGAGGAAGCCCCGTGCTGAGGCCGCACTGCTCCCTGGGAGTGAGGTTTGGGATAGGAAGGAAACAGAGGGTAAATAAAGACGGCCCCTACCACCAGGCTACACACACACACACACACAGGGCAAGGCGCGGCTTAGATGGGAGTTCCAGAGCTCAGCTTCCTGGTCCACTTCCATCATTTTCTCCTCTCTGGACCTCTCTGCTTGTCTCCTTCACTGCGTCTCTTTCATCCTTCCTTCTTGCTTTTCCTCTTCGTTACAGGGCGTGTCTCTTCCTCCACAAAGCCAAGGCGTACTGCCATAGCTATCCCATGCTCTTCTTGGGGTGTTAGGGAAAAGCAATCCGTACAGCACCCCCATTCTCTCCCTGCAAAAACCTCTCAGGGGCTGGGCTATAGCTTAGTTGGCAAAGCACGTGCGTAGTATGCGTGAAGCCCCGAGTTCGATCCCCAGCACTGCATAAACTAAGTGTGGTGGTATATTGCTCTAGCCCCAGACTTGGGAGGCAGAGGCAGGAGGATCAAGAGTTCAAGGTCATCTTTGACTGCTTATCTAGTTGAAGGCTAGCCTAGGATGTGTGAGGCCCCCCCTCACAAAAGTCTCAAATCAGATCCGTCAGTCAAAATCCGTTCCAGGCTTTGCAGAAAGCATACTGCCTCCCTCACTGGTCCTCCTCAGGCCAGCAAGCTTACTTCACCCAGAGAGAAGCTCATCCCGGGCTGTGAGGAGCCGCCCGCTGTTCCCTGTGGCAGCCACAATGATCTGGTTTTCATGTTTAATGCAAGGGGGCTTCTGAGACAGCACAGCTTTCAGGACGCAGGCGTGCTGCCCTTTGCAGAGCAAATGCAAGCACACAGAGCAGACACGGGCTCACCCGCCTTGCAGTAATTGTGTTCACATCTTTACAGATGTAAGCAAACCATTTCTGTCAGGAGTCAAGAAAAATCTATATACATGGGCCTCTGGCCTAGAAAGGCCTGGATTATCTCCACTGTTTTCGTCTCTTGGTGATTTCAAAATGAAAGGATGCCAACATAAGTTAAGGAAAGTGCAGTTCATCACAAGTGTTTATTATCAGCAACTTAATATTTTAATACACAAAAGCTAGTGAAATAGCACCATCCTAGCTTCAAAATAATTACAGAATTTTTAAGCTGTCATCTTTCATCATGAACATAAAGTAGCAAGATGCATTTAATAACCGTGTGTGTGTGTGTGTGTGTGTGTGCACGTGAACGCACACGCGTTGTGGCGTATGTGTGCATGCTGTGATGTGTGTGGTGTGTGTGTGTATGTGCGCACACTGTGGTGTACGTGAGTATATGCATGCAGTATGTGTGAGTGTGTGTGTGTGTGTGTGTGCGTACCCACATGTATGTGTGTGTACTCTGTGGTATGTATGTGTGTGTGCTCTGTGGTGCGTGTGAATATGTGTGTAGTGTGTTGTGGTATGTGTGTACTGTGGTGTGTGTGTCAGGGTGTGTGGTGTGTGTGTGGTGTTTGTGTGATATGTGTGTGTGGTATATGTGTGGAGGCATGCTGTAGTGTGTGTGACTGTGTGTGTAGTGTGGTGTGTGTTCACGTGTGGAGTGGGTGTAGGTGCAAGCGAAGGTGTCTTCCTCTATTGCACTCCAGCTTATTTGTTCAGACAGGGCCTATGACTGACTCTGGAGCCGCCTTCCAAATCTCTGGGATCCTCCTGCCTCCAGACATGTGACAATATGTTGTCCTTTGTGTGGGTGCTGGGGGTCCGTACACCATCACACACAGTGCCGACTGTGCCATCTCTCCAGCCTAGTGAACAACTTCTGTCAGACATTGCAGTATCAATCTCCTTTGGAAACGGAACCAAACATCTGAAATGGAAGCCTGTGTGTCGCCAAGCGTGGAGCACTAGGCATTATGGATCCACGCCTCCTGCCGACAGACATTATTGTCTCTGCGCCTGAGCAGCTCTTCCCGCTTGGCCGTCTATTCCAGATGGCTCTGACAGACCATGGCGTCTGCTAGCCTAAGGACACGCAGGCCGGGACAGTTTTGTCCAGCGCTCATCCCAGGCTGTGAGTCAAGCATCGCTGTCATGTTGTTCCTACCTGGTCTCTGTGCTTCTTCAACTATCGCAGGAACATGTTAAGTGAGCCTGAAAGACCCCACAGTCATGGAATCAGAGAAACACTCAAAACCAGATACAAACATGCAAACAACCCACATGTGTCAAGAGCACCATGCGTGTAGCTGGACAAAGCCAGAACAATTTTAGGAGCAGTACTAGATTTCCACCACAGTTTAAAATAAATTTTCGTGAGTGCACACTGGTTAAAAAGTTGAGAGGGCGACAGAAAATGTATATGGATCCTTCACCGTCAAAAAGAAAATACGTTTTGTTAACTGCTTAAGCACAAGCACTGTAGTTTGCTCCACAGGAGAAAGTGTGGAAAGGGGAGGAGGGGGGTGAGCAACTCCAGAAGGAAAGGCTTAGCAGCCATCGCCTCAGGAGGGGTCCTGATGTGCGACAGTGATGTGGGAGCTTCACGCTTGTGGCATCGGCTTGCAAACTGACAACTACACTTTCACTGTGAGGAAAACATCAGAGGAATTCCAGGATTGGGGAGCTTTACAAAGCACTTGACCAATGCACCTCAAAACGTCAAGGTCATTGAAAGCAAAGTTCAAGAGCTGCTGGTGATCTAAGTCTCCACAGCGATGCCCGAGTCCCCACTCTGCAGGGCTTTTCCCTCTGCCCTTCTAGGCCCCGTAACATTAGCTTCTTCTCTTTGAACCCTCAGGATGAGCTGAACTTGCTTTTTCTCTAGCTCTTGTTGCACTAATTTTTTGTCTTTTGAAAAGATATTTATTCATGTGTCTGTGTATGTGTGTGTGTGTTTATGTGTATGTGTGGGTGTTTGTGTGTGTGTTTATGTGTATGTGTGTGTGTGTGTGTGCCTGAATGTGTACATGTGTACCATGTGCATGCAGGAGCCATTGAGGAGCAGGAGAGGGTGCTGGTGACAGAGGCAAGACTGAAGGTTTGGTTAATCTAACATGTTTTTAAAAAAGAAAAGAAACAGTGAAGTGACTCGTGCAAAATGGAAGAAAGATAACGAAAGTAAGAAGGGAGGGAGGGAGGGAGAGAGAGGGAGAGAGAGGGAGGGAGAGGGAGGGACTGGGGGGGGGTCTCCTGTGTGACTTCTGTCCTGACTGAACTCACTGACACAGTGTGTTTCCAGAAAGACCCCCCAAGGATGAGCTTGGGAATTGGTTGGACACTGCTCCCTGGGCCTTACATATTGGGATGCTCTTTGTCAGGGACAACTACACTAAAGCTCCACAATAGAGAGGTGGTTCAATCAGTCTCATTGGTCCAGATGACACAGCTCCCGAGGGGATGTTCAGTGAGCTGGTACAGTCTTTCCTACACAAACTGAGACTGAAAAGGGACAACAGGCATTCTCTGTTACTGTCCCTTGCTTAGCCCCAACTACACTAAATATGTCAGTAATTATGTGTAGGTGTCTGGTTTTTTGTTTTTGAGACAAGGTCACCTATCTGGCCTTGAACTCTTGACCCGCATGCCTCTGCTTTCCAAGGACTGGGATTACAGGTGTGCACTATCACACCCAGACTGTAGTAACTATAAAGACCAGGCAGTGTGTGACAGCCAGCACAGCACTATCTACTTAGTAGGATCTAGAACCACCAAAGGGCTAAGCTTCTGGGCAAATCTATGAGGGAATTTAGATTAGGCTGAACTGGGAAGATTTCCCCCCTTAGCTGTGGGAGGCACCATTCTATGAAGGGGAGGCATGGGGGGAGGTGGGGGGGAGGGGGGTCAGATTACATAAAAAGGAGAAAGCCAGCTGAGCTGAGAGCAAACATTCATTGTTTTCTCTCATTCCCGGCTGTAGATACAATAAGATCACACATCTGCTGCTCCTGCCTCCCTCAACACTATGGACTGTGTAGCCCTCAAACTGTGAGCCCAACACTATGGACTGTGTAGCCCTCAAACTGTGAGCCCAACACTATGGACTGTGCGCCCTCAAACTGTGAGCCAAAATGAGCCCTTTCTCCCTAAGTTGTCTCTCATCGTGAATTTGTTCACAGAGAGGCTTCTAAGATACAAGAGTGTAGGGCAGCTGTGACCAACTGGCAGTTTACAGCTGCTACACTTATGCCCACAACAGAGAACTGGAGGCATTCTGTGCCAGCCCTTAGGTGACCTTATTTTTGTCTTTAGCACTAAGAATCAATTTTACACAAAAACAAAAACAAGAGGCTTAGTCAGACTTTAACGATGTAAATTGAACTCAGCCTTGCTGTAACACTGATGTGAAAATGCATTGTTTGGAAGGGGTTCAGAGTGGCCACATCTGTGAATATTCAAATGAAGCTGAAACTCTTAAAGCCAATGAGTGCTTTTAGCTTTTAGAACTATAACTGGGTGCAGATCTCAGCTCCAGTGAGAAAAAGTATTGCCTAAGGGAGGAAAAAATAGTTTATACTCAAAAGAATGGAGCACCCAATTAGTTTGTACAGGCAGCAACCTGAGGGTTACTTAGCAATGAAGTAATGACCTAAATGGAACGCGTGGACTTGGAGTCCAGATTTACAGCTGAAAGTGCCACTACGGTTTGGCTGGTTTAATAAAATATACACTTACCGATAACCACTGTCCAATGAGCAGAGATCCAAAGTACAGTAATGTAGAAAAATGTTCCACAGATGCAGGAGGGTAGGGCATGTTAGAAGTGCCCTACATTACCTCCTGAGGGCCTGGTGGTCACCTCTGACCCTGCGCCACGGTGGAGGAGGGGCACTCTCCTCCAGAGCCTGGCAGCCACAGAGGAAGGTGGCAGGCATCTGAAGAGAGATTCCAGCAGGAGAGCTAACAGTGAGATCTGTGGCCTCAGCCGCGAGGAGCTGAATGAAGAACTATTTGCCGAAGGCATCAGAGTCACCTAGGAAGCAGCTGCCACCTCAGGGGCGCTACCGGGTTCTAGATGGAGATGTTGGCCAGACGGGCTCTGGGAAGCCACAAGCTGGTTCTCTCATAGAAGCGTTGTCACTCTGTTGTTTTGGGGGCCTAGAGAACATGGAGGTTAAAAAAAAAAACACCCCCTGTGACCCTGTTGCTGAGGTGTCCTTGACAGACAAACTCAAAGAAAGGTCCTCTTCCTTCGTCCCCAACCAAACCAAGCAGAAAGCACATCAGTAAAGGGACAAATCCTAGGCTGCATAGGAAAACTATCTCACTTTCCTCCTCCTCCCCTCCTCCTCCCCTCCTCCTCCAAGATGAGAGGGAGAGGGAGAGGGAGAGAGAAAAAGAGAGAGAGAGAGAGAGAGAGAGAGAGAGAGAGAGAGAGGTCACGTCTGGAGAAAAAGACATAAGGTCTGAGGAACTGGTGAGGCTCAGGAGTCAGTAGGAAAACTGAGCATTTGTCTCTGGCATCTTTGCTTAACCAAGAGGCCCATGGTAGTTGAGTCACTGATGACACATAGATCTAGAAAATGGACCAGCGTGCAACAGCTTCGTATCAGAAAGAATAACAGGAGCAGGCAGTGCAAACGAAGACAAAGAACTCTTAATAATGCAGACACCTTAAACCAGTGTCGAGATGAAAATGCTCAAACCAGAATTATCTGTGTCAAATTAATTACACTTCCCTCATCTTTTCTTCCCACTGAAATAAAAACGGTAATGAGCAACACTGCTCTGCAAGATGATATCAGCTTCTCCTCAATGAATATCAATTATAGTACACGCTACGCATGAAAAGATGCCAGCCATTAAGGACTGTGAAAAAATATTTTTATTTCAATGTCAAACTTCAAAGAAAACCACCCAGAAATTGCTATGCACATTTGGCTTACAGCTTTTATTTTTAGGATGTGGCTCTGAACCCGGATTCCAATGAGTCTCACGTGCCCCTGCCAGCAGTGTGTTCAGGGGAAGATTCAGTTGATCTCAAGTGTGACACTGGATCGTTCTGTGGGAAACAAAAGCCTTTTATAGCATCACTTTTGTTGAGGAGACCAAGGCCTACGGACCGTGAGCTTGAGGGCAAGTGTTTGCTTTCCTCACTTCCGTTTTTTGTTGGAAGCCAACCCCAAGGCCACTAAAGGGAAGGATGGAAGGATGGTCTGCTTTCTAAGCATCAGTAAAGCAGACTGGCCTGCAAAGGTCACAGAGCCACAGCAAAGGTCAAAGATCACAGAGCCCAATAAGGTCAAAGGTCACAGAGCCACTGCCTGCCTCCCTACGCTGTCGGTAAAAGCAGCGTGATGGAGGAGTCAGCAGAAGACTGTGACGCCACTGGGTTTCTTTGCGTCTAGAATGCCCCAGGTCAGGGTACTCTAGAAAAACCTAATCAATTGTGGCCCTCCATACTGGCCTCCTGGAGAAAGGACTGAGGGACAAACTGGACAATCTTTTCCTCCTGGCTTTGAAATGCAGCTCTGCCCACACTAGTGATATGTGTGTCCTTTCATTGTTCTGCGCTGCAGTGACATTGATTTTACGATTGCTCGTGCATCAGTTTCTGATCGAAACGGCAGCCTGGTAGTGCCTATGACGTCTTCCCTCCTCACAGGCTGAGCCCATCGCGTGTTCCTCTGAGGCACAACAACTCTGGTGATGGCTCTCAACCTCGGCGGGAATGGTCTGGTAGACACCGGACGTGCTCTTGGCTAGTTTGTACACTGAGCATCAGTCCCGGCATCTTCAGCACCTCTCTAGAAAGAATATGTTAACACTCACAAGGACAAGGCGTCAGGGGAGATGGGGGAGATGTGGGAGGAATGGAATAAATGGAATAAAGATATACTGTATAAAGAATTCAAATAAAAATTAAAAAAAAAAAGCAAAGATTCTCATGGACGCCATATTTAGTGACTGTGCACCGTTATAAACTAACAACTATAAAGACTCAGGCGTGCGTCCTCCCACCTAACCCCCACCTCCCGACGCGGAACAGAGGCCTGAGCAGCGTTCAGAAGATGGGAGCTGCTGTGTTCTCCTGTTCTGCTTCCCAGTGGAGATTCCCTTACTCCATTGACAGAGTCAATACTTTAATGCTGTTTTCTTTTTAGACTATTCTATTCTAAGCACGGGAAATTGTAAGGTCATCACATAACATTATCAGGAACGCTATGTTTTCTTTTCAGCCTGTAAATGTCATAATCGGGAAGGCAGGAAAGCCCTTGTCACACTCAAGAAGCCTGGGATGAAAGAAACCTGAAGTTGTTCTCTCGATTGCTAACAGGTGCAAGCCCTGGCCTGGTGACCTGGCAGGCAGGGAGCTTTCTACCCGACACCTGTCTGCAGACACCCCTGCCTCCGGATTTTCCAATTAGCACCAATTGCTTTTTTAAATTGCATATGCATTGCCTCAACATTGAGAACACTGTTTTCAAGGCATGCTTAGCTAAAAGGGAAAAGGAGGCAGTACTGCAAACACTTGGCCTAAACCAAATCTTACCCCACAGAGCTGAGGGAAGGGCTCTGTCACTACTGGTTATCCCATTCTTGGACTTTTGATCCCCCTGCCTCAGCTCCCTAAGTTCTGGGATCACAGGCTCTTATCACCATGTGACCCTGAGTGCTCTACCCACTTAAGTCCAGTTAAGTCTTTTTATTGTAATATTTTAATTAGCCCATTGTTTTTTTTTGTTTTGTTTTTTTTTTGTTTGTTTGTTTTGTTTTTTTTGATGACAGACCTCCCCCCCCCAAGGGTCCTGGAGAACAGGGCATTCCTACCAGGAGAGAAAATACAGGGTCCATAGCTGAGTTTCTTTATGCCCGTCTGAGAACGGAGCAGAATTTGTCCTGGAGAAACACACTGCAGGGTGGAGAGGAACTTCAACTCTTGCTGAGCTGGCTTTATCATAGTCATGACATCTCATACCACCTACGGGTCTCCAAATAACACAGTCCCAAGAAGAGTTTGATGTGCAGCATAGGGCGGGGATGGGACTCAGTGGTGGAGAGGCAGCCTAGCCTGTGAGGTCCTGGGGTGGATCTCCACACCACTGTGATATCCAGCCAAGAGCTAGGCATGGAGGTGCAGCTAGGAGGCGTGGATACATGAGATGCTATCTCACCCACTGTCACCAAAAAGAAAAAAGAAAAAGAAAAAAAGTGCAGTCCAGACTTGAGTTTCAGATGTTCTCTTTTGTTATTTAAAGATTTTTTTTAATGTTTGTGGTTTTTGAGGCAGGTCTCATGTAAAGGCACTTGGCTATCCTTGAACTTGTTGGTAAGAGTGCCCTGGAACTCGAGACTGCCATGCCCAAAATGGGGATTGCAGGCAGGAGTGGCCAGCTGTTCACGTGACTCCCAGAGTGCTCGCCCACTTGCAGCATCTCTAAGAGTTCACAAGGTGTCTGTGCCAACACTAAGCTGCCACCAGGGCTGTGGCTTATTGAAGGCAGGGATTGCTAGCACCTTGATACCAGCTTTGTAGAAAGTTCTCAGTAAATACTCTTTGAGTGAGCAGATCTCGTGGGTGCATTTTCAGAGATGACAGAACACAGGGAAATCTCTAAAGATCTCAACATGCAAACCCCTTCATGACGGACAGAACAGAGCTAGGATCCCAACTGCATGGAAGGCCACGAGAGTGAGACTGGGCTAAAGGATTGTCTGGGCTACAGACAAGAGTCGGATCTTAGCCACTCAGAGAGCACCTGTCTCAAAATGAAGAGCAATGTGAGATCTAGCTCAATGGTAGAATGTTTGCCTAGTGTAGACAACGCCTACTTTTGATTCAGGTGGGGGATGGGCATCTATAGAGTGATGTTAAAAAGTAGGCTTGAGCTAGGCATGGTGGAGCATGCCTTTAATCCCAGCACTTGGGAGGCAGACGCAGACAGATGTCTGAGTTCAAGGCCAGCCTGGTCTACAGAGTGAGTTCCAGGACAGCCAAGGCTACACAGAGAAACCCTGTCTCGGGGAGGGGGGTGCTGGGGGGCGGGAGTAGGCATGACCCAAGACCATCAAAGGCAGGCTATATCTCTGGATCCTTCTTCCACTTAGAGAACAAAACAATTGGCATGGGGCACCTTACTTGGTTGTTCTTCTCTTCGGGAAAGAGCTACAGTTTTTCCACCAGCAAAAAAGGCAACTTTCCAATGTTTGTTACTCTTTAAATTCTCTTAGGACTAGTCATTTCTAGACAAAAGCCCTGCGAGACACTTTGCAGCATGCGGATGGGTTCCGGTTGGGGATCCAGTTCCGGCTTCCTTATCAGACTCCTCACACTCTGCTTTGGGTTCTCCCTCCCCTCACCCCTCCCTGTGCTTCCCTCTCTCGTTGGTACCCACTCCCTTCCTGTCTCCTTAGGCAGCGGGCATCTAAGGAATAACAATAAAATACAATAAGACAAATTGGAATATGACAAAATAACCAAACAACAGAGAAAAAAGCACAAGGAACACACACAGATGCACACACATTTTCTCACACACAGAAATCCCATAAAAACGGAAAAGCGGAAGCCATAGAATACATATATATACAGAGGGCCTGTAGAGTAAACATGGTCCTAAGATGCCAGTTTCCTGCTGGGTGTGCAGGCTGCCCTTATGAGTGGTTTGTTTCCTCAGTGAGACTCCCTTGGAAAACACTTAACTTTTCATTTGCAAGTGGCTATCAACTGGAGATGGCTTCTGGTTAGGGATGGGACATGTGCCCAATTCTCCAGTCAGCTCTAGAATCTCGTCTGGTGCAGACCCCTGCAAGGCCCTGTGCGCACTGCCCCAGCCCGAGTCCATGTGTGCCTCAGCCCTGACGTGTCCCTGTGCATGCTTCCACAGCCTCTGTGAGTTTGTGTGCCTCAGCCCTGCCGTGTCCCTGTGCATGCTGTCACAGCCTCTGAGTTTGTGTGCCTCAGCCCTGACGTGTCCCTGTGCATGCTCCCACAGCCTCTGTGAGTTTGTGTGCCTCAGCCCTGCCGTGTCCCTGTGCACGCTGCCACAGCCCCTGTGAGTCCATGTGTACCTCAGCTCTGCCGTGTCCCTGTGTGCACTGCCACAGCCTCTGTGAGTTCGTGTGTGCCTCAGCCCTGCTGTGTCTAGGCCTTGACTCCTTGCTCCTTCTTCCCCTCCTACAGAGCCCCCTGAATCCCGAGGGAAGAGATTTGATGGAGACATCCCACTGTCTGCTGAGTGTTCTCTGCATGTCGTCTGTGTTGCCATTTGCTGAAGGAGGAAGCTTTTCTGGTGGCTGAGTAAGGCACCGACCCAAGAGTCCAGCAGAATGCCGCTACGGGTCATCTTGTTGCTGCATCCCTTTAATGCAACAGCAGTGTTTGTGGTTCCCCAGGACCCTGGCCTGTCTTGTCTCAGGTTCATGGCACCCAAGCAGCATCAGATACGGGTCTAGTTCATGAAGTCTTAACTCAGGGGGTTGGTTGGTTGGTTACCCCACAAGCTTTGTGCCCCAAGCAGCATCAGATACGAGTTCTAGTTCATGAAGTCTTAACTCGGGGGGCTGGTTGGTTACCCCACAAGCTTTGTGCCACTGTTTCACAAGCGACTCTTGCCGGCAGCACCACTGTAGATCAAGCGTTTGTAGCTGGGTTGGTGTTTACCTTGCTCTGTTAATAATGTGCAGAGAACCTTCCAATACCATACGTACTAGTCCATTGGTAGGGGCGAAAGCTCTAGATGTGTCTTCAATGAGTTGTGTGGGTGTTGTCTTCGGCAGTAGGGCCTTACCATCTTTTTGCGAAGAGCCACCAACAGCTGTGGCAATAGCCTGGCTTGTTTGGCGCTCTAATGGACCCCCATGGCCAACAACTCAATTAGATGTCAATCATTCTTGCTGCTAGAAGCTTCATCTGATGAGAAATGCCCAGCCGTGGCTCTTCATACACACGTGTTTTAGGAAGCTTCTACTGTACTAGGTTTCCATATGGGCATGCAAGCGGCCCTTAGAGCTAGCAGTCCCTCCCCCCTCCCCCTCCCCTCCCCGTTTGATGTTCCCTCACCAGTCCCCACAACCCGCTGTCCAATGATAACTCTATTTCCCCCTTCCAGGGAGATCCCTCACTCCCCTTACTCTGCTCTACCCTCTGTGGTTCAATGGAGTGGAGCTTATTTATCAATGACTTGACAGCTACTATCCGCACATAAGTGGATTCACACCACACTTGTTTCTCTGAGGTAGCTCAGTCACGACTTCTGTTATTTCCATCAATTTACCTGCAGATTTCATTTTTTGTTTGTTTGTTATGTATACAATGCTCTGCCTGCATGTGCGCCTGCAGGCCAGAAGAGAGCACCAGATCACGTCATAAGATAGTTGTGAGCCACAGTGTGGTTGCTGGGAATTGAAGTCAGGGCCTCTGGAAGAGCAGTCAGTGCTCTTCACCGCTGAGCCATCTCTCCGGCCCCCCAGATTTCATTTTTAATGGCTGAGTAATACTCCACTGTGAAATATGTAACAACCTTCATTACCATTCATCTGTTGATGAATGTCTAGATTGTTCCCGGTTTCTGGGCATTCGGAATAGAGCAGCAATGCCGTGCTTGAGCGTCTCTGTGGTAGGGCAAGGCATCCTTTGGCTGCACATCCAGGAGTGGAGCCGCTGGGTCTTAAGATGGATCAGCTCCTATCTTTCTGAGAAACTGTCACATTGATTGCCACTGTGGCTGCACAGCCTGAAATGCGGGTTTCCTTTGAAATCTTTTGGGGCAAGTAAGGCTCTTGGTACTTAAGCAAACCCTGCCTCCTCGGCCCTTCCGATCTGATACTCCGTTTCCTTCCTGGGTAACAGTGACTGAGAAAACCAAGGGTAACGCATTTTCCTTCTGGTGTGTATCTGTCCCCTGCCCACCCCCCCGCCCCATTTCTAATTAAGGCACTTGGGCAAACACGTAAGTAAATGAGTAACACTAAGTCTGTTTTAAATATTGGCTAAAATGAAAGGTTCTTACAAGGTTGGCAAAAACAGTCAGAAACGGTATCTACATGAGCGCCCCCCTAGGATTCCCACAAACACCTTCCGCTAGAACAGCGGTTCTCAGCCTGTGGGTCACGATCCCTCTGGGGGTCAAATAACCCTTTAACATGGGGTCGCATGTCCCATATCCTACATATCAGATACGTACATTCTGATTCATAACAGCAGCATTACAGTCATGAAGTAACAATGAAATAATTTTATGGTTGGGGGGTCACCACACTGTGAGGAGCTGCATTAAAGGGTTGTGGCGTTAGCGGGGTTTGGGGATGCTGACGTAAGGACAGGACTGTCAAGAGGAGACATGAAAGATGCACATGATCAGGGGAGTGATAAGGTGCCGAGTTCTCCCACAAACGACATGGCACTCAGACAGTCACTCATTCTCTGTGTGTTCTCCCCCACGAAGCAGAACTCCATGGCTCCCCAGCATCCGTGTCCCTTTGTATGCTAGGGTGAAGAATATCATGGCTTCACAGCGTCTTCTGGTATGGCGCTATGCTGTGGCTTCATGCGCAAACAGAGGCTTCCTCTCCCTGAGGAGCTTTGTGAGTGGCTGGCGGGGTCACTTTCTTCAGGGATGTAGCTGCGGCTGAGCTGTCCTATTCAGCAAAAAACCCGCACACCTGTGCTCACACCGGCACATCTACCTCAGTGGATCAAGACAAGACAAGACATGAGCGCAGGAGAGCCGTGCTGGGACGGAGGTGCTTAGCCGGTGGCAGAGGGCTGAGAGGAGGTAACAGGGAATGAAGAATGCCCCAACTACGTCACCGTCACACTCATGTGTGAAACTCTCAAAGAGTAAAAACAGATAAATGTAAAAAGAATCACAGTTTCAGAAGTAAGCAGTGGATAAAATGTTTTCAGTTACAATTCCACAAAAATATTAAGACAATATTTTGTTTAAGTTACATTGATTTATTTTCTTGATTTCTCTCTTAGTCCTGCATGCACTATTAGGGCAAAAGCTGAAGCTGACCTCCACCTGCCTGGAGGGGACAGTAGGGGACAGTCACCTGCAGAGCGTCTCCACCCGTGGCCCAGGAATCCAGACCTTCATAACACTGCTAGTGACACACAAGGCGCTCACACAGAAATCTGCTAAATATCCTGTTTAATGTAAACAAAGCAGGAGGCCAACAGAGCGTCAGCGACAGCTTTTTACAGGGCCCAGGAGCAGGATTATCTGTCTTAACACAGCGAGGGTCAAAATGACATGCATATTTTACCTTATTGTACAACCCAAAATGTCAAGTTGCCATAGAGTTTGTGGGTTTGGCATTTCACCATAACTCCTTCTGTTACATGGTGAACTTCATAGCAAACGGCAACTGTAGAGTAATGTAATAAGTTATGGAGATATTGCCACGAAAAGTATGGAGTCTTTCTATAATTTGTGCCCTGTAAAATTAAATGTAACAATCTTTACACTAGCAAGAGTGTAAGCAAGCTAAGGATTTTGGTCCATTCATACAAACACACACACACACACACACACACACACACACACACACACACACACACACATACATGTACACACACAACAATATACAGGTAAGCCCCAAGGCTGTGAATCCGCTCACAGCTTCATATTGCACAGATACATTATGAGAACACTACTTAATTACAGAGTGAGCCACTACACTAGAAACTGTCACGTGAAGAATCGCTCATTACTGAACATACACTCAAAGGCTACACTGTTACAAAGTAAAAAAATAAATGTGCAGACTGATTTCCTATTTATACAAGCATGAAGCTGGCTAGAATTCAGTTTGGAACTCACCATGGCAACCACTTGCTAAGGTGGTACTTTCCACTCAATACAGTCTGGAAAAAACCAGAAATAGCCAGTCTCTGAGACCGTGAGAAAAAGCCTTCGATGTGGTGGATGGTTCCCTTAACTAAGCAACTCAGAACTGCATTGTGCTGACTCCAGGTCTGAATTAAATATGAAAAGGAAATTAAGCTTGGAAGAGAAACAGGCGGCCCTAAGGTGCCTCAGGTCAGGGTCATTACAACTTAGGAACACCTGACCTTCAGAGGCAGCAACACACCAGTGCGAGTTAAAGCTTTACTGCGCTCACCAGTGGGGATTAGCCCCAGGTCCTCTGTGACGTGAAGGGCGAGCAGCCTGGGGGGTAAGCTCACTGCCACTACACCCAGAGGGCAGGATGAAGCGTCCAGAAACACTGCGCATCTCTCAAGGCCTTATTCCCAATGCACCTTCACCAACGTAGAGGTAGCAACATGTCAGAACAGGGGTGTAGTGGATCTTACACAGACTGGTCAATAAATACAACGAAAGGAGCACTTCCCAGACAGCCATGGAAGGAAAGTGGTGCAGGGACCCACTTCGCCTCACTCTCACTCTCCTACTCCTTTGCTTCACGGGTTTCATGAACGAGCAAAGAAAGATCTGCATCATGCCCGAGACACACAGTAATCCTGGAACGGAGGCCAGTCTTAATCTTTTGGTATTTTGTTCCTAAGCAGCAAAACTGAAGTATAAAACAGACCAAGCAAAGTGTCAAACATGCTGAGTGTGCACACACAGCCCACCTGGTGGCTGCCACGCTCCTGACCGTCTCACTCACCCGTAGTGGACACTGAGGAGGAAGGTGCCAAGGACATGAGCTTTTGCCACATCTGAGTGACCTGCATCAGTCACCTAAAGACTAGACAGACAGGGCGAGCTGCGTCCTGCACTTGGCGCCTTGGCTAACCCTGTCATCCCTGCATCCACACTGCTCAAAAACACGCCACTTCCTTAAATCTTTTAAGGTGTAAACTGAACAGGAGAAGACTTTAAGAAGAAATCTCTTTAGACTCTTTTACAACGAAAGGCTGAACAAAATGAAAAGCAAATGTAAACTTGAAGAGGCCCTTGGCGTTCTGACTGTTGCTTGAGTCATTTCCACCTGACACTACCATGCATTCGGTAAGGAATTCAACTATAAAGCAGTTTCATAAAGCAATTTTCAGAGAGGGAATTGGGGGAGGGTCTCAACCCAGTATATGTTAATTAGCTTAAAAAAATACTATTTTAGCAAACACTGCCAACAATGAGCATAAATCCAATGCTGCTGCACAAACATCAGTTTAAATAACCTGGGAGCCACACATGAAAATCAACCACGAACATGGCTATGTGCACAAAAGAGTAAAAGAACATTTCTTTAAAAATATATAATATATTAATTAAGAATTTCTTTATCATATTAAATTGTTATTCTTACAAAAGCTGAAGAAGTTGATGTTGCTCTGCATGTTTTCATCCCCTAGAGATTCTTTTATGGTTCCTCAACTACATTTTTTCCTCATTTACAAGTTTCCTAGCATTTTGTATGATAAGAATCTTAACCTTAAAAAGTTATAAAATTAGTGATTTTTTTTTTGCTGCTGCTTATTAGTACAAAAGAATGTAAGCATTTGAGTCCCAGAGAACATCAAAATGCCTTGCTGCTAAAAGGATATTAAAACAACAGAAGTATCAGCCAAGTCTAACATCAGCAGTCTTGCAGCTTTTCAGGCACTGGAAACACTGTCTCCTGAAGTTCGTCTGATTGTTTCTGGGGTTTCAACAACGTGCGATATACAGAGAATCACGAGGGCAGAGCCAGTGGAAGCGGCTGCACGGGGGGGGGGGGCGGGAGGGGGGGGCTCATGCTCCGTCCGGGAAATGTACACAGCGCCTTGCTTCCTCACGGCGTGGCGGACGCGTGGTACTTCACAAACGCAATTGCCGCCAGCTCCTTGCAGAACTCCTCCAGCACAATCACACCCTCCAGCAGCGTGATGTGGTCAACGCTGGACAAAGCAGACAGAGAGTCAGGGGACAGCACAGCACCGAGTCGGGGAAACTTCCGGATAAAATCTATAAAACATGGACTCACATCGGGCCTTCAGGCTCCAGGCCAAGCAATCGCTTTCTGACTAGGAGAAGCTTGGGGGTGAAGTCTTGAATGCGTTGAATTCGAACCATAAGGTCGCCGACAACCTGCACCAGGAGGGAAGAATTCAGCTCCCAAGCAACTCCACAGGAGGGGACTGTTCCTCAGACACGTCAGTCTCTGACCAGCCACCTCCTGCCTAATCTTCATAATTAAGTGTCAGGGCTGACTGAGCAGGTGACTGCATGGGTAACGCGCTTGCTGCGCCAGCACGGAGACCTGAGCTCGGATCCCTGGGACCCACACAGAAGCTGGGAGCAGTGGTGTGTCCCTGCCACTCCAGCACTGCTGGGGGACACAGGACAACCCCAGGGGCGTACTGGCTGGCCTGCCTGTTGGAAAGGGTGAGCTGTGGGTTCAGCCGAAGACCTCACCTCAAAGACCAAAGTGGAGGGTGACAGAGGGAACACACATGACAGCAGCCTTGGGCCTACACAGAGGCACATATGGCCAAGCACACCAGCATACACACACATGCAGCACGGGCCCGTGCATGCATGCACACTCACACACATCTGCACAGGAGTGTTTTGCCTGCATGCATGTGTGTACACATGTGTGCCTGTGGGGTTCAGAAGGCGGCGGATCCCCTGGACCTGGAGCTGGGGAAAGCTATGAGCCGTGGTACAGGTGCTGGGGACTAAGCCTGGGTCCTTTGGGAAAGCCAGTGCTTGTTAACCCCTGAGGCATCTCTCTGGCCCGTTTGTTAATGATTTAAGATAATTCCCCTGACTCTGCAACGGTTCAGAATGCACTGCGATTATCTGGCAGCTGTGTACTACTTTACACTAGCTACACAGTGAGATGAGGATGTCGGTCATGTCGCTGACGTGAGAGAACTCACTCTGACGATCACGGAGAAGAGGGACCTGCAGCCAGAGGCCAGGTTCACATATGGATCCAGAAGGTACTCGTGTGTGTGCGGATGAGGGAAGAGGGAGAGTCTGGACAACACTGAGGTCACCTGCAGATTCACATCGTAAGGCTGTGAGGAAGCAAGAATGCAAATATTCATGTCCTGGGCTTCTAGGGATCAGATGCCACCCCCACCCCACCTCTGCAGGGAGCGCAGGTACCACCGCCCACCCTGACTCTGCAGGGGAGACACGGGTGCCACTGCCCGACTCCCACCCGGCCTCTGCAGGGGAAATGGGTGTCACCGCCCCACCCCGCCTCTGCATGGGGGACACAGGCAGCTAAGTCAGCCCTCACCATGGAAGTCAGTGCACTCACTGCATGGTGCTGAAACCACCAGAGGACTGACATCATGAGTGAGTGCAGCCATTAAAGCCCACTGTTGTGTGATTCAGTATTAACTACGAACCACAGAGGACACATTGAACCGAAGTCCAAACAGAAAGGTACGTAAGCTTTTAAACACAGGAACACAATCTTCTGCCTACTTTCCATAACTCAATATGTGAGCCTTATTTACACATCTCTTGCGTCACAGACGCCTTCACCTTGGTTGTTCTCTGCTGCTCACTGGCCACAGAGGCCGCACTGGGGAGAGAGGCGCCTCTCGAGCTTCTGATGTAGCCCACACCGCTGCCCCTTCTTTTTCCCAGCAGCCAGAGGAAGCTGGGGCCTTAAAACTAACGACCGAGCGCAGTGGACTCTGCTCTAGAACCATCCGCGGCCTCGGTGAACACTGACCTCCGAGTCTGCACTCACAGCTAAGGACACGGCCACCCACAGGAGTATGACTGCAGCATCGCCCGATACATCACCTGATCAAGAATTCTTCCCATTCTGTCAAATAAAACTTTCAAAAAATGTCCTTCAAAGAAGGCTGCATCTAAATCACACTTTTCCAGAGGTTTGGGGGCTCCAGGCCACTCCCATCGTAAGCAGATAGCACAGTAGTCCCGGAACTAGGAGAAAAGCATTGATTGTCAGAGAGCAGCCAAGACACACATCGAGATGAAGCAGAAACAACTTCCTCAGACACCCTGTAAAGAACCAGTGGCAAAGGTGATGTGTGCACACGTGCCTGTGGGTGTGTGTGTGTGTGTGTGCATGCATGAATGTGCGTGCGTGCATGAAGACAAACACGGTGTGTGCACTGTGTGTGTGTGCACGTACACATGTATGTATGCATGTGCATTAGTGCATTTGCATGTGTGGGTGCACGCGTGTGTGTGTGAAAGGACGGGGCATATGACTATGGCTCAACTCCCGACCAATAGGTGCAGGGGACACTACAATGGCCAGGAGCCCACGGAGGCGGCTGGGGAAAGAGGCCCCTTTGACTTCGAGGAGTCATCCCTTCAGCCCTGCTATGGTCCTTCCTTTAAAGGTGTGACTCCTCAGCTGTCATGGCAGACCTGGAGAGCGTTCGATTCGAGGCCAGAGCTCCTCACACTACGTGTATTTACATGTAATGGGTGCTCGTTATTCTTAGGACAGACAGACACTGGGCATGTCACCATGACAGGACAGAACTGATTGCCATCAGTGATAAGGACGGAACAGGGAGCCAGCACCCACGGCTCTCGGGATCTGATGAGGCAGCTCCATGTCGGCCAGATCCAACAGTGAAACACTTAGGGGTTTTGTTTTAATTTTTCCAGTACTTCATTATTTGATGAACAGTCAGTATATGACAGAGTGCAAACAAAAGCTGGTGCTTGAAGGACTGGGAGATGCTCAGTGGTTAGGAGCACTGGCTGCTCTTCCAGAGGTTCAGTTCCCAGCACCCACACAGCAGGTCACAGCTGTGTGTAACTCCTGTTCCAGGGGATCTGACACCTCACGCAGACACATGCAGCCAAAACATCAATGCACATAAAGATAAGTAATTAGTTAAACAAAATGAACAAAAACAACTAGCCCTAGAGAGCCAGATACAGTGGCACACACCTGTAATCCTAGCCCTAGAGAGCCAGATACAGTGGCACACACCTGTAATCCTAGCCCTAGAGAGCCAGATACAGTGGCACACACCTGTAATCCTAGCCCTAGAGAGCCAGATACAGTGGCACACACCTGTAATCCTAGCCCTAGAGAGCCAGATACAGTGGCACACACCTGTAATCCTAGCCCTTGAGAGCCAGATACAGTGGCACACACCTGTAATCCTAGCCCTTGAGAGCCAGAAAGAAGAGCTCAAGGCCATAAGCAAATTCCAGGCCAGTACTGCTAACCTAAGACCTCAAAGCAAAAACAAGACGAATGAATGAATGAATGAATGAATGATCGATCCTAGCAGACTGAAGTCCCACTTCTCAGGTGGGTCAACTCCTTTCCTTGGAGCAAGGGTCGCTGCCAACTAGGCAAGGTAGTGGGGAGGGTGACACGTGTGCGTGCATTCACACCCCCGTCTCCAAATCAGTGGCAGTGCCACTTACCTGCCTATGAGCGTCTCGGAGGTAGGTGTCGTAGCCGGTGCCTTCAACATGGTAGGATGACTTCGCCTCATCTGGCACTAGACAGAGGAAACTGAAAAGGAAAGTCCTCGGTGAGCACAGCTGCGCTGCACTGTGGGGTCTTACACACCACACACAACTACACACAAGCACAGCCAGCTATAAAGCAAACGGGAACCTGAAAAACCAAAGTACCCATAGTTCTGATGAATGGTAGCTTTGCCCTCAGATCATTAAGTAAAGGTTTTATTTAAAAAAAAACTAATTCTGCACGTAACACAGACAAGCCTTAAAAAAAAAAAAGACTTAAATTTTAGATTGTGGTACAATAATGGGTTGCTTTATTATTCTCAAAGAACAGCTTTAGGTAGATGAATTTGAGATATTTTTACATTTGAAGCAGATGCATTTTTTAAAAATGTCACCTGCCCGAGCCAGACATATCAATGGCAGCACTAAATCCAAAGACACAAGAGGAAATTGTCATGAAAAGACACTTTGAAAAAATGTAAAAACACAAATTGAAGAAAATAGCTCGATACTTTGCACATATGCCTAGCAAGCACATACATCCAACTGGCAACTGGCAACACTGCTGTGTCTGGAACTACTTAACGCTGTCACTTATAGTAAGTCACTGGCGACTTAACCAGTACTGTGTTCTTAGTTATCTTTTTGCTTTCTTCTTTTGCTGTACTAGCTGCTGATCTCTGTAGAATGGTCAGTGCTCTTAATAAAAGCTACTTTTCTATTGAGCTGGGCTTTGCCCCCAGTGTCAGCCGCTGCTCCCAGCTGTCACCTGCTACATAATCAGGACACAGAAGCTGACAGCACCTGGAAAGATGACAGAATTCACAGTGCACTCCTGTGACAACCAAGGGCGGAGCTACCTGATTCAGAATCAGTGACAGAGAGTCCAGCCAAGCGCACACAGTAGCTCACCTGTTGACGGTTTTATGGACTTCCGTCTTGCCATCATTTTTGGGGTGGTCTGGGCTGGTGTGGGGAGAGCTGATCCACTCTTGGCTTGGCAGAGTGTTATCTGGTGGAATGTCAGTAAATAAGGGATCTTCCTCCAGATCTCTACGTTTAATTTAATGATGTATAAAAAACAACATTTATTATGATGTTTTCTAAACCGAAAGATTCTCTGCTAGTTTCTGAGAAATATTATACACTTTTTCTAATACAAAGAAATGAGGGTTAGTATATTTAATATGGAAATTATCACCTTACACTAACAATCTCAAGGGTTCATTACTACTTTTGCTAACAGCTCAAGGGATATTTAGCATGTGCCATTTATAAGGAAGTGGCTAAGCTGTGGAGGCCTTTCCTAAGGCATCTGGGAGGGACCCCAAGCCCTGGCCAGGAGACGCCACCCACAGGCATCTGGGAGGGACCCCAAACCCTGGCCGGGAGACACCGCCCACCGCCCACCGAGCTGACACTTACACGGCGCCGGCTATCAGCCCATTCTCCACCGCGTCCTTGTCTTCTGGGCACAGAGGCCTGTTTTCCGTGTAGTTTCTCTCTCCGAGGTTCCTCAGCACCAGGTTGTGGAGGATGTGCTCGTTGGGCTTGTGCAGCAGGTGCTCAAACAGCCTCAGCGTCATTATGCTTATCTGAAACCAAGGGGCAGGAGCTGAAGGGAGACACTTCCCCGTCAGCTGCCCCACCTGCCGCTTCCCAAGTCAGGCTGTCAGGCGTTAAAGCTGTGTAAGAGAGGCTCAGCTGATGGACCACAAGCAGGGGCCAATGACATGGCTCCCTGGGACGGTACTTGACGCCAAGCCCGATGACCTGAGCTTAATCCTGGGGACGCGCATGGTGAAGGGAGAAAACCGATTCCTGTGAGCTGCCCTCCAACCTCTACGTGTTCACTGCGATACATGTGCCTCCATCGCAACCCTCAGCACCACCCCAACCTCAGCACCACCGCAACCCTCAGCACCACCCCAACCTCAGCACCCCCCTAACCCTCAGCACCACCCCAACCCTCAGCACCACCCCAACCCTCAGCACCACCCCAACCCTCAGCACCACCCCAACCCTCACCATCACAGAATAAATCACAAGTTCATTAACAATCAACATTTCAGAGAATCTGAATCCAGCACTGATAAACATGGCTTACCTCATCAGATATGTGATCACAATGTTCAATTAACCTATGTCTTAGGGGATGCCTGCTGATTTCTGACAGAGTTTCTGGCTCTCTCTGTTCTCCGAGGATAAAGACCACCATTTCCTGAAGCAGGACATCCGAGGTCACTTGTCGAACAATACGATGTAGCAGAGCCGTCGATGTCAGAATCCCCATCTCGGACCTAGGCAGAGTGGGCAGGGGTCAGTGGCAGCAACGGCAGGACAGCGGCTACTGCTGTGAAGAGAGAGGGCACTCACGTCTGCATCAGCTGAGGTTCCATGACGCCAACGAAGAACCTTTCGTGGATGGCTTTGGCGAGAGCAACAGCGGCAGTCTAGAAGACAGCACGAACATCAGTCCATCAGGTTGGGCCTGAGGACCGCGGGAGCTCACCAGATGTCAGTGCTCTGTGCGGCTGGGGCCACTGCATCCTCGGCAAGGGCAGCCTTTGTCCCACTCCACTCCCTCCCCCAAACTAAGAAGATCAATGGGAAAAACCCCAATAACTTAACATTTCCCCAAGGGGGACCGACCACTGAGAGGAGCCATCGCATGTTTATAAAGCATGTGACACTTGCAGGAAGTAAGATACTTTTGGAATAGCGGTTCAAGTCTTACTTAATAAACACATCTTAAAAGCATTAGTAAGCAACAAAGAATTTAAACCTTTTGTGCCTCTTTGATGAGCTGATCACAGTAATCAAACCAGGAAAGAAATGAGATCAAGGCTCGCTTTCCTGGGAACGCAGACGTGTCTTCTTTATGACTGTACGAGTCCAGCCTGCACGACACAGAGAACAAAGTGAGCAGCGCACTCACTCAGCAGGAAGAAGCTAATGCAGAAAACAACCAGGGCTTTGACAAGACACTGGTGGTGAGACAGCGGAGGAGCAGGAAGGGACCGGAAGCTCTGCCAAGGGAGGATGCTCCATCTGCCCTGAAATGCAGAGTGCACATGACGTCAGCAAGTGCCTGAAAGACGTAAGCAAAATGCAGCGTAGGAAAACAGGAGCAAAGGATAAATTTTGGAGGAAAATAGAAAAAGACAAATAGGTGAAAATGTTAGGTTGTCACCAGTTGGACTCATATGTTTAAAGCAAAAGTAGCTACTGAGCTGGGTAGGGAGGAAGGCAAGAGTGGACCTCAAAGAAGCTGAGAAAGGGTACACATATGATCAAAACACAATGTATGAAATTCTCAAATAATTAATGTAAATATTTAATTTTTAAAGACAAAAATATTAGTCTGCTGATAGGTGGCGAGTTTGTGAATAGTTTTTAATGTTGTTTTTAGTTTTAAATAATTTATAAATGTTATGCAAAATTCATATTTTCTTAAAGACTTGTTAGTGTGTGAGTGCAGGCCTCCATGGAGGCTGGAAGAGTGGATCCCTGGTGCTAGAACTAACTATAGGTGGCTGGCAGCTGCCTGTCGGGGTGCTCAGAACCCAACTCTGAACTAACTATAGGTGGCTGGCAGCTGCCTGTCGGGGTGCTCAGAACCCAACTCTGAACTAACTATAGGTGGCTGGCAGCTGCCTGTCGGGGTGCTCAGAACCCAACTCTGAACTAACTATAGGTGGCTGGCAGCTGCCTGTCGGGGTGCTCAGAACCCAACTCTGGTCTTCTGCAGGCGCAAGGTGAGTTCTGAACTGCGAGTGGCCTCTCCGGGCCACAAATCCGGAGAATAAAGTAGGTGGGATTGAGAAACAGAAAGGAGGGACGACAGCATGACGTGGGCAAGTCCGAAGCATGGCCACAGGCAAGCGGATCTGAGTTCAAGGCCAGCCTGCTCTATAAAGCAAGTCCTAGGCTAGCCAAGGCTACAGAGTGAGACCCTGCCTCAAAACCAAACACAGTCCCTCTTAAAGTTTTCTGTTGTTAACAAAACAACCTGTTATTGGTCTTAACATAAACTCAACAATGGAAAACGAACAGAGGTGGACTCTGCAACCCCTCGGCTGCTCCCGCACAACTCTCACCACCAAGTGATAAATACGAGTCTCAAGAAAATATTGCACTTAGTGATCACTGGTAGTGCTCAATTTTCAAAAGTAAACACTCCTGTCACTGTAAAGCAGAAGTGGACTTTGAAATGCGGCATACAGGCAGCCCCCCTTGTGGAAAAATGGGTGCACACGGGCAGTCCCCATCATGGGAAACACAGCAGTACACACAGGCAGTCCCCTTTGTAGAACACATAGTGGTGCTTACCCCCAGTTAATCGCCTCCACAGTTTCAATATCTAAGGGATCCACTGACTGAGGTAGGGCCTTGTACAGGGAGGTGAGCCTGCCGGTCAGCAGCTCACACAAGCAGGTGCTCTGAGCAAGACTCTTGGCGGCCGCAGGCTCTGGCAGACTCACCAAGAGCATCAGGCCTTCGCACGCTTTCACGGCTATCCGGCCATCCTGAGGAAGAACACACGCATTAAATGTAGAACTCCACATAAAAGGATTCTGTGTTTTTCACTAAAGGAAGACCAGATTTGATAAACTGTGATCATGTTGGGGAAGCAAGATGGCAACTCACAGGGCTCCTGGTCAGGTTTAACAAAGAATTCACTAAGTTGTAATCCTGGTTTGATCGGACAACGGAGGCCTCTGGCAGTGAGGTGACACTGAGGTCATCCAAGCTCGCGGACAGGTCCTCCATCTGGTGAGGGGCTTCATCCTCTAACTCTGTGTGCCTGACCCCAGCAGCAGCTGGTGGCTCTTGGGGCTGGTGGCACTGGCTGGTGTCTGCTGATGTGGGGTCCCGACCTTTTGGGTCATCTTCTGAGATGATGCTCGGGGTTCCTCTGGACGTCAGTGACTTCGACTTGTTCTGTAAAGGAGCGTGTGAGGGTCATACTCAGGGCAGAAATCATACTACACAGTGAGCCCCTGTCACCAATAAACAAAAAGCAGAAATCCCATCAGAATGGCCCCCTTCTCTTGGGAGAGCTGGGGACCACGGCCAGGGCCTCACCGAGGCTGGACACGCTCTCTATGCGCCTTGGAGCTTTATCTCTAGTGCTAATAGATTTTAGGGTCAGTGGTAGCCCTGGATATTGAACGCGGGACTCACAAATGCTTGGCGAGCGCTGTTCCACTGAGCCACGTCTGCAGTCCCATCTCCAGTTTTTATTTTGAAATAGGGCCTTGTTTAGTTGCTCAGGCTAACCTTGAACCCATTTTGTAGCCCAGGCATGTCCTGAAATGGCAATCCCTCTGCCTCAGCCTTTTAAGTAGCGGCTATAGCAGACCCGTGACACCAGGCCCAGCTTGGATTTTTCTATGATTAAATTTCAGATGCCTCATATAACTGGTAGGAAGTGTTGTGTCCAGTGAAAATATGCAGCCTGAAACCCCACTTCACAGAAGTCACTACTGTCCACACCAGTTGCAAGCATTTCACCCTGGCCACGCACTGCACACGTTAGTGACCACTATTTGACTACCTATAAGCAAGTCCCAGGTGAGGTTTTTAGTTACTGTTACTACAGACACATGACCTCAACATGAATCCTATTAGGATTGGGCTGGAGAGATGGCTCAGAGGTTACGAGCACTGGCTGCTCTTCTAAAGGTCCTGAGTTCAATTCCCAGCAACCACATGGTGGCTCACAACCATCTGTAATGAGATCTTGTGCCCTCTTCTGGTGTGCAGGAGTACATGCAGGCAGAACACTGGATACATAATAATAAATAGTTAAAAAAAAAAATCCTATCAGGGTCATGAGGGAGGGTGCAAAAAACCTCAAAAGTTCAAAGGTCACCAGCATTGGACTTGAGGTTTTCAAGCAAGCCTCAAATTACCATAAGGACATTTTTACTGGTATCTGAGGGTACAATTTACTTGCTGGATCCCCACATCCAAAGACAACGAAGATCTTAACTGGATCAAATCATTAGCTCCAAGGCAAATATGTCTTGCTTCCTATTTGACACAAGAGCAGAAATCAAACTATTTCACAAGTAAAAGTTGACCTGAAGCCGGCCTCTCCACAGGGCCTGTCACTGTACTTACTCCGCAGAGGCACAGGGGAGGCTGAACCAATTGAAAGGCCTGCTTCCCTAGCACAGTCCTTAGAAACACTGCCACTGCTGTACAAGTGTCACTAGCCCCATCTTGAGACAGACAAGCTCATGGCACACAATTCAAACAACTCCATGTAGCGAACAACTTGGCAATTTCCTACAAAATCCACGGCATAGCCGACTTTACAAAAGAGCAATACTTGGCTGGGCCTGTGAGATGGCTCAGAGTAAAGGGGTTTGCTGCCAAGCTTTATGATCTGAGTTTGAGCCCCAAGATGCACAGAGTGGAAGGAACCAGCTCCCACAAGTTACCAATCTGACCACCACACACATCCCGTGATGCACGCCACACAATGCACAAAATACAGTTTAATTGAAAAGAAAGCAAGTGCAGCATTTTCCTTCCTCTCAGTTTCCAAGTCTGTCAGAACTGCTGTCTGTAAGGAGAGTCGGAGAGGAAGGACCGCACCTTAGGCTGGTCTTGATCTTCTGTGAGGCCTGACAGGGCAGACTCCTTGAACTGCTGGTGTGAACCTCCATTCAGAGGGCTCCTCGGTGAGGAGGAGCTGCGGCCATAAAACTTCTGCTCCGCTTTCCTCTGAGGGTGGATCTGATTGGCACAACACACTCGTGCAGATAGCTCTTGACTCTCTTAAACCCGGACTTCTCTCCAAATCACAGACCTGCTGCTGTACCAAATACCAGATCCTGTGTCCGTATGCTCGTAAGGGCACCAGGGCAGCCTGAGGTCAGAGCTGAGCTTCCGCCATCCTGTCAAACCAGCTCCTCCCCCTGCAGTGTCACATCTCTGGGATTCTACCCGTGCGAGTGGTCTTTCCCTGCATCCTGCACTCAGCGCCCACAGCATGGGCCCATCTCAGCTCAACCCACTCGTCACTTCCTCACACTTCTCCCTCCTTTCAGGGACTCAGGCACAGCCTTGGCCACACAATAACATCTCTGCTCAGAACTCATTAGTGGCTCCAAGGAAAAAGAACGCACATCCCACCATTCAGAGCAGTACAGTTTCCGGCGTGTCTGTCCACACTTCCCTTGCACACCCTACTTACACTGCTGCCCGAGCGTATTCACTCCTTATGCTCACTCATTACCAGCCAAGCATTTTCCGTGGCTGGTCTCAAAGATGGCCTCTTCCAGGAAGTCCTTCTGATAACCCTGAGCGGAAGTGATCTCTCCAGCCTAAAGACACTTCCTGTGTTTCTCTTGCATCCTTTCTCCGACTCTCAGGTGCATGCGCCACCTTACAACACCTGCCTGACCCAGGAGGCAAAGCCGACTCAACCTTCTACCACACGGCCTGACACACAGCAGGTGCGTGTGGCGGCTGCTTACAGGAATGTGATGCTGGGGAGCTGGAAGGCAGCAGGGGCTAGTGATAACGGTTACGTCCACATTATAGCGGTAAGGCTCCATCTCCCTGAAGGCTCAGGGAGGCGGTTTAAGCTTTGTGTTAGTTGTACGAAGCTGTGGACACACGATGGCTGGTGAGCCAGAATCACAGACTTCAAGAAGCAAACTGACCAACAGGAGGAAACAAGAGGCTGCACCGAATCCATCCATTCTGTAGTGTGTGAAGTTTCAGGTAAGTTTGCATTTAAATCCATGCATCTAAAGTACACCTAATGTCTAAGAAAACAGTAGGAAAAAAAGAACTTTGAAAAAAAAAAAAATCTCAGCTGGGAGAAGTGGCTCTCACTTATAATCTGAGCTCTCAAGAGGCTGAAGCAGAATTTCTGCACATTTAAGGGCAGCCTAGGCTACACTGAGAATACTAGGCCAGCCTGGGCTACAGAGTGAAATCCTGTCTCAAAAAACAACAAACAAACAAACAAAAAACACAGCCAGGCATGGAGGCAGAAGCAGAAAGATCACACCAAGCTAAAGGCCAGCCTGATCGACACAACAAATTCTGGGTCAGCCTGGGCTACATGGTGAGACGCTGTCTCAAAACACACGCAAGGCAAAGAAATCTGGCACACAACCAAACCAACCTATTTCTTATACATACAAAAGAACTAATTTGGCCCAGCGACACGTCTTCAGATATGCACATTCCTGACTAACAGAACTTTTTTGACGCACACTTGAAAAGCAAAGTAACATGGGGGCATGTTAACAGAAACAGGTGTTTCATGGCCAGAGCAGCACAGGCAGAATTAAACTCATGGGATTCCACAGCTGAGCTGCCTGCTGGCCTCCAGGAGTGTTGCAGATAGGACCCAAATTTATTTATTCAGTAACAGAAGACAAACCAATATATTAAAATAGCAAACTCTTAAAAAAGAACCTAAAAAGTTCACAATCCACTGAAACCCTAGGCACCCACATACGCTGCTGATGGGAGACCTGAAACAAATCTACTTTTACTAAAATGTTTCTCCATGATTTCACTGCTAAGTAAAAAGAAAGGGGCTGAGGTCTGGCTGACCGCTCACCTCAGGGCTCCAGCTGAGATTCCCAGCGCTCCTCACAGGGGCCCATGCTGAGCCCCTGCACAGAGGAGATGGAGTGCGGGAGCTCCCTGGGGCTTGCTGGCCAGCCAGGCTATCCCTATTGGTGAACTCCAGGTGTGTACACACACACACACACACACACACACACACACACACACACACACACACACACCACACATGATATGTAGACATACACTTAAAAACTCTAAAAAAGGATTAAAGGAAAAAGTGAACAAAAGCAGAAAGTAAGCACAATCTGTTTTTCTCTTTAAAGCTCAAAGTAAAATTTAAAATATCAATGAAAACAGACCATGTCTTTGATTTTGGCTATAAAAATAGTACAAAATACTGCTGCCATCCAAAAGGAAAAGCTGTTGGCATCCCAGGATGCTGGACAGCTTGCCCACCTCTGCACCTGCTGTCCTTCCCCCACTATAGCGTCTCCCCTTCTGCGCGTCAGGCTCAGCCGTGGCCTCGCATCCCGAGCTCTCGGTCCCACCCGCGCATCAGACTCAGCCGTGGCCTTGCATCCCGAGCTCTCGGTCCCACCCGCGCATCAGGCTCAGCCGCATCCCTTGACATTCTTCTTCCATGGGGATTTCAAGTTGAAATAAAGATTGATCTTAAATGAAAACTACTTCTGGTAGGCGGAGCCTGCAGGCCTGACCCCCCGGTAGGCGGAGCCTGCAGGAGGAGCTGCAAGTCTGGGGACCTAGCAGGTACCTCCAAAAAGAAGTTAACCAAGTAGGGGTCCTGCTTCAGCTTCGCACATACGATGCACAGGAACTGGATCTCCTCGTTCTCAGTCGGGGTGGCAAGGACCTCACCACAGAGTCGGATTAGTTTCTGTCAGAGAAAGTTTTAAGTTTAAAGCTTGCTTTGTGATGTTACGGAGGCAAAGGAAAAAGGAAAAAAAATTAATGTGTAGCACTTTACAGAGAAATATAAACATGATGAGATATAAGGAAAAATGCAAACATTTGCTCATTTTCATGCTATTTTAGGATAATTTCCTCCATTATTTTTACTCTTAAACAAACAACACAATTACTTGTATACCGAGTTCAATACTTTAACTAGAAGTAGGAGAGAGGTACCTGCACAGGCCTGTGCACGTTGACGTGTGGGAGCAGCGGCTGTCGGATTCTCCCCAGAAGCTTGGTGTAGAACAGTAAGACCTGTTGCTTCATTCCTGGAGGACACTGGGCACAGGACAGACGACAGACACATGTCAACACGCCCGCCTCAGAGACCATGCCACTGGCCAGCTAATGACTTTGCCAGAATTAAATTTTCCATTAATATTCAGACTGGCAGCCAGGCGTAGTGGCGAACACATGTAATCCCAGCACTCTGGAAGGCAGAGACAGGGGGATCTCTGAGTTTGAGACCAGCCTGGGCTACAAAGCGAGTCCAGGACAGCCAGGGCTATACAGAGAAACCCTGTCTTGAAAAAAACAAAACAAAACAGAGAATTCATGACTGGCATTCTAGAAATACAATTATACACCCGTGACTATAACACAGCAGGTGTGATCGCAGCCTCAGGTGAGCATGCGCTGTGGGGACTGGCTTTTGCTTCAGGCACCATCAGGGTGTTGACTGCTGGGACAGACCTTATTACTAGTGGACGGCACTGCGTGCACACAGTCAGCCAAGTCCCCTGCTCTGTAATAGAGTGGACGGCACTGCGTGCACATAGTCAGCCAAGTCCCCTGCTCTGTAATAGAGTGGACAGCACTGCGTGCACACAGTCAGCCAAGTCCCCTGCTCTGTAATAGAGTGGATGGCACTGCGTGCACACAGTCAGCCAAGTCCCCTGCTCTGTAATAGAGTGCACGGCACTGCGTGCACACAGTCAGCCAAGTCCCCTGCTCTGTAATAAGAGTGGACGGCACAGCGTGCACACAGTCAGCCAAGTCCCCTGCTCTGTAATAGAGTGGATGACAATGCATGCACACAGTCAGCCAAGTCCCCTGCTCTGTAATAGAGTGGACAGCACTGCATGCACACAGTCAGCCAAGTCCCCTGCTCTGTAATAGAGTGGACGGCACAGCGTGCACACAGTCAGCCAAGTCCCCTGCTCTGTAATAGAGTGGACAGCACTGCATGCACACAGTCAGCCAAGTCCCCTGCTCTGTAATAGAGTGGATGGCACAGCGTGCACACAGGTAAAGCAGCCATGAGCTGTGCGCGTCCCAGGATTGTCAGAGACATGCTGTCTGGAAACAATCTGGAGCACAATCCTTGGCACAATGGTATTTTTAGGGTAACAACTTCCTTAAGTTATTTAGATAAAATGCTAACAATATTTATAATCAATTCTATCAGAAATAAATTTACTAGCAGTATGACTGCTATCATTTTGTTAAAACATCAAAGTAATTCAATTCAGTGTCGTCAAATCGCTCACTGCCAAGGATGGGGCGAAGAGAGGGTGAGACTATGAGCCCAGTTCCTAGGGATGGTTCATTCCTTGGAAAGAGTGCACTTAACGGACTGCACCTCAAAATAACCTGAGGTGTGACAGACTTCGTTAAAAAGAAATTGTCTTTAATACAATTTATACCCATGTAGTATTAAAATGTCTACCACTTCATATTGGTTTTTTACGTTACAGAAACTCACGGAACCACTGAGTTTTCAGCTGGAGGAGGGTCCTACAATCACTTCTAACTCCAGCTCAAAAACGCAGCTCACAGCACAGTATGTAGTGCAGTTGGTAGCACCCTGGCACTTGCTCACACTGTGGGGTCCAGAGCACAAAACCAGCTCCCACTTCTCACTCAGAGCACAGCCTTGCCCTGGCACTAAACTTTTGTGTCACAAAAATACTATTTATATGATAATATTATATTTGCAAAGATTTTCCAAAATTCATTAGGCCTACAGTCTGCTCTGCACCCACTGTGAAGATCAGTGAACGTCAGTGCAACCACGATGTCCCTTAGACATTGAACTGCTAGGTCACAACTGTCACGGAGCTCTTACCCCCTGTGACCGTGAGCACACGCACTTGAGCTCACCTTCATGAGTGTTCGCCCTGGGGTTCTATGTAGCTAAGTACCGGCGGTGTGGTCCAGAGCGCCGGCAGGCTCTGCTCTCGCTGTGGATTTTGTAGCTGCACAGGGCACCCAACCTCATCTCCCCACTCCCACCTCTACGCTTGAGCTGGGCGCCTGCAGCTTTGTGTCTGTCTGTCACAGAGTGGGCCGGGCACTTACGTCCCCACCTCTACGCTTGAGCTGGGCGCCTGCAGCTTTGTGTCTGTCTGTCGCAGAGTGGGCCGGGCACTTACGTCGGCTTTCCCCAAGGTGTACAGCGTCTCCAGGATCTTGTGATGGAGCAGGTACTCCATGCATGGCCCCGTCTCTCCCGATTCTCGCTCGTTTTCTTCTTGGACCAGTATGTCCAACATCTGCTCCAGGTGGGATGGGATGTTCGTGTCAGTCACTGGGGCTTTATCATCTAAACAACAGAAAAACTCATCGGACAAATACTCAGAGGCATTTCTAGACTTCCTGTGTACCTCTACATCCCTCTCTCCCCTCCCTCACTCCGACTCAGGCGACAGAGTCGGGACCACACATGTCAGGTTTGCTCAGTGTGGCGGATTTGTTAGGAAGGACATGGCACTTCCGCCACAGTCAAACTGTGATCCACATCCTAGAAGGTATCTTGTCATGAGTATTCCCCATTATCAGTTAGGAATCTCTGAAAGGCAAGATCCAGCTCCTGTCTCCTCTTCTCCGTTGTTCCTAAGCAATCACATCCCTGTGCCCTGCACACACTTGTGCCCGTCACATCTCCTACTCAGGAGCTCAGTCACTGAGAGCCCACGTCAGTCTGCTCGCCGCCTCCTCTTGTCTCCATCCTCTCTCTCCTGGGACTCTACCTGACTCAGACCACACTCGTCCCACACACGGCTGACATGCACACTCGTCCCACTCATGACTGACATGCACACTCGTCCCACAGATGACTGACATGCACACTCATCCCACTCATGACTGACATGCACACTCGTCCCACAGATGACTGACATGCACACTCATCCCACTCATGACTGACATGCACACTCGTCCCACACATGACTGATATGCACACTCGTCCCACACATGACTGACATGCACACTCATCCCACACACAACTGACATGCACACTTACTTCTGCTACCAAATAGGGAAAAAATCCTTCAAAGCAAGAATGTGTCTCTCCATAAAGCCCCAGGGAAGGGGGAAAAATGGTAAAAAGCTAATAGTAAAAGGTAGCTTGTCTCAAAAACATCCCTCTGCAGGTCAGCTGCTACCATGACATGTGCTCAGTGAATGCAAATGACCTCTGACCTCATCAGCTTGCCAACTGCCATTCCCCCATTCTCACTCTGCCTTTGTTAGAGGATGTGTGTCTGACCTGCACATTTACTACTGTAACCGCACAGCCCTGAAGAGAGCAGGTTGACAAACCTTAGCACACGGGGCAGGAAAGGCCACACCTCGGCTCTGACGATGCCAGCACAGCAAGGAGCACCCATTGCTGAGCTCTGCAGGAGGCTGCCTTGTGCTTCTGGAGCACAGATGACACACGCAAAGGACACTGAGTGGCCTAGAAGGGCCACAGTAGGTACAGTCCGCTAATCCTTAACCTACCCACATCTCCCATATTTACCCTTTGCACTCACTGCACGCTCGCTCTCTCCCTTCTTGTTCGTGAACAGGCTCACTCCGGTGTCTGCCCTTTCCTCCACTGGAATCTGTGAAGCCCACTTACCCTCCCCCAACCTTTTGTTGTTGTTGTTTTTTTAATGCCTGTGCTGAGACCCAGCAGCTAACTCATGCCAGGCAAGCGTCGACCGCTGAGCTGCACCCCATCACACCTCCTTACTTTTTTTTAAAATTCATTTGGGGGCTGTTGGGGAGATGGTTCAGTGGGTAGAGTGCTTGTCATCTGAGCATAAGGGCCTGAATTCAGATTCCTGACCGCCATGTAAAGGCAGGTGTGGTGGCTGTGCCTGTGACTCCAGGACTGTGGGGAGGGAGAAGACAGGCAGATCTCGGGAACTCTCCAGCCAGTCCATCTAGTGAACCAGTCAGCTCCAGTAAGAGACAGTGTCTCAAAAAGTAAGGTGGAGAGAGCGACAAGACGGCTCAACGGGCAAAGGTGCTTGTGTGCAAGCCTGATGGCCAGAGTCCAGTCCCTGGAGAGAAGTGACTCCACAGAGTCGTGCTCTGACGTCTACATATGCGTGCTTATTCATATACACACACACATGCGCACGCACACACGTCTACACATGCGTGCTTATTCATATACATCACACACACGTGGGCGCGCGCACACACATGCGCACACACATGCGCACACACACACGTCTACATATGCGTGCTTATTCATATACACGCACACACATGCGCACGCACACACGTCTACACATGCGTGCTTATTCATATACATCACACACACGTGGGCGTGCACACACACATGCGCACACACATGCGCACGCACACACGTCTACATATGCGTGCTTATTCATATACACCACACACACGTGGGCGCGCACACACATGCGCACCCACACACGTCTACACATGCACGCTTATTCATATACATCACACACATGCACACACATACACACATGCGCGTGCACACACACCACATACACACACAGACACACGCCCACGCGCGCACATGTCTACATATGCACGCTTATTCATATACATCACACACACATACACACATGCGCGTGTGCGCACACACACACACACACACACACACACACACACCCCACATATACACCACTTGAGAGAGGGATAGAAAGGGAGAGGGACAGAGGGGGTGAGAGGACAGAAAGAGAGTGAGAGAGAGAGAGAGAGAGAGAGAGAGAGAGAGAGAGCAAGAGAGATTTTAAAAAAGCAAAAAGGTGGTGTGCTTGGGGAAGACACACAGGATGGTCTTCCGTCCCTCTCCCTGCACCCAGTCCGTCTACCTAAAGAAGTTATAAAACCTCTTTTGCCGCCACATTTCCCTCTCATGCCTCTTTATACAACAATCCTCAGGAGAGCAATCGGACACTGTCTATACATGTTTTCTACCCGTGTGCTACTAAACTTCATCTTTCCTTGGTGCCATTCAAACAGGCTTCCCCGAGAACACTGGCAAGAGGCTGGAGGGATGGCACAGTAGGTAGGAACACTCCAGATGAATGTGGCCAAAGGGACAGTGTGGTCTTCTCTGGTTTAAAGCAGCCATCTGCTCACCCCACAATCCTGCCTGCTTCTCTTCCCTTAGCGCTTGTCTGACACGCCATAGGCATGTTCCTACTCACTGTGGCCCCCACCCCCACCCCCCGGTCAATACATAGGCTCTAGCAGGCCAGGGCTGCTGTGCGAGACACAGAACACTCAATCCCCAGAGCACAGAACATTGCCCAACACAGGAGGTGCTCAAAGGCTACATGTTAAATGACCGAAAAGAGGAATCAACGGTAAAATTGTTTAAAGTTACCTGAAGTTTCTATGTAATAATGGGTAATTGCCTTCCAGTGATAAACAAAGTCCTCTTGTAATGGAAGAGACGGTGCAAGCTACACAAAACACAAAAACCAGGCATTAAAGACCCCACGGGCTTTAATCTTACACTTGTCCATGACGCAAGAGAAGCATCAGGGTAACGGGTAAACTTGATTTTATGTCAAATATCAAGTAAAACCAAAGTGAGCTGAAGGAAGTAGGATGACTTATTACAAAGAAAACCACCTTTATCAAAACCATTATTACACTATAGCATTCAACTTTCCCCTTCTCTGCTATCAACAGTGACTAAACCAAAACAACACGACTCTACATCTGCGGTATCTGTAAAATAAAACTACTTATAACCAGAGGTCTTTGTACCTGGGACCTGGAAGGGGACCAGGTGAAGAGTAGCGAGCCATCGCTTACATGTCAGCACTGCAAACACACGGCAGGGCCGGCGGCATAATCTGATTAAAGTGCTCCCTCCTCCCCACAGCATTCTGATGTAAATCTTTTTCCTTTGTAAGGCTGGATCAGGCAGTGGATATTTTTATCAAAATAACCACATGAACAAGACCCTATCCATTTAAATCTACAAAATGTGTTACAGTGCGGGCTTCGAGATGCATTTCATAAGTTTTAAGGACAGGGTGGCAACGCTCAGCCATCTTGCTGCAAGCCGACCAGCATTAGGGAATGCTGTGGTAAGTGGAGGAAGTCAGGTGTGGTCACTTCTCCAGCTGGTTCCTTAAAGAGTGAGAGTGAGAGCCCAGGGCAGCTTAGAGCTGTCATCAACCCCTGTCAGAAAGTACTGTGCTGACCCACAGTAGTGCAGAGCTAGGGGTTTCTGTTCTGGGAACTGATGTCCGACTGCGTAAACTGCCATTTCATCCTCCTCTAAGTGCCAAGTGTCCACCCCTCAACATTATGACTTGATGCTGTCATCTACAAAGCTCACTCTTGGAAAAGCAGCAAACAGAGTACACACACGTACACACATGTACACACACACACACACGCCTCAGCATGTTTTAAATAAGTCCTTGGTTTCGTGTCAGGCCACATTCACGGCTCCCTGTCCTACAGGCTGGGGACACCTGCCAGGTGACCTCTCCTACACTTCCAACGAGTCCGTGTGTTGACCTTTGGTTTCCCAGCTAGTGACCCTGGAGTTGACAGCTCTGTCAACACAATTTCTCAACTGTTGTGCAAGTTGTGGGTTCAGTCACAGACATGTTAAGTGTCTCAACCCACCAAGTGCAACACATTTATGAAAAGAAATTGGAACTGAAGAATTTTGAACTGTCATTGTTTTCTTAAAGGTGATTCTCCCTGCACGTGCTTTTGTGCACAGAACTTAATGAAGAAAACAGACTTATTCAGTGGAGATGTGAACGACTTAGCAGGCAGTTTAGCTTTGGGAGGACTTGGCTTTGCCAAGTTAAAATTTTCTCACAAATGGAGCAAACAGAAGAGGAAATGATTGTTTCAAAGAAAGGATGTAGCCTTGATGTGGTAACAATTTCACCGTTTCGGTGGTTACACGGTATCCTTCCTCCAGCCTTTCCCCCTTTGCTTTTAGTGTCTACAAAAATGTACAGTGAACCACAGGCTAGAGTCTTTGCAGGATATGTGCCATAGAATGCCACCAGTCCCAAGCAGGATGAGGCCATTACTTTAGTGTAGGAGAGAGACACTGAACTGCAAATAGCTCAGAGTAACAATCCCATTCAAAAAAGAATAAATTCTCTTACTTTGTGAGACTCCAGTAAACTTGACTTTTTTGTTACTAACATGCAAATGACATATTTTACCATTGCATAAAAACACTGGCCCTCTGAAAGGGATGTGTGAATTAACAGCAGGAGACTATAATTTAATTTTTTAGCATATGGAGATTAAATTCTCAACATTTTCATCTCTATAGCTACCCCCAAATCTCCGGGACACCTATTTGCAACTTCCTGTTTGCCTATCTTGGACCTGGGACCCCTGTTCTCCTACCTGGGACCCCCTGTCCTCCTACCTGGGACCCCTGTTCTCCTACCTGGGACCCCTGTTCTCCTACCTGGGATACCCATTCTCCTAACTGGGACCCCCGTTCTCCTATCTGGGATTCCCTGTTCTCTCGGGGAAGTTTTCCCTTCTCCACTCCAAGGCTTCCTCCTAGTTGTGACTCCATCCATCTTTTCCCATTGCTTAGCTGTCTCTTCCCTTAGGCCGTAACTGGACAGGGTGGGTGGGGCCATCTTTTCACCTAGAGCACTCCTGTTTTTAACTTGGTGCTGGAGCTGAGCCAGCTCATTTCTCACAGAAACGAATGGACCACCAGTTACTGTCACATGATAGACAGATGTGCAGGCCAGCACTGCACAGTTCTCACACACACTGGTGATTATTTAATGGCAGAACTGAAGATGAAACCTAGAACCCTGCAGAAGCAAATGCTGCCCCAGAACTTTCTATTTTTTATACTGCAGCAGGTCTCACTGTATGTTCCAGGGAGGCCTTGAACTTGAGATCTTCTTGCCTCAGCTGCACACCCCAGCACACCCAGCCTAAAACAGAGTCACATTCTCCCAAGGAGTTCCTCTGTTGCTCAAACTCCCACCAAAGACCACACCACCAGCTGACTTGCTTTAGGAACAATGCTTTTTGCTAGAAACCTGGACTTTGTCCAACACACAACAAAAACCTCCATCAACACTTTGGACAAAACCTCCTAGCCACCACCTTTGCTTTAAATGTCTACAAAAATGCACATTCTAAAATATCTTTTGAAGTGCCTTTCCCTACACCAAACTTATTTTATCTTTGTTTTGTGGTTTGTTTTTGTTTAAGATAGGGTCTCCTGAAGTCCCAGCTGGCTTCAAAGTCACTACGTAGCTGGCCTTGAATTCCAGTTCCTGAGGGCTGGGATTACAGACATGCACATCCACATCTGGTTTTGTATTGCTTTTCTTAAGGTTTTATGGTATGACCCAGCCTTGCCTGAATCTCACCAAGGAAGGTCTCAGAGATACAAGTGTGAGGCACCACATCTGCTTCCTCAAGTGTTTTGTATTCTCCCTAACTTTTCTGCTCCTCTACTACCTGGTTCTAGTCTTACCTCCAGAGAACTTTCTCCAATTACCCCTAAGATCTGCTCCCAGAACCTGCCCCCCCCCCCCCCCCCCCCCCGCCCAAGATTGCTGCCTTAACCTCTGCAGCAATCCTGTGTGTCGACTTGCTCTACCGCAGGATGGAGGCGCTGGTGTGCACAAATTCAGTGAATTCCATGTCACTACAGGAGGGCGGGAGGCTGGCCGGGCCCCTGCTGTCTGTCTGTCTGTCTCCACATCCTTGTGTATCCCTTATACTATGACTTCCCAGGTGTGCTCAGCCAGTGGGCACTGCGATCCAAGACGCAGACACACCACGCTTCCTTAGTGCTTTCACTCGAGCACCTAAAACACTTGCTGGGTGAGAAAGGGACCCAAGCCGGGCTTGAAAAATAGGTGCTTCCTTAGTGCTTTCACTCGAGCACCTAAAACACTTGCTGGGTGAGAAAGGGACCCAAGCCGGGCTTGAAAAATAGGTGCCAGGACGGAGTAGTTTTCAGGAATTGGTAGACGCTAGGCAAACTGCTGAAGAGAGGTAGAGGATGAAGGCCAGCCTGGGTGACAGCTGGGAAATGGCTCAGAGGGAGAGGGCTGGCCTGGCAGACAGGAGGCTCAAGCTCAGCACCCAGTATGGTAGATGGCGTGGGATGCTGGGCCCTGTTAGTACACAGGTGATTCTGTTGGGCTGCCCTCAGGGCCCTAGCAATTGCTTATGTTATCACCTGCCACCGACAGGTGTGCCAGGTGTGTGTGGGCTATAAGGACACCCACCCCCGCCACCCCAGCCTCTCTCGCTGTTCCAGCTCTCCCCCTTTGTCCTTCTCTGCGGCCCCCTTCTCTCCTCTACCCTCATGGCTCTGGCTCACTCGCTACCTCTACACCTCCTCCAGGCCCTCCTCCCCTCTCCCCCAACAAACTTCCTTATACCACATCTGTTATGTGGCGTAGTTTCTCAGGGGGCACACGCTGGCAGGGGCCCTCCATGGCACCCCCTCGCCGCCACCTCATTACATATCATAACAGTCCCAATAACTGTCGATCGACTACACTTTGGAAACACTGCACTCATATTCTGAAGGATGACTCCCAATGACTTGGCAAAACCAGATAAAAGCTTAGGGGCTTGCCCTTGCTCCTCCTAGGCGAAGGGGACAAGCCACTGTGGTACCTCTGTAGGACTTGGCACTCGGCAAACGCTAAATGGCAACTGCTAAGAGTATCCCATCTAACCCTCAGACTAACTTAGGGCCGGCCTCCTCAGAGCTGAGACAGGAGGCGACTGGCTAACAGGACACAGCCATTCCTAAGATTCTTACTAACCCGTTGGTCCTACGTGAGGGGAGGGCCATCTTTTCCAAAACGGGAGGCAAGAATTCCATTACAGGCCTTGGCTTTTCATCAGATGTGAGTTTTTCTCCTATCCTCAAATTCCATCTATCTGCTTAAAACACAATTACAAATGTAAGGCTTTGAAAACATCTTCTGTCTCCTCCCCTCTTTGTAAGCAGTTAACAGCGAATGAGGAAAAGCCCTCTAAATAACACATGCCAGGTGTGGTAGCTCACTCCTGCAATCCCGGCTACTTGGGAGCTGAGGCAGGAGGGCCACAAGCTTGAGGCCAGCCTGACAGCTGAGTAAGACCCTACCTCAGAATCCAAGTTGAAAGGCCGGATGCAGTCAGCGAGGCTTGGTTCAGCTGTTAAGAGCACCTGCTGCTCTTGCAGAGGACCAGGTTTGGTTCCAGGGAATTCAGCACTCAGGGAATTTCCTGACCTCCACAGGCACCTAGCACACACTCTGATCTCATACATACAAGCAAGCAAAAACACTAATACAAATAAAATGAAGTTAATCTAAAGTGAGTTTTTTTAAGGGGCAGGTACTGAGATGGCCCAGCGGTCAGAGACAGCTGCCGGTGTCTGATCACCTGAGTTGATTGTCTCGGAGCCACATGGTGAGAGGGGATAAACGATTCCATGGAGACGCCCTCAGACTTCTACCTGATCAAGCGCGTGTGGTCACGGACGCACGCACACCACACACACACACACACACACACACACACACACACACACACACACACACACACACAAGGTCATAATAAAATGTTCTGAAATGGCTGTGGTACCAAGGCCTGGGTTAAATCCTCGGGACCAGAAACTAAACAGCAAACGAAGCAGAGGCCTACGATCCCAGCCGATGGGCTGAGGGGCGGGAAGATGGGTCCAGTCATCTTCGCTGCTGAGCAAGCTTCGCGCCTGTCAGAGACCTTGACTCAAAAACAAAACAACCCAAACACCGATCCAACCTCATCTAGACGAACATACATCTGATCAACATTAAAAACAAAAAGCCGAGGGCTTCCTGGATTGAATATGGCCACCTGGGCACTGACAATACCAAAAGCCTACAACAGCTCAGCTGTGAGGCTGCAATAATGACTGAAAAGACGTCCAGTCACCTCAGGCCTGGGGTTTCCTCCCAAGTTTGCAGAACCCTGATGATTCTGTTCTTTGGAATGCTGCGTTAGAATGTAAAAGGAGAGAGAAAGCAACAACAAATTAAGGAATGGGAAGACTTGTTCATTGACAAAAACAAGCAAAACAGTCCGTGAGACCCAGTAACCAGGAAGTAATCTTGGATTATGAACAACACTCTTCTACTACCAGCCGATGGCTGGCTTATCTAAGAGTTCTTCCCCAGGAGTATGTTGAAGGGGGCATAAAAATATTCAAGGGACGAGGGACCAAATCCATAATCCCAGCCCTTGGGAGACGGAGGCAGGAAGATGGTAAGTTTGGGGCCAGCCTGGGCTACATGAGACCCTCTCCCAAAGCAAAGCAGGGCCCATCAGATCTCAGGAGCTGTACTTTCTCTTGGTAAACTGTGTGGGTGGTAGCACAGCTTAGAAACCAGCGCTGAGCAAACGAACTTAACATTTCCACAGGCCAGACACGTCTCCCAGGACTAGGTGAACCTATTGAACTCTCTCTCCTCACTAGCCGCAGCAGGATAGAGAAGCTGGGTATTACAGAGGCAGAGTCTTCCTCAGATCATTTGGTAGATGCTAACATCATTTTATATATATATTATATATACATATATGTTACATACACACACATGATTATAAAAAGATTACAAAAACAGAAAACACAGGCCTTGGAACAAGAATGAGTCTATAAACCAAAAACCCTAGCCAGGTTTGGTGACATGCCTAAAACTAAAGGTTCCAGAGGCAGAAGTCCAAGGCCAGCCTGGGTCATGGTGAGTTCAAGGCCACCTTTGGGAATTTGGTAACACCCTATCACAAAATATAAAATATAGTAAGATAAAATTAAGTGGCAGAGCTTTTGCCTAGGACATGACAGGCCCCCAGGGTTTGACCCACCTAATGTATTCCTAATTGTTTTTATTTATCATTCTATTAAGCTCAATATGAAAAGTTTATTTATCATTCTATTAAGCTCAATATGAAAAGTTTGATGACTTTATAGTCCGAATATAATACAAAGTATCACTATAACTGTTCTTACATTTCTAATTATTTTTCGAATGCTGTTGCAGGCTGCTCCATATTACACAAGAAAAGTAGCAGTCTTGAAGCCCTGTTCTCTCCCACATGTGTCAACACTGCTCCTCACGACACCCCCATTTCTTTCTTGGTTTGATGTGTCACCAAAAGAAACAAAACCCAAATTCCACATACCGCGTAAATAGCAACTGTATTAAAGTTTTGTTCCCCATAGGTGGTATTTACAACTCTAATTTTGCTAGCTGACGATAAAAATCACCACGGTGTCTGATTTCTTTTCTTCTTTTCTTTCTTTTCCTTAAAAAGTCATGTCAATTAGAAAGTGCTATTATTAGGTCATTCTCGACATGTAAAGAAAATGCCATTTTAAAAAATGAGCAGAGTAACTTTCTTCACACAAGGTAACGCTCGGTCAAAATAAGCAACGGGCAGTGTTTAGCACTGACAGGGCATTCTCTTCCTGGGTTCTTGGGGGCACCGGTCTGTTGGGAAGTCTGAGTAATGTCCCTCTGTGCTGTTTAGGACCAGCCTGCGGTCCAGGAAGCGCATTACAAGGCAAGAAGGGGTAAACAGATGGTGTGAGCTCGGCGATCGCCCGGGTCAATCACTAGGCGAGCAAGCGAGCAAGCACCGGCCCCGGACCCGGCGTGAACCGGGCCCCGCCGCTCCTCTCCCCTGCACCAAGGCAAATGCAAGCTCGGCCCACCGGCGCCGCCGTTCTTTTGTCTTGCGCCGCGCTGGCCCTCTTGGCCTCGGAGGCTAACGGCCAGGAGGCCCCGGGAGCCGCCCGGTCCCCGGCAGGAGAGCTGAGGCCCCCGGGGGGCGCCCAGGCCTTCGCCGCAGCAGCCTCCCCGCGCCCCGCAGCCCCGGGCCACCGCCGTCCCCGTCCCTCCCTCCCCACGCCCCGCGCGGCCTCACCCGCCTCCACGGCGTGCTGCAGGATGGACGTGAGCTTGGAGAACATCTTGTCCCGGGACTGCAGCAGCTTCTCCCGGGACGACCTGGAGAGCTCCTCGATGCGCCGCCGCCGCCCCTGCTGCGGCTGCCCGGGCCGCTCCAGAGTGAAGGCCGGTGAGGGCGGACGGACCGGCTGGCGGGCAGGGAGCGGAGGGAGGGCGCAGGCCGAGCGGGAAGGCGCGGCTGCTCGGCTCGGAGGGCGCGGGGCCGCGGCGGGCGGCTCCGAGGACGTTCGGCTGGAACCCGGGGCCCCGCGGAGGTCGGCGGCGGCAGCGGCGGCGGCGGACACGGTGGCAGGAGCCCGGGCTCTTCCGGCTGCGGTGCCCGCCGCGGCCTTCAGGGGGCGACGGCGCGTCCCGGGGAAGCCCAGGCCTACGGCGCGGGACGCGGGGCGGGGCGCGCAGAGACCGCGGCGGGGAGGGCGGGGCCGCGCGGTGCACCGGGGGATGGGGGCGGGGGCGCTCGCTCCCGGCGCTCGGTGACCTGCGCACTGCGCGGATTTGGCAGCCACACGTTGGCGCGGCGCTTACGTACCGTACCCGGCACGGCTGGAAGGCCGCTAGGGAAACACCAGCATCCCCAACGCGAAAACGGACGGTGGGTTCTCGTGCTTCGGAATTCGAACGCGTCAAATGCTGGTGGAAAGAGGAAAGACTGCGCTTGACTGCGAAATAGCGTATTGTTATCAAAAATCGGAAGTGCCAAGTGGACACGCGGGGCGAGCTTTCGGCTAAATAACTCAGGATAGTGACTTACAAGGCTTCAGTGTGTTTCTAGAGAAGAAAAGAGTATTCAGGATGCATAAGGCTGATGAGCGAAGCCACAATGTAAGGAGCACTTAGCTGGAGGTGTCCTAAAACACTGTGCAGCTGCGTACTAATCAAGCCTAGAGGAAACACCGATCAACAGGACAATTTTAAGTTGGTTGATAACAACTTCTGAAAGAACCTGGGCTACTTTGTTTAAAGCTAGTATTAGCATTTCAGCTGTTGGATTGGGGGATTCTGGATTAAAGTGGAGTAGATTTCTCATTGCTTAAAATACCTACTTGCAGTAAATTTCGTTTAACAGGGGGCCGAAAAGGGGCAGCTCTGAGCAGGCTTAGGAAGGCGAGCCCTGGACCTGGGGTGCCTGCTTGGCTCCAGCTCGCCCACTCCTGGGTGTGGGGTTAACCTGATGCAAACAAGAGAAGAAAGCCAGGAATCCCCTACAGTCACTGTATTAGTAACAACGCGAGAGGGCAGGAAATCAAAATCTAAGGGGAGGCTTGCGTCCTGCCCTATTTTCCTATACTTTGGTTGTTTACTTCTGTGCTCAAAGGCAGGTAAACATGGCCTTAATTTCTGTAAACTAAAATGCTGGAGACATCATCTGTTACTTGCTGAGTATTGATATGTGCTCTTTACCAAATAAAGTCTCCTTGTTCCTGCTCCAACTTAGAGCACGTCATGGTTGTTGTTGTTGTGACTTTAGTCACACTAGGTAAGAGGTTTGATCATTTTATTAACCACAGTAATTTCCCTGGCCTAATTATATGGCATCTTGTATTTCCATAATGCCTTACAACCACAACTTGTGTGAGGAGATGTGTTTAAACAGGCTGGGAGTTGTGTCTGATGGACACTCAACTTTGCATACTTATTATAAGCACAATAAAATATGTATTTGGCTCTGGGTTCATATCACTACTCAATGATTTATCTGCCTGGTACCTAATTTCTAAGACGCACAAGTTAGCTTGAACCATAGCTGAACCAGTGGTTACACCTTCCTTTTCTCATCCTGGAGCGCTTGGGGTGACACTAACTATGCCCTGCCTATTGCGTAGATGCGGTTGGACTGACCTTCCCAACTGACTGGAGAAGACTCAGGACGAGGCTTCCTTACTCTAGAAAACCCCCGGGTGCCTGAAAGTCTTCAGCTGGAACCTTGTGTGTTTATTCTGTTAGCTTAAAGCAAATAGTAAATGTAGTCCCTTTTGGAAACTGAACTAGGGCCAGGGTGTTGGCGTGGTGCCTAAGACCGCTTGCTGCTCAGTTCTTGTCAGCTGTGTCAGGCGGCTCACAACCTCCTGCAGCCCCAGTCACAGAGGATCCAACACCCTCTTCTGTCTTGGAAGAAACACACGTACAAACACAGAAGGCCTGGAAATGGACGCCCAAGTAGGATGGAGCTGAGGGAAAAAAAAAAAAATCTTAAATGATGCTTATTTTGGTGTTTGGTACAGTAGGTGGATGGGAAACAAACATTTAGCAGCGTTCCTCTCACGAGCCCTGGTAAACTGAGAGTAAAGGACTGTCTCTTCTATGAACCCAAAGAACAGGTAAGTCGGGAGAAGAGACCAGAACAGAGCTGGGAGAGCTGGAAGAGAGCTGAAAGGAGTCAATGTAATAATGTAATCCAGGAACCAACACAGTGTATCAATTCCAGGCACTTCTAACAAAGTGTGCCCTCGTAGACGCTTGCGTTTGAACACTGGGGCCCCCTGGTGGTGCTGCCTGGGAAAGGTCTAGAACTTTCCAGAGGTGGTGGCTTGCTGGAGGAAGAGCATGCTGGGAACCTAGCTTGTGTGCTCCCAGTGTGGGGGAAAATTGGGTCACCCGGCTTCCTGACTGCTAGGCTGGCCTCAAGCTCCTGCTGGCGTGCCTTCGATGGTGCGATGGGCATGGCCTCTACCCTACATTGCTTTCAGTTGTGTTTGTCACAGCAACGAAGGCAACAGAAGGGCAGGTCCCCAGGCAAATGGCGCAGCCAGGATCCAAAATGGCGGGGCATGTCAGGTTTGTTTGGACTTCTGTAGCCTCCCTGCTCTGTGTGACCCTTCAGTGCCATTCTGCAGTTATAGCATAAGATGACAACTCAGGAAAGGGTAGAAATGCCATATTGGGATAACAGAGGAAAAAAAGAATAAAATTAAAATGGACGCACACACACACCTCAACCCTCCCATTCCTCATGTCTCCTAGAATATTAGTCTGATCCCACCAGATGAAAGAAAGGAAAGGTTTCCCGTGGAGAATCTGAAAAGACCAGGAAGATACTGACAGGGAGCTCAGTGCACAGCTGAGCTCTTGCCGTGAGTTCAGTCAGGCTTGTGTGCCACTCCTAATGGGATCAGGCATCATGAGGTCATCAGAAGTGTGAGCAGTGTTGTGTGTGGTCCATAATCGAGACCAAAGAAGGATGGAAGACAGTGGGGGACTCAGACGAGGTGAAATTGTTTGTGTTGAACAGATGGAGTCTAAAGCTCAAGGAAAAACAGTGTCAGGACCACTGTCCAGGGACACAAGAAGATACTTCATCAATAGCTAGAATAATCTGCTATTTCTACAATAGCTGCGTTAGATAACAGGGAAGGCTCAGAAACTAGGATTACATTTCCCAGTGTTTGCTAAAGGCCAGTGAAAAGCCAGCTGTGGTGGTGCACATCCATAGTCCCAGCTTTCAGGGTCAGGAGTTCAAAGCCAACTTGGGCTACATATAGAAGGCCCTATCTGTTCTTTCTACCGCTGTGATAGAACACTGACCAGAAACACTGTGGAAAGGGAAGCTTTCATTTTAGCTAGTAACTCTCAGGTCACGCTCCGTTGCTGAGGGAAGCCAAGGCAGGAGCTGATGCAGAGGCCATGGAGGGGTGCTGCTCACTGGCTCGCTCATGTGGCTTGCTTGCCAGCCTGCTCTCTTATCACACCCAGGACCCCCAGCCACCCTAACGGAGCTGGGTGTTCCACATCAATCACTAACCAGGAGACTGCACCACAGGCTTGACCACAGGCCAGTCTGGTGAGGACATTTTCTCAATTGAGGGTCCGTCTTCCCTCTAGCTTGTGTCAAGTTGCCGTAAAACTAGCCAGCACACTACTGAAGAAAAGCAAAGACAAACAGCAATCGTCCACAGGTATAGGCGAGAGAACGTGTTTTAATTAGAGGGCCAATCTAGTGATGCGGTGGTTTGAAGAGGAATGGCCCCTTGTGTGCTTGAATGCTTGGCCCATAGGGAGTGGCACTACAAGGAGGCGTGGCCTAGTTGGAGGAGGTGTGGCCTAGTTGGGGGAGGTGTGGCCTAGTTGGAGGAGGTGTGGCCTAGTTGGAGGAAGTGTGTCATGAAGGAAATTCCTGGGACAGATCAAGCTGTAAGTTGTGTCTGAGGATGACAACAGCTGGGAGAATGACAAAGTGGTCCAGATAAGAATGGTAAAATTTCCAGGGCGTGTGTGTGTGTGTGTGTGTGTGTGTGTGTGTGTGTGTGTGTGTAGTAGATAAATGTCATATGTGTGTGTTTGAGCAGAGAGAACAGCAATGTTTGATATTGAAGTTGTAATGAATTAAAAACAAGCCAAGTCGGGGTGACAGCAGGAGGAAGAGTTAACTGTCACCCCCAGAACCGAGCAGTCAGTCAGTCTACTGATGCAAACGCGTTGCCATTTCCAAGGCCGGCTACCATGAACTGTGAGCACTGGTCCAGTAGGGCAGTGGCTGTGTTGGGAAGATGAAAGGATGGGTGGGATGGGGAGGGGGAGGCTGGCTCCTCATCAGCTCAGCTGGGGAGACATTAGCAACTGCTGAAGAGATGGCTTGGCGCTCAAGATCACACATTGCTCTTGAAGAGGACCCAGGTCTGCTTCTCAGAACTCCCATGGCTGCTCACATTAAAACCTGTCACTCCCACTCCTGGGGAGCTGATGCTTTCGGATTCCGCTGGCACCTGCACAACTGTGTGCACACACGTGCACATGTAAAATTTGTAACAATAAAATAGAACCTGGAGAAACGGCTCACAAGGGCACTGGTTGCTCTCCCAGAGGACTCAGGTTTGACTCCCAGCACCCACACAATGGCTCACAACTGTCTAACTCTTTCCATGAGATCTGTAGCCCTCCTCTTGTTCTCCTCCAACAGCAGACGGCGCTGGGTACAAAGACACACGCAGGCAAAAGATACACACACCTAAAAACAAACATGTCGTTTAAAAGGACCATACGCTTGTTTTTCAAAGGAAGGAAATAAATACTGAAAGCATCCTCTCTCAGTGTTGAAAGAAGGTGCCCCTCCGTGAAACAGGAAACTGGAAACGGTTTGGAGTTTGGATGGGGGCCTTTACAACAAACTGTGTAAAAAAAAAAAATCTCTGGAATAAAGTGTATGCTGCTGGCATAATGCAAAATTTGTTTGCCAAGGACAGATACTAGAGGCAGGGAACCATTTGCAATTTTTAATGTTTCTTACAAAAGTTCAGGGGAGATCATCACCTGCAGGAGTTCGCAGCCAGCCAGACAGGAAGTACGTGGCAGACGTGAAAGCCAAGGTAAGCATAACCCAAACCTTCAGGTCACAGGAAACACGTTGAATGAGGAGGAGAAGCCAAATATAGCTAAGTTTCTGGCTTGGATGAAGCTAGTGAAAATGTCACCATGTGACTATGGAGACTCAGACAATGAGAGGCTTGGGGGAACGCTCAGTAAAGTGCCTGCCACTCAACCTAGAGGCCTGAGTTCAATCCTCAGGAAACACCAGCCAGGTGCTGCTCAGTCCCCAGCAGTCCCGGGAGGATCCCTGGAGCTTGTAGGCCAGTCAGTGAGCTGGAAGCCAATGAGAGGCCCTGTGTGGGAAAACAAAGTTCTCTTCTCTGCACACACACACACACACACACACACACACACACACACACACACACACACACGAGCTCACGGGCACCACCCACAAGTAATCTGTATGCACAGGGGGAGAAATGGAAGGAAAGAGAGGACAGTGGGGGGTTTAGTATATAGGATTGGTTAGCTATACATTGCTTCCCTGTAGAGATGTTTGGTTTGAGATAATACATTTGAGTTAAGAAGTTAGAAGAGAGATCTGGGCTTGGGACAAAAGATTTGAGGATCATTTTTAAAAGGCAGCAATCAAAATACAAGAATAAAGACACATCAATAAGAGGGCTAGGGTATAGCCAGGGAAAAAGACAAGTGAATACAAACTAGAGACCCCCACCTCACTTCCTGTAACAAAGGACTGGGAAGTAGTTGGTTTTAAAAAAAAAAAAAAAAAAAAAAAGCAGTCAGAGACAGGAAGCCCAGAAGGACGAGAGTGTCAAATTTTGAGAGGACAGTCCAAACGGTAATGGTGACTTTGGTACTGGCTTCAGGCTTGCTCCACGGAAGGCAGTTCTACAGTTGTAGTGTGTAATTTGTATATAAACTGTCCCTCAGAAGGATTGTGTGTTTAAGGTGTGGTCCTCTGCATCTAGTGACGACTGGATCATGAGGAGAGCTTTAACTTCTTAAGTGGGTTAATTCCTTGACTGGGTCACTTTATGGTGGCACTATCCAGAAGTGGGGCCTAGTTAGAAGAAATTGGTCTTGGGGGCCATGCCCTGGGAAAATATTTCCTGTACACTGTCCCCAGTGTTCCGCCCTGTTTCTCTCTCTCTCTCTCTTAAAGGTTTATTTATTTATTATTATGTATACAGTGCTCTGCCTGCATGTACACCTGCATGCCAGAAGAGGGCATCAGATCACATTGTAGATTTGTAGATGGTTGTGGGCCACCATGTGGTTGCTGGGAGTTGAACTCAGGACCTCTGGAAGAGCAGCCAGTGCACTTAGCGATTGAGCCATCTCTCCAGCCCCCACCCTGCTTCTCTCTCTCTCTCTCTCTCTCTCTCTCTCTCTCTCTCTCTCTCTCTCTCTCCTCCTCTCATCTCTCCTCTCTCTCCTCGCTTCCTCGCTTCTCCTCTCCTCTCTCTCGCCTCCTCCTCTCTCTCTCTCTCTCTCTCTCTCTCTCTCTCTCTCTCTCTGTCTCTCTCTCTCTCTCTATCTCTGCATCTCTCTGTCTCTGTCTCTCTCTTTGTCTCTGCGTCTCTCTGCCTCTCTGTCTGTCTGTCTGTCTGTCTGTCTCTCTCTTTCTCTGTGTGTTTCTCTCTGTTTCTCTGTTTCCTAGCTGCCTGCTCTATATGTCCCCTCCTGAGTGATGTTCTGGTGCACCACAGGCCCACAGTGGTGGCACCAAGTGACCTTAGACCAGACCTCTGTGACTGTGAGCTAAGATAAATCCCCCACCTTTTAAGTTGTTAGTACCAGATGTTATGTCGCAACAATGAAAGAACTGACACATCACAGAAACAAGAAGAACCAGCTTGATATCAGAAACATGCATTAAAAACGGAAAACCCTGCTGCTCAGTGCCATGGTCCCTTGCTCTGCTTCTGAGGGGCGGTCTGCAAGTGCCGACCCAGCTCTCGATAACAGTATGAAACCTCATCCCAAGCACCTCTGTACAGGACGATGCTTCAAACCAGACTGCCGCCATCTTCAGGCTGGGGCTGCTTGTCAGTGGCCATCCCAGCTGGCCTTGCTGACCGCTGATGCTCTCTCATGGAAGGAGGGGACAGGGGAACCGTAGCTTGGAGAAGTCAGCCACCCTTCTCAGGTCGTGGTCTGCAAGTCTGTCCCAAATGCCCACGGCCTCAGAGTCTCTGAGAAGGGCGCAGATGTTCTCACACGTGGGCTGTGACCCCCTGGGGGTCACATATGAGATGTTCTGCTTATCAGATGTTCACATTATGATTCATAACAGTATCAAAATTATAGTTCTGAAGTAGCATTTAAGTCTTTTTATGCTTGGGGGAGGCCACCACAACTTAAGGAACTGTATTAAGTGTTGCAGCATTAAAAAAGTTGAGAACCACTGGACTAGAGGATATGTGGGGGCAGTGCTGGGGGGCTCCAACTACACAGGCACTGGGGGAGGGGTCATCCTCCATGCCAGTGCAGAACTTCCTGTGAGACGGTCCCAAGGTCACCCATTGGTCTGTAAACAAGCCTAATAAATTACCTGGTTTCCCAGAATTAACCCTGATAGAATTGCACCTTGGTTTGCTGTAGGATTGTAGGAGGAAAAGACATTGTTTATAGCTCCCAAGGGAAGGAATTTAAGCATCTCCTCTCTTAAGCATTTTATCCATGGGAGAATTCTCTATGTGAGAAAATCTAAAGAGACGGCAGAGAAGACCCGACGAGGAGAGACCCCGGTGGTGATCGTTGCATAGGTCTGTTTTTCATGGATGATTCTGGGAGAAATTCTGAGAAAAACTGTAAACACTTTTCATGAAGTCCCAGTGACTGCCCCGGGGACCTCAGTGTCCCTCTTTTGCTTTTTTTGTTTTTCCCTTATTCTCCCCACGTATGCGTTTCCGATGCCCCGCAGTAAACTACTAAAGGCACATCCTTATTTCAAGTTCCAGTTTTAAGAAAGCTCACTGCACAGGGGGAGAGGAGGTGTGGCCAGCTGCCACACATGGTAGAGGCAGAGGAAGATGCTCCTTTGCCACCTCCCTTCCCCACAGCCTACGATTAACGAAGCGGCTCCCAGAAGTGAGCAGCTGCACAGACCAGAAAAACCACGCGTAGAGAAGTTTTTGTTTTGTTTTAAGTAAAAGAAACCTGGATTGAATGGAAAAGGTAACTCAGCACTTAGGGCGCTTCCTGCTTTTCAGTTCCGAGCTCCCACGTTGGGTGGTTTACGACTCCAGCACTGGGGATCCAGCGCCCTCTTTTGGCCTCTTCAGGTACTGCACATGCATGGCATACATTGACATCGACATACACACGTGTGTATACATAAAAATAAAAAATTAAAACATTTAAAGTTATATTTGATTATTTAACATTTTTGGGGTGTTTTGCCTTTATGTAAGTGTGTGCCTATTGCCTAAGGGGCCAGATGAGCGCATCGGATCTCCTGGATGGTTGTGAGTTCCACATGGGTGCTGGAACTTGAACCTGGGTCTTGTGCAAGAGCAGCCAGTGCTCCTAACCACAGAACCAAAGGGCCCTTAAAGAAGGACCAAAATGATGGATGCAATATAACTACACACTCTAAACAGTTCTAAGTCGTCACCTGTCATAGCCACACCCAGGTCACTTCCTGGTCCCATAAAGGTTCCAAAGCACTGATTTCCAGTGTAGGCAGGGATGGGAGGAAAAGCACTTTCACTCTCTCCTTAGGAGCACTTCCTCACACCCCACACTTCCGCTTACACTCACTCACTCACTCTGTCAACCAGAACTTACTTTTATAACCACAACTAAAGATTAGGAAAGAAAATTAGGAAATGAAATGTTTGACTCTGAGTAACCACCAGAAAGTGATCTTGCAAGGCATAGCCATCAAATTCAGTACAGATGTTCCCTCAGTCCAACGTAACACAGGAAAGAAGAAAAAAAATGAAGAACGGAACATGAAACAGAAGCCTGAAACAACGGAGAAGACATAAAATAGGCATTTCAATGACAGAAACTGAATGGTTTAAGTCACCAGTGAAAAGACAGAGGAGTTTACTGTAGCACTGTGTTTTTGTTTTTGTTTTTGCTGTGTTTTGAGATTTATTATTTTTTATTAGCACACTGAGTTTAGCCATGGCATTTTCATTCACACTTTGCTCTAATTCATCTCCATGTCCCACTCCTCCTCTCTCCTCCTCTCCCCTCCTCCTCCCCCTCCCTCCTCTCTCCTCCTCCTCCCCCTCCTCCCCCATTCCTCCCCCTCCTCCTCCCTCCTCCTCCCTCCTCCTCCCCCCTCCTCCTCCCCCATTCCTCCCCATCCTCCTCCCCCCTCCTCCTCCCCCATTCCTCTCCGTCCTCCTCCCTCCTCCTCCTCCCCCATTCCTCCCACACACTCCTCCCCCATTCCTCTCTGTCCTCCTCCCTCCCCCTCCTCCTCCTCCCTCCTCCCTCCTCTCCTCCTCCTCCCCCTCCTCCCCCATTCCTCCCCCTCCTCCTCCCTCCTCCTCCCCCTCCTCCCCCATCCCCCCCCTCCTCCTCCCCCCCCTCCTCCGCCCATTCCTCCCCGTCCTCCTCCCCCCTCCTCCGCCCCCCCATTCCTCCCCTCCTCCCTCCTCCTCCCTCCCCTTCCTCCACACACTCCTCCCCCATTCCTCTCTGTCCTCCTCCCTCCCCCTCCTCCCCATTCCTCCCCCTCCTCCCCTCCTCCTCCCCCCCCCTCCTCCCCCATTCCTCCCATCCGCCTCCCCACCTCCTCCCCCCCATTCCTCCTCCCCTCCTCCCCCCCCCTCCCCTCTCCTCCCCCATTCCTCCCCGTCCTCCTCCCTCCTCCTCCTCCCCCTCCCCCATTCCTCCCACACACTCCTCCCCCATTCCTCCCCGTCCTCCTCCCCTCCCCCTCCTCTCCCATTCCTCCCACACACTCCTCCCCCATTCCTCCCCATCCTCCTCCCTCATTCCTCCCCCTCCTCCCTCCTCCTCCTCCCCTATTCCTCCCACACACTCCTCCCCCATCCCTCCCTCCACTCCTCCCCTGACTTCTCCCTACTCCTCCCCTCCATTCCTTTCCCCACTTCTCCCCCCACTTCTCTCCCCCTCTTCCCCCCACACCTCCCCCCACTCCCCCCCACCCCACCCCCACATCCTGTCCCTTCTACCTCCAGGTCACACGGCCTTTACTCTTTCCCCATCACACCTGCCCTTAAGATCTTATCCTCCCCTCTTATGTTCCATCTGTTACACGCTGTGAACACTGTACCATTGTGTATACACTGCACAGCCTACACCCACTCATATGTTACACGCTGTGAACACAGTAGCATTGTGTATACACTGCACAGCCTACACCCACTCATATGTTACACGCTGTGAACACTGTACCACTGTGTACACACTGCACACCCTCACACCCACTCATATGTTACACGCTGTGAACACTGTACCATTGTGTATACACTGCACAGCCTACACCCACTCATATGTTACACGCTGTGAACACAGTAGCATTGTGTATACACTGCACAGCCTACACCCACTCATATGTTACACGCTGTGAACACTGTACCACTGTGTACACACTGCACACCCTCACACCCACTCATATGTTACACACTGTGAACACTGTCACAGCAAACCTGGATGTGCACATATCTGTGTGGCATTAGAGTCTTTGGGTGTAAATCCAGGATTTTAACTTCAAAGCTTGGTCCTATGGTGTATATATATATATGTACTTTATTTTCTAAAAGAGATAAATTTAAAAGGGAAGAGATAGACAAATATAAATAAAAGAAAATCAGACTCTTTAAACAGCCAGGATAATAATTGTGTCATATAAAATAGGACCAAAGATGCAGAATATCATATGGGATAAAGACAGGAGATAGAATAAAATAATCACATCTAAGAAATTCACTGTTTGTGCTCATAACATACTTAATGGAATAGACACAAAATACATCAGGCAGTATGGCAACATTAACATATAAATTTAAATCTAGACTGTGTATGAGAGAAAACATGGAATACTTATTTTTCTTAAGTTTATCTTACTTAACATAAAGATCTCCAGTTTCGTCCATTTTCCTACAAATGTCAAAACTTAATTTTTCTTTACAGCTGAATAAAACTCTCCCGCATTATGCGGCACATTTCTGTCACCTGTTAAGATGCTGGCGGACTCCAGCTGATCCACAGGCCGACTATTGAAATCCACAGCTGTAGCCGCGAATGCGTCTCTCTGCTTTTGCTGATAGCAATGGCACAGCTTGGGTTCACAGCCAGGAGGGGTCCAGCTGGATCAAGGCTCTATTGTTTTTAACTAGCATTCATTCTTTAACCAAATTTCTTACATAACACACACACACACACACACACACACACACACACACAACGCTTCTGTGTATCTGAGAAAGACCAATATTGAATATACATTGCAATTTCATTTTTTGTTTGTTTGTTTTGTTTTTTATTTTTTGAGGCAGGGTTTCTCTGTATAGCCTTGGCTGTCCTGGACTCCCTTTGTAGACCAGGCTGGCCTCGAACTCACAGCGACCTGCCTGCCTCTGTCTCCCAGGTGCTGGCACTAAAGGCGTGCGCCACAACACCCTCACATTGCAATTTCATGCTATAAAAAGAATAAATTTGAGTAAGGGGATGGAAGATAACGTGGGAAGTTATTATTCAGATCAGGTGTCCAGGACTGTGGTGTTAGAGTGTTGGCGGAATGCAGTCATGTGAGAATTCTAAGTGCTTGTGAGAAAACGCCAAGGAAAACAACACAGGAGCCTTGTAACCTCAGGTTCTTCAAACTACAGAATTGTTCTTGGAATATATTTTCATAGCCCTCCCACCACCCCACTCCCCCCACCCCCCCCGTGCCCCCCGCCCTGCCCCCAGGTGTAGCAGATAGGAGTGAGCTTACTTCAGCTGCTGTCATCCGCGTGCCTCTACGGAAAAAGATGCTTTCCCCACCGGCAGCCTGTTCTTGTAATTATACACCCACTCAGGTGACTCCTCTTAACCTCAGAGCAGGATTGGTCCGGTGCTCTGAATAGAGCTGGCTACTGCATGAAGCTTTAGTCGGCCTCTCTGTCCCAGCCCTGAAAGGCCACGGCTCTCTGTATGATATTGCAAAAATAAATCAGTAGCCAAGGCAGGCAGGTGAGAAGGGGTTGGATGAGCAAATCAAGGGTAGTGGAGCACCTCTGGTGGAGAGCACAGAGAGTGCAGATGTCTGATGATGGGAAAGCACTGGGCAGGGCTGAGGAAGGAGGCGTCAGCATGGAGCCCTCAGGAAGGGAAGAGGTCAAGAGTGCAAAGGCAAGGGCAGCCAGAAGTCAGACTGCATATAACAGTAGCTCTGAGTCCTTTCAGACGCCTCTTTACACCATGTAAAAAGGCTAATAGAAGTACAACCCACGCAAGCGTGCCGGGGAACACTTGGAGGTTTACTGTGTATTTGTGTCATTATTGTTAGTCTTTCCTCAAGAGGATGTGGTCATTTCATCAAATGAGGCCAAGCGCTTGTGAATGCCCAATTTTAGATGGCTCAGTAAGAGGCTTGCTCTATCAATACAGCCTTATCCAGCTCTTTAGCTCCCAGACCAAGAGATGCCGTAATATGCTATCTGCCCATCCCATCCCCATCCCAAGAGCTTCCTGATCAATAACCTGCCAGATCGAGACATTGGTTATTTGAAGTAACCTCTGCTGCCACTACAGCAGCCTCTCGTGCCTTGACCTTGGTGCTTCAGGATCGTCCTCAGCACCGTAACCCAAGTCGCCTGCTCTCCCACCGACCGAGAGCCTTCAAGGATGCTGGGCCTGCCTCGCTCTTCCGTCGTGTCCACAGATGCCTCCTTGGGCTTCCTGAAAGATGCGGTGGGGGATGGGGACACATGTTGCAAATGACAGATGAGCTTCAGACTCCTCCACGCCTGTGCCAAGAATGTTCTGACGTCAATTTCATGGAATGCTGCACCCAAAAGTTCAATCAATCAAAAAAGGAAGGCATCAAACCCGCCCGGCTGCACTAGCGCTCGCACGTTAAATGTAGACTCGCTTTTAAATGCATCCACATGAGCACATTTGGGCTGATCTAATTTTGACTTATTTCCTCCCTGGAGTAGCACTCTCCAGATTCATTGACAACATGTTCCTCGGGCTTTCATCTCTCTAGATGCTAGAAAAATATGGAAATTCTTTCAAAATATAAGCCATATGCTCCTCAGCTGAACTTGGCACTGGTCTCCTTGGAGCTCACTGAGCTCTGACTGTAGGCATGGACCTGCCGTCATCCCTGAGGTCAGAAAGGGACTTGAAAGGCACAGACGTCCTTCTGAAGGGGACCTGGCACCCCATCAACCAGGAGGCCATGAATCCTCAAGTGAGCTGAGTTTAGGAGAGTACATTTGGAACTGATTGAATGCAATTTTGTGCGTTTTAACACATTCAGAGACTTTATTACAATAAAAGACACGGCGAGATAGCTATATGCGGAGTCAGCATGAAAGTGGCAGCTATAAATATGTTCAGACAAGACTGTGTGTGCTCAGGGGGTATGGCCATAGAATTCAAATATATTCAGATGTAGGGTAGTCCTGGGGATGTGCCAAGAATAAAGTGACTTGCCAAAGCAGTGAAGCAACTTTTGATACTATTCAAAACGAAATAATGTATTATTCCTCTTAAAGAGCAGTACAGTCTTGATATTTTGTTGCATACTGAATACTCAATCAAGGGTAAATATTTTATCTATGTGACTATCTGTCCAGAAGTGGAAGGCTTGTGTAGGAAAGAGGTGACTGGCACTTTATGGTTGTGCATTGTATATTGCAAGACTAGCCCTCCACAAGATCCCGAAAGAACTGCCAGGAGATGTGTTGGGGGCTGGGCTGGTGATCTGTATTCTGATGCTGCCCAGATTAGCACAATCTCAGGTATACCTGTCCTTGTTTTGTAAACCTTGCCTAAGAAATTATTCCTGTTTGACCAATAAAAAGCGGATACCTGGGCAGGGTTGGGGAAGACGGTAGGCATGGCGATACCTGGGCAGGACCGGAGGAAGGTAGGCGGGGCAAAGGTTCTTGAGCTTTGGGAAGGATCTTGGGAGAAGCAGACAGGTATCAGAAGGGGCATGAAGAAAAAAGACGCGATGGGTTAGCATGGAGAGAAACCCCTGGCGGGATCGGTGTGGGTAGAGGGAAGCAGCCCAGAATTAGCAAGTATTTATGGAATTGTGGATGGGAGGAGCCCAGATAGAAATGATTAGAGCAGATGCCGTGCTATGGGGGCCTGGGAGGTAAGGGTAGTTCAGTAGGTGACATCGGCCACGCCCTAAGTGAGAGGAAGCTATTCTAAAATCTATCCGGTGTCTGGGTCTCTATTGATTGTGATGGTGAATTACCTAATACAAACGTGGTCAGTGTTAGGCTAATAAAAAGCCAAATTTTATGTTCACTGCAACAGACATAGCAGTCCATCTTCCTGAACACAAACCAGGCAGATGTCTTCCTGCCAGGCCCGGCGTGCAGCTTCCGAACCTCGCCGTGAGCGACACTGGGAGTCGGGCGGACCTATGTTGTTGCTGTGTTTGTTTGTTGTTTTTCATAGGCTGGCCTTGAACTCTGGGTTCTCCCCCTTAACCTACTTAATGTTGAGATGGCAGGCGTGTGCCACTGGGCCCAGCTCACCCCAGTGGCTTCTGTGGGGAGAACAGACTGTGCAAAAAGCAAAAAGAGCAGTGGAAAGCCTAGGCTACAGGTCCCAGAAGTCCAGAGACATTGACAGCTGTAGTGACTTTCCTGAAAGACCTCAAGGAAAGGAACATTTATTTTGCTTTTTGGATTCTAGGGTTCAGTGCCAGGTTGCTTGGGCAATATGGTGGTTGCTTTCTTTAGAGTGAGCAGAAAATGGAGAAACAACATTGAGGGAAGAACTGAGCTAAGCAGAGCCTCCAAGGTCAAGGCCCATGGAGAGTACTTTCCTCCAACCAGACCCCACCTCTTGCCTTCACCACCAATGCCCTCAGATTATGAATGCATCAACGGATTGACCCATCCATTAGACTGGAGCCCTAGGGACTGACTTGCCTCGTGAGGTACCATCACAGGTGCCCCCAAACAGTACTCACCTAATTTGCCAATGTTTCTGAACCAATTATGTTTAAAGCAAACTTAATAGAGGGGACAGGTGGCTCGAGCAAGGGGCAGTGGTGACAAATGTAAGGTTCTGGGTGTGTTTCTCGGGCAGCACAGGCAGGGTTTGCTGAGAACTGTTCTTGAACAAGCAAGAGAGCAAGGACAGTGCTAACAGCAGCTGTGAGAGGCTGTGCTGTTTACACGCATGGAAAATACACGTGGGGCGGTTTTTAGAGGTGGCAACCAAAGGTCTTGTTGTCAGGCTGGGAGAAGCCTGTTAGGAATCTGGCAGGGATGACGCAGGAGCAGGTGGGGATCGTGGCTGGAGTTATAAATCAGGGCATGGACCGAGCTTGAGTGGAATTTTAAAGGCCTGAGCCTGGATGTGATTCCCAGTAGGTAGGAGGGGGCAGGGCTGAAAGTATGCACGTAGAAGTGCTCTAAGAATCAGAGGCTGGAGCAGCCAGAGTAAAGCCATGTGGTCTATATTTTTTTTTTAACATAAAGCAACAATGATGTTAATAACTATTGGCGAGTTCTATTTCCCAGCCGTGCCCGGAAGTGAACTGAGGGCGTTGTGCTTACTCAGCAACTTCTCCACCTCGGAGCTACACTCCCAACCTCCAAGGTAATCATTTAATACCAGTAATCTCTTTGCGTTTGCTTTGTTCATGGTGGATAAACCGGAAGCAGAGGAGAGTGCCTCCAACCAGGCATTCAGGCTGACTGCAGATGTGCAGAGCCAGACAGCCGCCATTGCTGAGCACGTCTGAGCAAGGACTGACAGCACCACACGGTCATGTGTGTCACCGCACTGGCTACTCATCATGTGAGTGTCACCTCAACAAAAAGTAAAAGAGCAACTGTGAGACTGAGGCAATGGGGCTGGAGAGATCGCCCGGTGCCAGAGCACTGCCAGAGATCCTGGTTCGATTCCCAGCACCTACGTGGCTGCTCACGACCTTCTGTAACTCCATTCTAGAGGATCTGGCACATTCTTCTGGACTCAAGTCACCAGGCACACATGTGTGCACATACATACATGCAGGCAAAACACCATACACATCAAGAAAAAAACCCAAACCCTGCAAGGTAACTAAACATTGAAGTTGTGATGAGAAGTTCAGGTACCAAGATGGAGCAGTTGGGCAGGGATGGAGAGAGGTCAAGAAGCAGGAAGCTCTGGGGTAGGAAGGGTGGCCGACAAGGATTCGATTGACAAGGCAGACATGGAGTGAGAAGTCACAGAGAGCTGGTGGGAGGATGTGGCCCCGCAGTGCGTTAATGGCAGCATTAGGAGGGCGGGGGTCGGAATAGGCAAAAGGCTCAAAGGTAAAAGTTGTAGGGACTTTGACATGGGAGCAGCAAGGCCGGTCTAGCGGTGGCACTGGGGAGAGACGTCGCCAACCCAAAGGTCACAGGGCCCAGACTTTACAGATGAGAAAATGAGGAAGAAAGTGCATTAGCCGGCATCTGTGATGTCCTCCATGTCCTGCCTGCCGGTGCTGACACTCTCCTGCAGAGCGCCAGGCCTGCATGTAGAAGCACAGCAGAACTGACACTATGTTGCACGTAAGACAGGGCTATCACAGCTGTTGCCGCCTCTAGCTAGTGGTTCCCATGTTTTTTAAAAAAATATTTTATTAATTTATTCATATTACATCTCAATGGTTATCCCATCCCTTGTAACTTCCCATTCCTCCCTCCCTCTCATTTTCCCCCTACTCCCCTCCCCTATGACTGTGACTGAGGGGGACCTCCTCCCTGTGTATATGCTCATAGGGTATCAAGTCTCTTCTTGGTAGCCAGCTATCCTTCCTCTGAGTCCTCTGAGTCCAGGGACGTGGTCAAATATGGGGTACCAGAGTGGAGTCTGACTTCCCATGTTTTCTTTAGGGGAAGACAGCTGCCACAGCTTACACTGCCCTATGGAGAGGCCCTTAGGGTCAGGAACCGAAGTTCTTGATGATGGATTTGCGAGTGACCTTAGCAGCAGTCCCCAGCCCAAGTCAGCCTTCAGACGACAGAACGCTAGCTCACATCTCTGCTGCCATCGCTTGAGGCTCCCTGCGTAGACCGGCTTAGACCCTCCTGAAGTGGCCTACAGAAACTGGGGGACTATACATGCTCTGTGTTATAACCTGTTACATTTGGAGCGGTTTGTTAGGCAGCAATGGGTAAATAAGAGTTTTTGCCATTTATACAAACCCACAAAGCTAGCTAGCAGCCGATTTGAAAGGAGAGCACAGGGCTCCTAACTCTCACATTAGTGTTCTGTGAAAACACACTGTGTGCCAGAGTATCTTGGATTTCTCTTTGTCACTGGAGACAGGGACAGAGGTGGTATGATGTCAGCCGCCAACTCCACACAATCTAAATCACCTGGGAAGAAAGCCTCAAGGAGGGCTTGTCTGGATAAGATGTTGGGTACATCTGCGGGAGGCGGGGTTATCTTGGTTGTATTAACTGATGTGGGAAGACCTGCCCCCTGTGGGCGGCACCGGTCCCTAGGCAGGCGATCCTAAACTGTGTAAGTGTAGAAGTGGGCTGAGTGTAGAATGGTGTGCATCCATTCCTTCTCTGCTCTTGACAGTGAGTGTGACCAGATGCTTCAAGGTTCTGCCCTCTGTCTTCTCTGGTTGTGAATGAAGACAAACCCTTCCTTGCCTGCTTTCTGTCAGGGTGTTGTATCCCAGCAAAAGGAAAAAAGTAAAACTAAGAACTAAGACCCCGTTCTCCCTTAGGGGTGTCCATTCATGGCCTGGCTGAACCTCAGGGTGAGCCAATGTGAGGCAGAGCTGGCACTTTGTTAAGAGACATGTATTTATGACATAGTTCTTAAGCACAAGGGTTAATAGAAACAGGCCAAGGATGAGGCATGCCCAAGTGTGTATGGACTTCTCAAGGAGAGTTATATTTCGATTGCTCTCTCTCTCTCATTCCTTCCTTCCTTCCTTCCTTTGTTTTTAAATTTAATTATTTTTAACTTTATTGTGTATTTTGCTTGTGTGCGTGTGAACCGTGTGTGTGTGCATGCGCGTGCGTGCATGTGTGCCTGGTGCTCTTGGAGGTCAGAAGAGGATGCCAGATCCCCTGGGGCTGGCATTACAGACTGTTGTGATATCTCTGTGATTCCTACAAAACTTCCCTCCGTCCCCTCACTTCAACGTTGCTCCAAGTGTACTGCTTAGAACAAGGCTAACACTTTTTTCTGTAAACAAAAAGTTATAAGGTGAGTTTGGGGTATTTGTGATCTTGTTTGGATTTAGGAGTGAAAGAGGAGTGAAGCCTATATACACATTATTTAGGCCGGAAGTAAGTATAGCTTATTTATCGACAATTGGAAAATAGATGCTGTCTCTGTGGCAATTTAGGCTTTATCAATGGTACCTGAAGTTCCCTGCCTTCCTCAGCAGAGAGGGCAGGTCAGAGCCTGGGGTGAAGGGCTTATGGCACCCCACACAGTTTCCTCGCCATGTCACTATAATCTTCCAGTTTTTCATCTTCCTCATTTGGACTTCATATCTGTGATTCAGAAGGTATTGCCAGCATCCAGGAAACGGCTCGTGGCTCATGGCTTTGCTTTTTCATGAGCAAAGAAAAGAAAACCCTGTGCTGTGCTTCCTCCAGGGATACAGAGGGAAACTCAGCACCACAAATATCTCCTGTGTCCCCACCAGATGGTCACAGGCAAGCGTTTCTAAGGACCCTACAGCTTTGGGGTTCTGGAAGGGTTGGGATTAATGAAAATATGTGCAACTGCTTATTGGTAAAACCAGAAAAGCTTTTCTACTTGGCTTTTACCCACTGGGCGGAAATGGGTTCATGTGCCCTGGTACTCTTCATGCCTTTAAAATTCTTCAGTTACGTCTGACCTTCCTGAGTGGTTAATCAATGATGGGAACCTATGTCTGCATTTCTGCCTGTGACCTCTAAATGCAGTGTTCAGAGAAGGGCAGCTTGCCAAAGAGGCACTTTGTGGCTTCTGTTTCTATGTCGTGGTATCCGCAATCTGTATGGAGAGATCGTTATGTCAGAGAAAGGTCTTTAGTTTCTGTGACCCTTTGACTTGCTATTTGGATCTCAAGTTTTAAAATGCCATATTTGTTGGACTATAAGATGCACCTGACCATAAGACGTACTGTTTTTAAAGCAGTAAAACAAGAAAAATAGTAAATCGGACCATAAGGTACACCCTAATTTCACACACATACACACACTTTTGGGGGGGGGGAGGTGCATATTATGGTCTGAAAAATGCTGTTAAAAATGCAGTTAAACCACATTTGTTTTTTCCTGCCTTTAAAATATAACTAGAATCAAATTGCCTTTTAAAATGCTTACCTTGTTTCCCGTCAGAGAAGGGCCGCTCTCAGCCCCGGTCGGAGAAGCTTCTTTTGGAAGTGGATGATGGTGGACGTGAAGGCAACTGGTCCCAGAGCCGAGCACAGGCGACTGTGGAGTGCGTAAGCCTAAGCGGGAAGAAATCTATACCGCACAAGCCAAGGCTAAAGGAACGGTGTCGACGAGGGAGGAAAGGGAAGACGGGGATCCAGAGGCTGGAGAGGACTTCGGAGAAACAGTGTCCTCGGGACCCAAACGGCCTTTGTACTTGTGGACCCACATTCATGAGCTAGATCAAAGCAATGAGCATCGGTGGGGGAGGGGTGCCCCCAGCTGATGGTTGCTGGGGGAGCAAGCGGCATCCTTCTTCAGGGAGGTGGCCCCTGATAGGTAGCCAACAGGTGACTCTACACCCCTGTGCGTACAGGAAACACTAACTGGCCTTCGTGGGTGTGACGGTTCCCCACACTCTCAGGCATTTGGAGAGTTGGTCCCCAGCTGGTGGAACTTTGGGCTACTTTGGGTGGCGAGGCGGTGCCGGACAAAGTATGGCGCTGAGGGCGGCCTTCTTTCCTTTGTGCTTGTGGTTGGGGAAGCTCTCAGCTTTCAGCTCCTGCAACCATGCCTGCCTGCTGCCACGCGTCCCCATCACTGGACTCGCAGCAGTGATGGAGTCAGGAGAGGAGAGCTGTAGGGCAAAGGGCTCTGGTCCCAGGAATCGACCTGCTGTGCCTAGTTACAAGTTAGGGCGGCTATGAGGAAGTTCGGTCTCAGGGAAAATATGATGATGGCTTTAGAGTGCAGCCGCTGAGGCCTCCGGGCAAGCACACATGCTCCCTCGGGGACCTGAGGGGTGCGTTCTCTCAGCCATCACAGAGACCATTGCTCTGATGCAGGCGCAGAGGATGCTGCTCTCCTGGGCTACGGCAGCGGCAGGCTGACCTTTGACCTTTGTGGTTATTCTGACTCCGTTTGCCAACAGATGTGGCATGGAATATGACGGAAGGACAAGAGGCACAAATGCATCCATGTGTTTCTGTTGTATCAGAAATATGGGCTGTTATTTACTGAGGCACGGAAGACAGAATATTTAATCTCATTTGCCAACCAAATATATAGGCCTGGCTTCAAGGAAGATAGCTAACTTGGAGACACAAATTTGAAAATCATTTGTGCACACACACTGTTTAGAGACATGGGGCCTATCTTAGTTTTTAAAAAGTGTGTATGTGGGTGTGCCTCTCTATGGTGTATGTATGCACACGTGTGAGTGTGGGCACCCACAGAGTCCAGAAGAGGGTGTCAGATCCCCTGGGTGTGGAGTTAGAGATGACTCAGGTCCTCGGCACTCTCCCCGCCGGGCCTTCTCTCCAGCCCTGGCCTGGTCCACCAGACAGGTGTGTGTCACGGAGAAGGGTTTCAGATAATGCCCGACACAGGGAAGACTTCCTGAAAGATGGCAGGAGAAGCCCTCAGTGGGGCCTGGGGTGGGGCACAGAGGAGCAGGAGCCTGAATAAAAACCGTTTCTGGAACAGTAAATGCTCATGATCTTAACTACTAACCTATTGGATGAGAGTTCCACTAATACCTTGATGAGCGAACTGGCTCTAAATAATTGAGAAGAGCACACAGCCTATAAACACGGCAGACTTTTTCCCCGAGTGCTAAACCTACTGCGCTGCTCACTGTGTGTTCCTGGGCTCATTTCTTAGTTTCCCTTCACTTCTGCGTCCTCCTTTCCATAAGACAAATTGCAGAATTGTCGCCAGTCGTGGCTGAGAAGAGACCCAGTCAGCGGTGCACAGGCAGACCACGTGCCCTGTCTCACCTTAGTGGGAGAAGCTATGGTGGAAGGCTTCACTGCGGATGTTGTCAGGCTCCACTGCTGACTGACCTCTCCTGTTCTGCCTGGGAGACACACACACATACACACACACACACACACACACACACACACACGCCGTCCTCCCAAACCATCGGATTGCAGGTGTGTTTCACAAAACGCTGGTGCCTAAGCCTTTGTGGATTATCTCAAAGGGTTGAAAGATAACAGCTCTTCCTCGAAACTGAACATACAAATACACATGCACACATACATACATGCACATGCAAACCCAAGTCACACTTGGGGGTTGCATACCCCCATGTGACACTTATGTAGACACAAAGCAAGAGCATGTACATGCATACGCATGTCCCATATACACATATATACCTACACACATGCACATACATATACACACAAGGATATACTCACACAACCACACATTTATACACATATGCACACGTGTGTGTATATACACAATCATAATGCACATATACACATGCACATATGTTTACATGCAGACATGTATACACACAAAAGCATGCATACAAGCATACATTTGTATACATACACAGGACACCTGATGGTTGGTAAATATACCTGGGGACCGCCTCTGTGTTTCCCGGCACCTGCAGGTGGCAGTCTGATGAAGTAAGCTCATGGGAGCTACGCGGCAACATTTAATGTACCAAACAAGTCATGTGTCTACGAAGACACTAAGTACACAGACATGGACTTTTCAAAAAAGAGAGACACATTTTGAAAGTGCACCAAACTCAGTATAGTTGCCATCTTTTCATCTAACCTATCATTAAACAAATTCAAACACACATGCACAAGCTGTAGTGCTTTCTGCATTTCTCTGTATTTTTAAAGATGCAGTACAGGGGCTGGAGAGATGGCTCAGAGGTTAAGAGCACCACCTGCTCCTCCAGAGGTCGTGAGTTCTGTTCGCAGCAACCACATGGTGGCTCACAGCCATCTATAATGAGATCTGGTGCCCTCTTCTGGCCTGCAGGTATAAGGCAGTCATATACTATAAATAAATAAATAAATCTTAAAACAAAAACAAAAACAAGATAAGGTGAAGTCCCTCCATGATGCTGTAAAGGGGCCTCTGTTCCTTAGACTGACTTTGCTCAGTGAGGTGGCAGTTGGTCTTGCACGCCTCTGGGGTTGTGTTTTGCTCTGCTGGTCTTCTCTAGTACTGCTAGAAATACTCACACATTCTGCCAAAGCATCCTCCTCTTCTCTATTTCAAATAATAATACCACTTTTGCCCTCTGACCTCCACCCATGCCCTTTGGAATTTCCTCCCCCCACCCCCGACACATACACATATGCACATACACACACAATAAATAAAAATTTTAAAAACCTCAACAAGACTCCGGGGGCTAAGGAGGTGTGGCTCAGTGCTTATGAGTACTGATTGCTCTTCTAGAGGAGCAGGGTTTAGTTCCGGTGTCCACATGATGGCTCCCTACTGTCTACTGTCTGTGACTCCAGTTTCAAGGGGTCTTGCATCCTCTTCCGGTCTCTGAAGGTGCCAGGCACGCACGAGGTACAGACCATGCAGTCAAATACCCATACGGCAAAAATAAAAATATCTCTAAAAAACAAATACCTATGATTCTACTTAGTGCATAAGAGAAATACGTAGACAGATGGTCTTAAATCTATGCTTGTTACACTCTCCTGGCAAAGGGGAGGCCATGATCACGGAGGTGGTTTTCCCAGCAGAGGCTGGTCCTTTGTACTTGGATGTGCTGACCACACGTAAAGTTTGGGAAAGGCAGCTGCACAATTTGTGACAGCTTGCACCTGATGTACAAGAAAAAAGAAAAAGTTGCTCCTATCAGTATAAGATTTTACAGTCACTTAAAACAATTACTATATGTGATTTAATGCTAGAGCTCAAAAGACGTGCATAATCTTACAATTGTGTCTATACACAGATGATACAGAACTGTAGAAACAGGTCCCCCTGTTGTGTAGTGCGTCTACACCTCACATTAAAGTCTTTCTGTTGTTCTCTCCTTCTCCCCTCCCTCCCTCCCTCCCTCCTTCCTTCCTTCCTTCCTTCTCTCCTTCCTTCTCCCCTCCCTCCCTCCTCCTTCCCTCCCTCCCTCCCTTCCTTTGAGACAGAGTGTCACTATATATGGTTAACCTAAAATTTGAAATGAGGGCCAGGCTGGCCTTGAACCCCCAGGAACGTCCTGCCTCTGTCTCCCAAGTGCTGGGATTAACGTGGTGCCCCACTACATCCAGATCTAAACTGATCATATTTATTCTTATCCCAGAGCCCTGTCTTTGTACAGAGCCAAAGACACCCTCCTACAGATGAAATCTAAGACTCGTCTCCTCACTACTATATTCAGGAGAAGTATAAATATAACTTCTTCTTATTTACTTTTTAAAGTGTAATTCATTTTAAGTTTCCGTACAATAGCTTTCAGATTTCCCCCAAAACTAACATCACCACAGCCTGGTTCCTTGTCACCATCAGTCCTAAACACCAGCTCAGTCTCAGCCTGTACCTACTGCAGTGAGCCAATGAAGAACTAGACTCTATGAATATGAGTTTACACAGTAGCACCTTTAGGTGTTTAGGTTCACAGTTATTTTAATGTGTGCTGATTCATAAGCTGTAAATGCAATGCAAATCAAAATATTTATTTGAGATATAGACGTGACACTAGGTGGCGCTACCTGGCAATGTGATATCCGGGTTGAACTGGATGATATTGTTGATTTGTATGAATTGTATCCTTGTGTTTTGGTGTTCTGTGAGGCAGGGTCTCTCTTTGTAGCGCTACTGATCGAAACTCACAATGCCCAACAGTCTGCTCTCGAATGTGAGCCCTTCTCCTGCCCTTGTGTCTGGTTGGCATTGCCAGTGTGCACCACCATATTCGGTCAGACAATGGCTGTTGTATGTTGCCATATTCCACCATTATTCTAAAGGTACACAAAGAAAATTCAGTATTTATGATGTTAAAGTCATAAACTCTTAGCTTAAAAAAACAGGAGTCATCAGAAGACTGTAAGTAGAAAACCCACTTGTAGCTCTGTGTTGCAGTAGCTTTCGAACTTAATTTCTCTGTGGTGCAGGAGATGAGGCAGGAGCCTCTCAAGCCTGGATCCCACGCCACCCTCCACTTCCATGGTGCACATCACAGTCAGACTCATAATCTCACTGAGGTGCAGTGATTTGTGTTTTTTCTCAATTTTGACTCTTCTTCTGCCCCGGGCACAATTCTTTTTATGTTATTTTAGTTAGCGTGCAAATTATATATAAAGCTGTGTTTTGTTAGTGTTCCCCTACACACCTCTTCTTCTCTTCTGTCCTTCCTCTTCTCCCCTCTCTTACTGGCCACCTCGCCCCCGGGACAACCCTTCTTCCTCTTTTATGTCATAACTATAGATTCAGATACAGATACAGATTTAACATACAAGAAAAATGTGCAATATTTTGTCTTTCCTTCTCTGTTACCCTTTCTTATCACATTTTTCTCTATTCACTTAGGCCCTGACCTTTGTAGTCCCTTCCTCTTTCTCTTGGGCATACATACAGATTCTTCTTATATGAAAAACTGAGCTATCTCTCTTTCCAAGTCTGGTTTATTTCACTTAACATGATAGTTTTCAATTCCATTCATTTCCCCTGAAAAATCACATATTTCATTCACAATCACAGCTGAATAACACTCTGCTGTGTATAAATGCCACAGTCCACTGTGTGTAAATGCCACACCCCACTGTGTGTGTAAATGCCACACCCCACTGTGTGTAAATGTCACACTGTGCTGTGTATAAATGCCACATTATTTTACCCACCATTTGTTGATGGTTTCTTTCTAACTTGTGAATAATTCAGCAATAAACACGCACACACAGTATCTCCACGCTCTGCTGACTGAGCTTCCTCTTCCTGTGGAGAGGCTTATCAGGTGATTCTGGTTTTAGTTTGTTGAGAAACCTCCACACCTTTGAGAAACCGCTCTGAACCAGTTTGTACTCCCTTCAGCACTAATAAAGGCCCCTCTTTTCCCACAGCCCTGCCAGCGTTTGTTATTTTCTGCTGACTTGGGTGAGATGAAATCTCAAGATAGTTATAATCTTCTTCTTCTTCTTCTTCTTCTTCTTCTTCTTCTTCTTCTTCTTCTTCTTCTTCTTCTTCTTCTTCTTCCTCCTCCTCCTCCTCCTCCTCCTCCTCCTCCTCCTCCTCCTTTCTTCTTTCTCTTTTCTTCTGGCTTTCCAAGACAAGTTTTCTCTGAGTACCACTGGAGGTCCTGAAACTCACTCTGTAGACAAGGCTGGCCTTGAACCCAGAGATCTGCCTGTTTCTGCCTCCTGAGTGCAGGGATTAAAAGCCAGTGGCACCATGCCTGGCTGAACACTTTTCATGTATTTATTGGACAATCTGGCTGCTCCATAATCCAGAAACAACCCTTGTTAATGTCGCAAGCAATGTGCCAAATTCAGCATCCCTGCCTCTATCCCATGCTCCTCTCTGCAGCAGTGCTGCCCTGAGCCCTGCGCCCATGAGAAGTGATAGATCACAGTGTGCGCTTCCTCCCAACTCCAGCTTCTGCAGGCTCAGCACCCCAAAATTAGGTAGGGGAAAGTATTTATGCCACGGAAACCAGCTGATGCTTCAAATTGGGGTCTCTCTTCCTGGTAGCCATTTGCTCTGAGTTTCCCTGCACTTTGAGGATGGTGTCTGAGTTTCTCTGCACTCTGAGGATGGTGGGCACCGCCTTTGCCTCCACAAGCTCTTTCCCATCGTAGTGTCTTTGTGCCTCCATCTTAGGCATTGCTTTTTGTTAGCATTCTTCTGGAGTCAGTCTCTGTCTCTCCCTTCACTTTCAAATGCTAGCTAGCTTCAAAAACAGTCTTACTAATTCCTTTGTATTTAAACACTAACATTACAGGAAACACCACAGTCACATCGCTGTCTCTTTCCCACTATCCCTCTCCTCCACAGACTCCTTCACCACTCAGCGCAGACCTGTCCTGTACGGGTCTAACATCAAACCACAAATCTGATATTGTGTCTCACAGACAGACAGCTCAAACGCCTGAGCAAAGCAGAGCTGCAGATTTGACTGCACAAGGCCCTCTCTTTCCTCATCTCCGTTCCACCGCTCTCTGGTTCAGTGAGAGAACACCACATACTGCTCTGGTTGAAGCCAGACTCGGAGACTCATCTGTGGTTCTCCTCAACTCTCATCTGTTCAAATCAACGGATCTTGCCAACTTTAACTCCCATCTCTCTCTCTCTCTCTCTCTCTCTCTCTCTCTCTCTCTCTCTCTCTCTCTCTCCTTCTCCCTCTGCCTGTGCCTCAGCCTCCCAGAGTGCTTGGATTACATTCCATACACCACCACATCTGGCTGTCAAATAAGCGTACTCTTTCCATTGATGTTTATTTGATACCTTTGTTTATTTCTTGGTGGAATCAATGAATGTCCATAAATTAGGATTTTCCTAGTAGAAATAAGTAGTGAAAAAGCATTCAAATTATCCTAGCCTGGGACTGGGGAGGTGGCTCAGTCAGCAAAGGGCTTGCTGTACAAATGTGAGAACTTGGGTTTGGAGTTCCCGGCACCCACATAAGAGCTGAGCACAGAGGCACACCTGCAATTCCCCTCTGTGGGCAGAGAGAGAGAGAGAGAGAGAGAGAGAGAGAGAGAGAGAGAGAGAGAGAGAGAGAGCGAGCTTGGGGCTTGCTGGCCACACAGCCTAGCTGAATCAGTGGGGTTCAGGTTCAGTGAGAGACCTTGTCTCCAAAAATAAGATGGAGATCAGGACTGAAGAAGACACTCAATATCAACACCCATGTTCACATGTATACACATGTGAATATATACATAACACACACACACACACACACACACACACACACACACACACTTCTTAGCCTGAGACACAATGTAAAGTGCTAAATAAATGGTAACTTTATTGTTATTATTTCTCAGCTTAATTTAGTTTGACTTTAGCATTTCGGAGGGCCTGAATGAAGACCTGAGGCCTGAAGGAGGCAGCATCAAAGCTCATAATGTTGTCTGCTCCTTGATTTCATACACAGGCAGACCTAGCCAAGCAGACCAGCAAGGCTGAGAGGCACTGATGCATTTGTAGTGATCTGCCCAGGGCAGGACAGAAGAACAAGTAAGCTGTGCAGACCTGGGTTTCCCAAGCAAACCCACAGGGGATCGCACACTTGAATGCAGCAGTCTGAGTGGTCAGAGCTTGCTCCTGAGGCTTTGGTCGGATGCTTCTAAATTTAGTCCCAAGTTTGAATCAGAGAGTTCTGCAATTTTATCTTGCATTAAAAATGCAGCTGCTTGTTCAGAGCAGCAGGAGCTTGTTCAGTGCAGAATAGGGAAGTGCAGGGAGAAGAAAGTGCAGGGCTGGGGAAGTGCAGGGACAGGGAAGTGCAGGGATGGAAAACTGCAGGGAGAAGGAAGTGCAGGGACAGGGAAGTGCAGGGAGAAGGAAGTGCAGGGCTGGGGAAGTGCAGGGACAGGAAGCTGCAGGAAGAAGGAAGTACAGGGCTGGAGAAGTGCAGGGACAGGGAAGTGCAGGGACAACAAAGTACAGGGACAAGGAAGTACAGGGACAGGAAACTGCAGGGAGAAGGACAGGGAAGGGCAGGGAGAAGGAAGTGCAGGGCTGGGGAAGTACAGGGACAGGGAAGGGCAGGGTCAGGGACAGGGAAGTGCAGGGACAGGATAGTACAGAGATAGGGACATGCAGGGACAGGGAAGTGGAGGGAGAAGAAATTGAAGGACTGGGGAAGTACTGAGACAGGGTCAGGGAAGGGCAGGGACAAGGAAGTGCAGTGACAGAGAAGTGCAGTGACAGGGAAGTGCAGTGACAGGAAAGTGCAGGGACAGGGAAGTGCAGGGACAGGGAAGTGCAGGGACAGGGAAGTGCAGGGACAGAAAAGTGCAGGGACAGGGAAGTGCAGGGACAGAGGTGCTTGTGTTTTAAAAAAAGAAAGGAAAAGGAGGGCAGTTGGACAGAGAATGTCAGCTTACTGTACTGAAAGGAGTGCAGCCAAGTCCATTGAAGTCTAAGAACAGGAAGCCAGCATCACATTAAAGCCTTTGCCTTAAAGGAAAGATAGATGTTTTTTCAACTATGCATGAGCAGTGGCTGTGATGCCCTTAACCACCAGCACTTATCTACCATTGTGACGTGAAGGATGTCTGCCCAGGGGCCTCCAGATGGTTATTACATCCTGCTAAATCTTCAGGCTGTACCCTCTCTGTTCTCCTGATCTTCGATAAGGATTAGGACAGAACTTTCTGGAACTGGCTGCATCATTTTTGCAACTTCCACCCAAATATCCCTTTCCTAGAGAGGCAGTGGTGCAGAGATGCTTTCCGCGAAGAGTTGGTTCCCAGGACCCTTGCTCTTGCAGTTCCTTTAATCTGTGATATGAAAGAGTAAGAGACTAATTCTTTTTTTTTACATATACATTTATATTATGGCACATATATATGATAAACTACATACAGCAAGAAGAACCATGGAATAGCCAAGAATTATATAAATGTTACATTCATGGTGTTTTGGTTATTAAAAAAGAATTAATTAGAAAAAAAAAACAAAAATTGAAATTCTGGTTGCTCCATAGGATGCTATTCTTCTCATCCAAAAAAATTATTCATCATTAATAAATGTGTTTATACTGTAACCAGGAAGAGGTCTAGCTTCGCTAGAGGGAGCCTCAGAGCCACCATGAAAGAATAAATCACACCCTATCTCTAAGATGTTCTCTTTCTCTCTCTCTCTCTCTCAAGCAGGTTGGGATTACAGGCGTGAGCCACAAATCCACCCATTCAAGAGTATTCAACGCAGGATTTTCAGTAACAGTGAAGTTAGGAAAACTTCAATGACTGGCAAATGAAAACTGGTTATAGTAGCTGAAATAAACACAACGGACCGTACCACTGAGGCAGCACCTGGGACTCAGGTAGAAAAATTGTCAGGATAAATTGATAAATGAAAATGTGCTGTGTACAAATAGATCACGCGTGTCAGGGAGGGAGGGGGTGCAGGCGTGTCAGGGAGGGAGGGGTGCAGGCGTGTCAGGGAGGGAGGGGTGCAGGCGTGTCAAGGAGGGAGGGGGTGCAAGCGTGTCAGGGAGGGAGGGGGTGCAGGCGTGTCAGGGAGGGAGGGGTGCAGGCGTGTCAGGGAGGGAGGGGTGCAGGCGTGTCAGGGAGGGAGGGGGTGCAGGCGTTGTCAGGGAGGGAGGGGTGCAGCGGTGTCAGGGAGGGAGGGGGTGCAGGCGTGTCAGGGAGGGAGGGGTGCAGGCGTGTCAGGGAGGGAGGGTGCAGGCGTGTCAGGGAGGGAGGGTTGCAGACGTGTCAGGTAGGGAGGGGTGCAGGGCGTGTCAGGGAGGGAGGGGGTGCAGGCCGTGTCAGGGAGGGAGGGGTGCAGGTGTGTCAGGGAGGGAGGGTTGCAGGCGTGTCAGGAGGGAGGAGTGCAGGCGTGTCAGGGAGGGAGGGGTGCAGACGTGTAAGGAGGGAGTGGGTGCAGGTGTGTCAGGGAGGGAGGGGTGCAGGCGTGTCAGGGAGGGAGGGGTGCAGGCGTGTCAGGGAGGGAGGGGTGAGACGTGTCAGAGAGGGAGTGGGTGCAGGGCGAGTGTCCGGGAGGGAGGGGGTGCAGGCGCGTGTCAGGGAGGGAGGGGGTGCAGGTGTGTCAGGGAGGGAAGGGGTGCAGGCGTTGTCAGGGGAGGGAGGAGTGCAGGCGTGTCAGGGAGGGAGGGGTGAGGCGTGTAGGGGAAGGGAGGTGTGCAGGGCGTTTCAGGCAGGGAGGGGTTGCAGGCGTGTCAGGGAGGGAGGGGTGCAGGCGTGTCCAGGGAGGGAGGGTGCAGGCGTGTCAGGGAGGGAGGGGGGTGGAAGGAGGCGTGTCAGGGAGGGAGGGGTGCATGGCGGTAGGGAGGGAGGTGTGCAGGCGTGTCAGGGAGGGAGGGGTTGCAGGCGTGTCAGGGAGGGAGGGGGTGCAGGCGTGTCAGGGAGGGAGGGGGTGCAGGCTTGTCAGGGAGGGAGGGGTGCAGGCGTGTCAGGGAGGAGGGGTGCAGGCGTGTCAGGGAGGGAGGGGTGCAGGCGTGTCAGGGAGGGAGGGGGTGCAGGCGTGTCAGGGAGGGAGGGGTGCAGGCGTGTCAGGGAGGGAGGGGTGCAGGCGTGTCAGGGAGGAGGGGTGCAGGCGTGTCAGGGAGGGAGGGGTGCAGGCGTGTCAGGAGGGAGGGGTGCAGGCGTGTCAGGGAGGGAGGGGTGCAGGCGTGTCAGGGAGGGAGGGGTGCAGGCGTGTCAGGGAGGGAGGGGTGCAGGCGTGTCAGGGAGGGAGGGGTGCAGGCGTGTCAGGGAGGGAGGGGTGCAGGCGTGTCAGGGAGGGAGGGGGTGCAGGCGTGTCAGGGAGGGAGGGGTGCAGGCGTGTCAGGGAGGGAGGGGGTGCAGGCGTGTCAGGGAGGAAGGGGGTGCAGGCGTGTCAGGGAGGGAGGGGGTGCAGGATATCAGACAGCTATAGGTCTTAATTAACACTCCGAGGTCCATGGGTTAAAGGCTTGCAGGTAGCCACCTGCAAGCTTTAGTTAACTGAGGATGTACCCCAAAGGGGCTGTGAAATTCTGGTCTCTTTTTCCTCTCAGTTCTACTCTGCCACCCATTCCTGCTAGGACATTTTGTCCTATCTTAGCCCCCGAACAACAGGGCGGATTGGCCATGGCCTGGCTCCTGAGAAGCTGTGAGCTAAAACAGGTGTTTCACCTTGTAACACCTCCACCGAAGAGTTGCTGTAGGGATGCCCAGCTGACCAACAGCCCGTTGAACACTGATTTCTCCCAAGGAAGAAGCCTAGAAAGTGGATTAAAGTTGGATTTTGTTGTTTCTGAATGTTTGGTTCCAATTACTGGGATTATAGGCTTATACCGCCATGCCTGGCTTCTCTAGTGTCTTTTAACGTATGCTGTCTGTAGCTTTTTGCAGCAGGAACAAATGACCTGCCATGACACTCTCTGTCCACCTAGAAGCAAAGGTCAGAAATCAGCCTGAAATACTTTTTGAAGAGTCGGTTCTTAAATTTGAGTCCTTTTGCATAAAATCCCCTCAAGACAAAACTAAACCCCTCCTTAAAAAAAAAAAGTCTCAAGGAATAGCTCAGGGGCTCAGGCACAGGCCTGATGCCCCACAAGGGGTTCAGGCCTCAGTAATTTGTCCCCAACCCTGGAATGGAATTGTGCCTGGCACTTTCAGAGGCTGGACTTGGTGTCAAGCAGCAAAGAAGAAAATACAAATAAACATATGGAGGCTCCTGGGTGGCACAGGAGCCAGAGAGTGACTGACACCTGTGGGGGACACAGGAGCCGGAGAGTGATATCTGTGGGTCACTCTGCCCTGATTTCCCATGTATCATGGCTCTTTATTTTCTTGCGCTTTATTTTCTCACAGTCTGGAGGCTGGAAGTCTATAACCAAAGTGCCCAGGGCGCAGGCCTGTGCTGGGAGGAACCCATTCTGGATTGTAGGTGGCTACCCTCTTGCCGGGCCCTCACATGGCCAGGAGTCAGTGTGAGCAGGAGTGCCCGTGTCTTCTTCATGTAGTGGTAGGGACTGGACCCAGGGCTCGTTTATACCAGGTGGACACTCCACCCACTGAGCTCCACCCCAGCCCATTATCTCATAGTGCCATTGGACTTTTCAGTTTCCCTCTTCCCCAACATAGTTTTTATTAATTATTTGGGAATTTCTTTCAATGCACTCTGGTCACATTTGCTTCCCAATTGTGCCCCTCCCCCAAAAGAAAAAAAAAAAAAAACCCTAGCCAAGTCCAAGTCCAATTAGTGTTGCCCCGCATACTCCCTGGAACATCATCAAATTCCCAGTGGCAGCCCCTTAGAGGTGACTACATTTACCCCCACCTCCCTCAGAAGCCGTGACTGTGAAGAGCTACACTTCAGTATCCTTAGCATAAGTTTAAAGGCCCCTTTTCAGTAGTTTCATGTCTGGACTGTTTGTTTTGCAGCGGGGGGAGGGGGAAGAGGAGAGGTTGGCACAGAAACCTTCAAAATCCCACATTCTCAGTTGTGAGTCTGCAGTCTACTACAAAAGGAGCTTCTGTCAGGCTCAGGGGCGCACACACGTGATTCCAGCACCAGGGGTGGGTGGGGGGGGGGGGGGCAGGGGCAGGTGGATCACTGCAGGTTCGAGGCCAGCCTGGTCTCCAGAGCGAGTCCAGGACAGCCAGTGCTACACAGAGAAACCAACTCAAACAAAGGAAGCTCCTCTGCCGATCGCAGCAGGGAGGATGGACACGTCAGCATGGTCTCTGACTGGCAGCACGGATGACGGATGACGGATGATGGATGACGGATGACGGATGACGGATGACGGACTTCAGTGTAGATTCTGAGGCAGCTCCGACCACAGACATCAACATGGCCTCTGGCGGTAGCACTAACCACGGAAGTCTTTCAAGGGGGGCAGCTCAGAAGATGAATCATTTTTCATCTTAGATACCTTGTTGTTGCTTAGAGTCAGGGTGGTCATGTGGTTGGTCTGCGCTCGTGCGTGCGTGCGTGTGTGCATGCGTGCATGTGTGTGTGTATGTATGTGTGTGTGTGTACGTATGTGTGCGTGTGTGTGTGCGCGTGTGTGTGCGCGTGTGTGTGTGTGAGTGTGTATGTGTGTGTGTGCGTGTGTGTGTGTGTGTGTGCGTGTGTGTGTGTACACACTATGTGCACCTGTGGGTAGAGGAGAACATCTAGCACCCTGCTCTATCACTCTCCCACCTTATTCCTTTGAGCCAGGGTCTCTCCCTGGATCTGAAGTTCTCGGGGGGTTTTTTGTTTGCTTGTTTGTTTTTTTGTTTTTGTTTTCCGCAAGGCTTATATCCAGCAAGCTCCAGCGGCCTTCTTATCTCCATTGTCCTGAGTGATGGGGTCACAAGTATATTCATGGCCATGACCAGCTTGTGCTGTGCGTGCCGGGATCCACACTCTGGCCCTCGCAGTCCCAAAGCAAGCACTCAGCACTTGCTGGTCCATTATTCCAAACTTAAAGAGTTTCCATGTTATCGAATGGCTCAGCTGGTAAGGTGTGTGGAGTTGCCCAGACATGGGCTCTTGAGTTATGGTCTGGGTGTAGCGTTGCATCTGACCCCAGTGCTGGGTCAGGGGCCATGACAGGGGGCGTCCCTGAAGCCCCTTATCCAGCCAGCCTAGCCAAATAGATGAGTTTGGGTTGAGTAATGTAGCACGTGCTGAGTAAGACTTCTGGCCTTCAGACGTGTGCACATACTGACATCTACACACAAGAAAGTAATTCCCAGACACACACAGCCAAATATGCGCACACTAAACTCAAGTGCCTTTGCCTGCTGTGCCATCTCACATTCTGTTCGTTACTTTTATGTATTTTTATTGCTTTGTTTTCAGTAGGTTTTGTTGGTTACTGCATCTAATTGCTATCTTCTGTCTTGTTCACATCTGCTCTCAAGCCTGGGGTATAGCGCATGACCATAATCCCAACACTCTGCTCTCAAGCCTGGGGTACAGCGCATGACCATAATCCCAACACTCTGCTCTCAAGCCTGGGGTATAGCGCATGACCATAATCCCAACACTCGAGGGTCAGGAAGTGAAGGCCATCTTTGACTACACAGTGAATTTGAGTTTAAGGCCAGCCTGTGCTATCCCAGACCTCTCAAGTCCACCCTTGTGCCCCTCAAAAGAAACACACACACAGAGACACAGAGACACACAGAGACACAGAGACACACAGAGACACACAGAGAGAGACACATAGAGAGACACACACAGAGAGACACACAGAGATACATGCAGAGAGACACGCAGACACACACACACAGACACACACACACACAGAGACACACAGAGAGAGACACACAGAGAGACACACAGAGAGAGACACACAGAGAGAGACACACAGAGAGAGACACACGCAGAGAGACACACGCAGAGAGACACACACAGAGACACACACACAGACACACACAGACACACAGACAGACACACAGACACAGACACACACAGACACAGACACACACAGACACACACACACAGACACACACACACAGACACACACACATGGAACTAAGCATTGTAATATGTTAGAGTGTTTTTATATTTTATTTTTATTGTTTGGTATATTGACTATGTGCGTGTTCCCGCAGAGGCCATGCCTATGGGTGTCACATCCCCTGTAGCTGGAGTTGCGTGTGGTTCTGAGCTGCCTCATGTGGCTGCCGAACCCAGTCTGGTCCTCAGGATCAGTATAGTCTCTCAACCACTGAGCCATCTCCCGTGTTAGACTGGGCTTATTGTTGAAGAACTGGTTATCATCCCTCTCCTTAGTATTTTAACTTAAAATTGCATTTATTTATGTGTTGTTTGTGTGGAGGAGTGGAGCAACCGAGTGGGAGACAGAAGACAGTCTGTGGAGTCTCAACTCTCCTTCCATTGTGTGGGGCCTGGGGACTGAACTCAGATCATTAGGCTTGGCAGCAGATGCCTTTACCTACTGAGTCATCTCACCAGATTCTGTTTGTTACTTTTAAGTATTTTTGTTCTTTTCCTTCAGAAGATTTTACTGATTACTTCAGATTCACTGGTCTTTTTCTATTCAAGAATGTGATTTGATACTTGCTCTACTTCATGAAAAAATTTTTTGAGATATTATGTTTTCACTTCTAAACCCTTAGTTTGGTTCATTTCCTTGTTCTTTAATCTTTAATTTCTGTTATAATTAGGATATTGCATGTTCTCAGGACTCACTGAAGGCTTGGCCTCAGGCTGCTGGCAACTCCTAAGAGATAGTTAGACCAGGGCTGTGCTAACTTCACCAGTGAGTCCCGACTAGATCTTAGTTTAATGGGCTCACCAGGGCCTGGCTAACGGGGGAGGGGCTGAGAGGGGGTGACTTGAAGGTCTGTTGTGGTGCCATCCTCTTTCTCTCACACTTGTCTTTTCTCAGTGGAGCCAATTAACCATGGACGGAAGCCTCTGGAAGCATGGGTCAGGACAAATGTGGTGTCTTCTAAGCTGTCTTCCTCAGGCTATAGCTCAGTTTTCTGTCTACTTGACACATTTGGGAAGGGTGGGTCTCCACTGAGAGGCCTCTATAGAACTGGCCTGTAGGGGAGTCTTGATTGATAATGGGTGGGGAAGGGCCCAGCCCATTGCAGGTGGTGCCAATCCTGGGCTGGCAGTCCTGGGTTCTGTAAGAAGCAGGCTGAGCAAGCCATGGGGAGCAAGCCAGTAAGCAGTAAGCAGCGCCCTCCACAGCCTCTGCCTCAGCTCCTGCCTCCAGGTTCCTGCCTTGAATTCCAGCCTGGCTTCCGCTGATGACTGCCTGTAATGTGAAGTGTAAGGCAAATAAACCCCTTTTCCTCCAAGTTGCTTTTGGTCATGGAGTTTATGACAGCCATGGGAAGCGAATTAGGACACAAGCCTTTTGTCACAGCTGTATAATATAGAAAGAGCCAGAACAATTTATTTCCTCATCACATCCTTTGCCTTCTTGTCAATGTGTGGACACAGCTGACCCACATTATCACTGTTGTCTGCTAGTTACAGTCTGTCTGTCTGTCCTTCTGAGCCTGTGCTAATGTCTGGGTTGTGTTTGGCTTTGAGGTAGACTCTCCTTGGCGTCTTCAACTATTTCTGACAGGACACTGAGTGCTGCAGCCTTCCTTTACTTTATTGAATGTTGATTTTACTTGTTATTGTTTGTCATTCCCGTCGGCTGTTAAGGTCTTTCCAGACCAATTTGCTCTTTTCGAGGCCTTTTAAAAAGCATGAGAGTGGATAGAGCATATCCTTCACTCTGGCAATATTTGAGCTTTCCTAGTCAAGTGCGACTCTTGTCCGTCCTCCACCAAATACCTTAGATTAATCACCAGCAAACGGCCTCCTTAGAGAGTGTGTGAGCCCAAGGAGCTGCTTAGTTTTCAAGTGTTTGTCCACTTCTCTCTCTGGATCTCCAAGTGATGTGCCCAGAGGTCAGGAAGGCCTCAGGAGGGTGCCTGTGAACATTGAGAGTTCTTTCTCTATACCCGCCCCGCCCCTCACCCCTCCCCTTCCCCTTCCCCACGCTTCCCCTTCCCCCTCCACACACACCTGTGAGCTCTGTCCTCCCCACCCTTTTGGGGATACGAACACTTCTAAACTCAGTGAAATGAATGAGATCTGCTGCCTGAGTTCCTCTTCCCTCCGCCAGTGTTCTGGGAATTTTTTCTGGTCAGGACCTCGAGCGTTCTGCACCAATCATCTAATTTTCCTCTTTTCTTAGGAACCATCCATCGTCTTGAGATGCCTTGTGTTCAACAGCTAAAATAGCTGCTTCACTTATTTAATTCAAGTTTTTAGTTGGGGAACACAAGTCCAACTGCTGCTTTGTCGTGTCTAGGAGCACGGGTGTAGGACTGTCTCCTCCGCAGATTCTAAAGGGACTTGGGTAACACCTTGAGAAAGGGCCACGCCCTTGCCTCTCACCCTCCTAGCTGCCATCAACTGCCAACTGCTCCTCAGCTAGGGGTGACACCTCATGGCCACCTCCCTCCTCCATGTTGAGATTTTATGTGGCTTGATTCTTCACAGGTCTCGTGCGTGCTGTCACAATGGCGGTCAGCTTGTGTGAATGTGTGTGTGTGTGTGTGTGTGTGTGTGTGTGCACGCGCGTGTGTGCACCTTGTGGAGTCAGGGCCACCCTGCTCTCCTGGAGTCACCTATGGCTCTTATCATCTTTCTGTTTTCTGCAATGACCCCTGAGCCTTGGGGGGAGGGGTGTGAACAGATGCCCACCTAGGGCTGAGCATTCTGAAGCCTCTTCTGCTTGGCATCTGGCCAGTTGTAGGTCTCTGTGTTAGCAATCAGTAGTCACCATAACACAAACTCCTGTGATGAGATACATTGACCTGTGGGTGGGATAATGAGTCATTAGGGGCCTGTTTCATAATACTACGTCCGGGGCTGGAGAGATGACTCAGAGGTTAAGAGCACTGGATATTCTTCCAAAGGTCCTGAGTTCAATTCCCAGCAACCACATGGGGGCTCACAACCATCTATAACGAGATCTGGTGCCCTCTTCTGGCAGGCAGGCACACATGCAATACAGAACATTGTATACAAAATAAATAAATAAATCATAAAAAAAAATAGTACATCCATTTAACAGAGTAATAGGTAGTGGGTTCTGGGGCCCAGGACTTACCCAGCCCTGGGTTGTTGGTCCCTTGACAGTGGCAAGTGTGACTCCATCATAGAGAGCAGGCCTTGAGTCCAGTCAGAAGGTGGTTGGCGACCCCCATGACCTTCATGCCACTGTTGCATCAAGGCAATATCTCACTAGGCTGGTCATTATTTTACCTCACAGGATTCATAGTCAGGGAGGACTGATGATTTACTTTATCCACAGTTGGCCTGACTAGCACCGTCTAACAGCCCTACACCATGAAAGCTACCTGTAGGGATGACGTTTCCATGCCAGAATTACCTTGATCTCTATATGTATATATTTTATTTTTACATCTGTCTGGTATTGTTCAGTTTTTCAGTGAAATTTATGTTTTTAACTCACTCTAATTGGTATATTTGTAATTCCTTAGTTTATTGACATATGCAGTATTCTCAGCTGTTAAGTGTTGGCTCTCCTACATGTTTTTAATTTTCTTGGGATTTTTATTATTTGTACATCAATCCTTCTCCTATCTTCCATCTATCCTTTAAAAATGTTTTAATTAATCTTCAAGACAGAGTTTCTCTATGTAGCCTTAACTCTTCTGGACTCACTTTGTAGATTGGGCTGGCCTCAAATTCACAGAGATCCACCTGTCTCTGCCTCCCAGAGTGCTGGGATTAGTTAAAATATTTTTTTATACAGTATATTCTTTCCCTTCCCCCAACTTCTCCCAGATCCTACCCTCCTCTCTACCCACCCAATTGCATGTTCTTTCTCTCAAAAAGAAAAACAAACAAAAAATGAAAACCAAGACAGACAAACTAAAAGAAAAAAGAAAATCAATAAAACAACATATAAAAAAGGGAGGAAGAAAGGAAAGAAGAGAAAAGGAAAGAAAAGAAAAGAAAGGAAAAGAAAAACCCACACAAAACCCATGGAGTCTGTTTTGTGTTGGCCAACTACTCCTGGTCATGGAGCTCACCCTGGAGTGTGGCTGAACCCCTCCCCCCTCCCCCAGGGACACTCCATTTGAGAAACTGCCCTTCCCTTTCCCAGCAGGCATCAGTTACAAATAGCTTCTTGGTCATGGGCAGGACTTTGTGCCCACTTCCCTTCTCAGTGCTGGGACTTTGGTTTGATCTGTGCAGTCATGTGCGAGCTGTCACAGCCTCCCTGAGTTCATATGTGCATCAGTCCTGCTGTGTCTGGAGGACGCTGTTTCCTTGGAGTCACGCGTTGCCTCAGGCTCTCACAGTCCTTCGGCCTCCTCTCCCACATAGACCCCTGAGCCTGGAGGGTGAACGCTCTGATGTGCCTCAGCTCTGCACATTGCCCAGCTGTGTGTTACCATCCTCTGCAGGAAGCAGCTTCGCTGATGCGGGTAGACCACCGATGCTCTGGCCTGAGTCCCAGCCTGGGGTCTCCTCCATCTGTCCTGACCATTGTGTGTGTGTGTGTGAGTGTGATCTGCTGCCTACATTAATTTTAAATACTTACGTCCAATGCTACTTCATTTCTGTTTTAGTCTACCTAGCCACTGAATAGAAAAGAAAATCCTGACAGTAGTTTGTTTCCTTTTTTTTTTTTGAGTTTACTTGATCATTTTTGATAATCTACCAAGTTGGTGATATGTATCTATTATTATTATTATTATTATTATTATTATTATTATTATTATTATTATTATTATTATTATATTTAGGTTTTTTGAGACAGGGTTTCTCTGTGTAACAGTCCTGACTGTCCTAGACTTGCTTTTGTAGACCAGGCTGGCCTTGAACTCATAGCAATCCTCCTGCCTCTGCCTCCTAAGTGCTGCCATTAAAGGCGTGCACCACCACATCCGGCTTGTATCTATTATTTTATTACTTTATATATTTTATCCCTAATTTATATTTGCTGATTGGGGATCTACCCATAGTTAGTGTCTACACCTGTTGGTGCAACTGATCCTTTCCCAGGGTCGACTATTTTCTTGTATGTTGATGGCCTTTGAAGCTTGCATCATTTTTGGTGGATTTTATTCCATGGGAAATTTTGAGGTTTACATTGGGGATGATTTAAAAATATTTATTCTAATCTCCCTCCCAGCCCCTGCAGTGTGTGTGTGTGTGTGCACACATGTGTACGTGTGTATCCACAGGGGCCAGAAGAGGGGATCAGAGCCCCTGGAGCTGGAGTTAGGGGTCATTGAGGTGGGTGCTGGGTCTGAACTCAGGTCCCCTGACAGAGCGGCCCCAGCCCCCAGGGAGCCATTATAACATAGAATTTTGCTTTGTTTTCTTGAAAGTCTGAGGTTTTCCACTAACCTGAGGCCACTTAACCTTCTATAGAAGCCTGGCTTACAAGAAGCCTGAGCCATCCTCTCTCTGAGGTCTGGTCTTGCTTGCCCGACGTCCTTGTGGTCCACTGCCCAGAGGGCACCTGAGAGGTGTTTGATGCAACAGTACTAGACGCCCTTTTGAACCTGAAGCCACGTATTAAGCAGAATTATTCTCACGCTGCTTGTAAGAAGTTCAGGTTAAGAATGGGAAATGATAGGAGCAACAGCTGAAAGCTGTGGGAGTGAAATCAATATGCAACCACTTAAAAACAGAAGCAGGGCAATGCACACTGCTCCCTCCAGCCTAACTTGAAAACGTATTCTCTGCAAGAATCAAAAGTAACAAAGCATTTTTGTTTTCTTTCAGGCAGATTCGAATGCATTTCTTCTTTTGGTCAATCCAAATTCTGCCTTCCAATTTATAGTATAGAATTTATAGCCTGGCTGGCATCTCTTAATCTTTAAAATGGTCCTCAGCATGCCCCTGGTTCTTTTCTGCTTGCCTGTAGTGATTATTATTATGGGAGAGTCTGTCTTGATCCTTACAGGTTGGAAGAATTAGTTTTTAGACTCTAATGCTCTGGAGATTCCTGAATGTGGCCAGCTCTGAAGGCATTTCCCAGGAGCCTCTGGGGCTGGTGGTGGTGGTGGTGGTGGGGGTAGTGGAGTGCAGTGGGGGGAGGGGTGCCTCTGGTCAAGCGCTCACCCCCCAGAGCATGAGGACTTCTGATCAGGTCCCCAGAGCCCACAAAGAAGCTGGTATGGTGCCAGGTGCCTGAACCCAGCACTGGGGGTGGGGAGGGGACGGGTGAGGAGGGGACAGGTAGATCCCACTCACCAACCTGGAGACAGTAAGCTCCAGGTTCAGTGAAGAGACCCTGTCTCAAAAAATAAGGTGGAGGGTGACGAAGGAAGACACCTATCTCTGGTACCCATCCATGCACATATATGTGAGCACATGTGCACACACAGACACATACACAAAACACACACATCAACAAGTACAGATATATAAATTAGCCATACATATGTTAAAACTCGGAACTGACGCTGAACCTGAAGATAAAATTCAATTCACAGGACAACCTTTTAGCCGAAGATGAGCTTTGATAGTAAGCTTATTTTTTTTTTAAGCTGCCAGGACCTGAGTAGACATGTCCTTCAGTGTCCATGGGTGACTAGTTCCAGTGCCCTTGGAGTGAATAGTCAAAATTCTAATATAAAATGCTGTCATATTTGCATGTAAACTATACATTTCTGACTGTATTCTTGAAATCATTTCCAGCTTAGTTATAATAACTAATGCAATGGAAATGCAATATAAAATGATGTATTAGGTCATTTAGGAAACCAGGGCAAAAAACATATACTCATGTGTAAAAGTAACTTTTATTCTCCTGGCTCAATTGTCGTCTGGGAGGCTTACTGCCCCCTTCTGCTGGCCTTGGCTTAGAGTGTTTTCAGCCTCTGAGACTCACTGCTTAATGAGCTCACCCTTACTTGCTCTTTCTGAGCTCTGGGATGGCTGGTTCAACTCAGCTGTTGTGGCTCAAACTCTTCTCCCTGCTGACTTATTCAATCTCTCTAGGCCTGGAATTGCTCTGCTCGGCCTCCAACTAACTCGGCCATCTGCTCTAATCTTCTGGCTTTTTCTCATTTTCTGGCCTGTTCCGTGTTCACCTGAGTTCTCTCTTTGCAACCCATCTCTCTATTACTGTCGTGGTACAAACTGCCTCTTAAGTAGCTTCTTCTCATGAGAGATTGGCATATCCTATTCTGTCAAATCTTCTCTGATTCGTCACCTTTTCTGCCACTCAATTAGACATCACTTTCAAACACGGGTGCTTCCTTCTGCAAACTAACTTTACCTTCCTTTGGGATTAAAGGCATGTACCACCATGCCTAGACCTAAGCTTTTCTTTACCTGATACTTGTTCTGGCCCAGGCTGGCCTTGAACTCAGGTCTGTTTGCCTCTGCCTCCTGGATTAAAGCCAGGTCACACAGACTTAGAAGGCCTTTGGATGTGATCTCTTGCCAGAACAGCCATGTTCTGAATTAACATTCCTCTGCATCCAGGATCAATACAAGCACAACTTAGTCTCTTAAGACAGGCGTTGCTACGTAACCCGGGCTGGCCTTGAACTCACGATCCCCTTGCCTTGGCCCCCTGAGTGCTGGGATTGTAGGCATGTACCATCATGTCTGATGAGATACAGTTATTCTATTCAGTTTGGCCCACAATTGATTAAATGTGTAGATGTGAAACCCACAGCTAAGTTGAGGGCTGATGACAGTCTCTTTCTGCCTAAAACACTCCGTACACTGCTTTATCCAGACACAGTTAGGAGCATATTTTATGGCCATCTGTGTGGTCTATTGTAAGCATCTTGAGGACACGAGGGTAAGATCTGCTTGTACTGTATCTGTGGTGGTACAATGAGGTGACAAGATGGCTGTGGCAGATGAGGGAAGGGACTGTCCCTGTATGACACCTGCGGTCATGCACACGCTGGAGCACACTTGTGGAATGGTCAACAGGATTGCCAATGTCCAAAGAGTCCTTAATAGTGTTTTGGAGGAAGAGAAAACACACAGTGCGGTCCTTACACAGCAATGCAAAGCAACACTTTAAGCAGCCGTGTGCCAGGAGATTCTGAAAAGCGCATGGAAGTTGAGAGGTACCAGAGGGCATGGAAGTAGCAGGGAACATTTTGTAAGATGGCTTATGGGTTAATTTGGGTGGAAGGAAGGCGTCTGCCGAGGATAGTGAGGAGGAAGAAAGGCAGGGATGGAAAACGCATCATTATAGAGAAATGTTAGCCGGGAAAGCAGTCACGCAGCGCGTTTGGGAGATAGCTGGAGTGGAGGTGAACGGGAGGGGCAGGCGTGCCCAAAGCATCCAGCACATGGGCCATGCCTGCCCCGCTCACTGTTGTGGACCTCCTACCTGCCACAAAGGTTGGCACATAGCATATGCTCACTAAATCTTTTTTGGAGGGATTGCTTGGCTAAAACACTGAGACTATCTGGAGATCAGCGAGGGTAACCTGCAGGTATCATCCCCAAAACAACAACAAAAGCAATAAAATAAACTAAAATAATCTCAAGACAACATTAAAGAAGGAGGAAGAGGCTGGGGGCAAGCCGAGCGGGGGCTAGCTGAGCGTGGGGGGCTAGCCTGTACTCACTCAGTGAGAAGGGTTAAAAGTGATCTGAGGGCAGAGGGAAAGAAGTCATTTTGAGACCGAAGCACTGGACTGCTGCCCGTTGGCTACTTTTCTGTATAAAACGCAGGGGAAGGGATGTTGTCAAGGCGACAGAGCGAGTGGCTCTTCACTGCGGAGTTTAGCAGTTGCTGTTCAAGTTTGCAATTTTCTTTTCTCAGTACGTCTTCCTCACACTTCCCTGACGACATCGACGGGATCATATGGTTGGGCTTTCTCCAATTATCTGCTAATTAGTTTTCCTAGACTGTGTACACCTGTTCTTTGAATGTCTCTCAATTGCGGGACCTATTTTGTGATCCCGTTTTATAAGGAGACTTTGGAGGAGCTTTCCTAGAAAATAACTAGACCTTTCTGGAGTGTAGAGGAAGCGAGGCCTGAGAGGGGCTTAGGGCGTTTCCAGCTCAGGGTTAGCTGTCCTTTGCTGGCCTTAGCAGTACCACAGCAGTCTACACATCTCTAGAGCAGCAGACTTTCCCCCGTGTCTTCCAGAAAGGGATTTCCTTGCCTTCACTGCACGCTCTCTCCCCTCATCCCTGTCCCATCCCACCCACCAGGTTTTCTAGAGCTGAGCTGGCCTTGATGGGGGGTCATGGCTGATCCTGCTTATGGACAGCAAGGACAGCTCCCCAGTCAGGGTCAACTACCCCACCCCACCCCCAGGTGACCCATCACTCCTAACAGTGTCTCTTTGGGACTAAGGCTGGAAGCTGGAAAACATTCACTGGTAGAAATGCCCCCACCCCCACCCCGCATCATCATCATCTGGGACAGAGTGTGGACGACACAGACCCCTATCACAGGCCGCCCCACCTTGCTCAGGAACAAAAGCTCCGCTTGGCGCCGTAGCCAAGCGGGCAGTGCGTACCCAGCCACCGCTGGACCCGAGTGGGCCCGGCCCGCAGGCACGGGGCGGGGGAGCCGGCCCCGCCCAGCCGGCCGTAGCTGTCACAGCGCCGCGCCCTGCAGATCCCCGGCTGCCGCCCGACTGCCGAAGCCGAGCAGGTGTCCTGCGAGAGGCGTCCGCCCGGGCTCCCGGAGACGCGCGAGCCGGTGTGCGCGTCTCGGGATCTTCTCCTCCCCACGCCCTGCGGGTTTCTCCTCCCCTCCTGCATCGGCTGTGGCTGCCTGAGCCATGTCCACCCGAGGTGAGTAGGGCTCAGATGGCGTAGTGTACCGACCCGGCGCGGGGTCCGGGGCAGGGCGCGCTGGGCGGGTGCCCGAGGGCAAGGGGCTTCGCGAGCCGAGCTGGCGCCAGCCCGGCCTGAAACTTTGGCAGCAGCCCCCCTGGGCTCCTAGGCTGGGAAAGGAAGCGCTCGCCCTTGACCTTGGTCGCCGGATGTGGGCGAAGCCTGAGGGCCAAGGTCCAGTGCCCAGCCCACCTGTGTTGGCTGCGCCTCTGGCCTGGGAAGGTGTGGGGGATGGGCTGGCCACTGCCATGCCTGCTGAAGAGCTATGGGAAGGCTGGCTGGGAAGAAGAGCATTTTTTTCCTCCTTTCTTGTTACCATTTTGAAGCTCAGTTATGGAAGAAATCCAGGGCTTGATGCAGCAGGATTTAAAGCTGCAGGGTTTATACTCCATTAAAAAAAAAGTAATTTTACCTGTACTAACCTTTGACTGGGGTCCCATTTCTCCTCCCACCTATCTTGATCTGGAGCGGAAACAATTGCTTGCAGGTGAAATGGAAGGATGAAAAAGAAAGAAAAAAAATCGGAATTGCTTTTCAGGCAGGAGTGAAGGGAACGAATTTCTTGCCATCTGGATATAGCCGTGGTGCTTGGAGAGTGAGTTAGTCATAGCTCAGTGGCTGCTACTATGAGTGAAATATTAAAGAGATCAAGTCATTGTGCAGCTTGCGAGCAATTAAAATGAAGTGGCTTGGTTTCTTTGTCATAAGCATTGGAGGAAAATATTGATTATTTTTAGAAAGTGTACTTGCAAAGCAGTAACTTCTGCATCCTTGACTCCCCTTGAAACAGCGTGTGTGACAGGTTGCAGCTTTGGCTGGTTTTCGTAAGGGAGAAGCTTAGGCATTCGATTACATTGTTAGATAATTAAGCATAGCTTTTCAGGGTCATGCTGGGAATTATAAATAATCTCTTTTCAGAATGCTTAAAATCCATTTTGAGGAATCTGCTCTTGGTTGATGCCTGTTCTGGCCATGTGCTTGTTCAGCGCATAGCTAGAAACGGGATAGGAAGCTGGAATATACTGTTGAGATGATCAGGCTAGAGAGACCCTGAGTTGTGACCTGCCGATCATGGCCGATAATCTGTGCGAGTTAGGGTTGGAGGAGGGGATGGGTGAAGCCGGTGTGGAAGGCTCCTGATGGGTAGGCTCTCCTCGAGCTCTGCAGCCCAGGCCTTCAGCCCTGACCCTTGTACTCACTACAGATGGCAAGGAACGTGTGAGGGAAATGTGTCAGGAGGTGTATGACTCTCTTGGGTAAAGGTCCACATGACGTGGCTTTATCTACCACTGAAATCCCTTCCTGCAGCCTTCTGACTATTGCTGCCCGTTAGCCACTGGGAAATGTGGCATGTCTTCAGTGTCACGTGGTCTCTGTGGCTTACCTGGAGTGTCAGATGGAGATAGCCCAATGACTAAAAGGGGCTAACGTCCTGCACGGAACCTGCTTTCCCAAGAACCGCAGAGCCTACAGAAAGCAGGGTGATTGCCTATTTCCCACTCAAGCTCAGGCTGGTAAATGTGCTGGTCAGTTTCAACTGCCAATTGGCGTAAGCTGGGTCATCTGGGAAGAGCATCTTTAGGTATTATCTAGGTGTGGTTGGCCTGTGGCATGTCTGAGGGGGGGGGCGTTTTGGTTATTAGTTGATATAAGAAGACACTCCTGAAGTAAGCCGCGGCTGCGCCCTGAGCTGTGCACGAGAGAAGAGGGCCAGCTAAGCACCTGAGCTGTGCACGAGAGAAGAGGGCCAGCTAAGCACGGGAGAGCATGCTGCCACACGTTTGTTCCCTCTGATCTTGCCTGTGAATGTGGAACTTTGAGTTTCTGCCTTGATTTCCCCACAATATTGGAGTGTGTCCTGTGATCAGAAGTCAAAAACACAAAGACAAAAATCCTTCCTCCCATAAGCTGCTTTGGCCGGGGTGCATTACAGCAGAGACAGCAATGACACAAGAGCAACGGTCGTGGGTCTAGTAGCTTAGAGCCTGACTGACGTTGCAGAAAGAAGACATCACACAGTATACTAGTTACTGAAGCCTTTTTTTGTCAGGCACTCCGTATCCATTATATAACGGAATCCCTCCAATAACACAAGGAGTGGGTGCTAGCTTTACCTGCCATTTGCAGAAGGAACTGAGGTTTTGTGGACACTGCCCACACATCACTGGTTGGTAACTGGGAGGCCATACTCTCCATCCAACGCTGTCTCATTCAGGTCCTTTCACCAGAACATCCAGAGACATCTTCACAGGTGTTTTGTGATGTCACAGGGCGTGGGGGGAACATGACTTCCTGTGTTTCATGATACCCACCTGCCACTCCCATTCTGCCTCCTCCTTTTCCAGCCTGAGGACCAATCCCTAGGTGTTATCAAAGACCTGCTGTTGTTTCCATGTCTTTCTGAAGTACTTTTATTTACACAAATTGGAACAGAATTAGAATTGATGAGTAGAGCGTGCTTGGGGAGGTATGTCCTCTGAGATCTCAAAACACACAAACTGAGCATCACTACGGTTGGTCCATTCTGGCTCCCCTCCCCCTGCCTCCCCCCCCCCCCCCATCTCTCTCTCTCTCTCTCTCTCTCTCTCTCTCTCTCTCTCTCTCTCTCTCCTCTGCGTTTGGCTCTGCTCCCCACCTGAAAGTAGAGAAAGTAGAGATTAAACTCCCTTGATCAGAAAGTTAATGTGTCTGTTTCAGTATACAGATTATAAGTAAGAAAGTCTTTAGACTCTAGGAAATATAAATCTCAAGGATAAAAAAAATGGTGTGTGTATTTTTAGTATTCAGCATTGCAGGTTATGGTGAGAGTAAAACTTTTTAAAAACCAGACACACTGGAATAAGTTGGGTTTGGATTTCAATAGGAAAACTTCATTAACCATTTTTTTTAGAGAAAAAAATACACACTTGTTTGCTATTTAAGGCATATGGAGTATGTACTAAAGTTAAATGCACTATTTAAACTAACAATTAAAAGTATTTTTAACTTTCATGGCAGTGCAAGTTAAGCTGCCTCCATCTATGGTTTCTTCAAATAGTCTTATCAGACTTTGGTGGTGTGTTTTCACCGCTAGAGACCAAGGTGGAGCCATCGTGTTCTGGGTTTTGACTCGACTTAGAAGAAGTGGTCACACGAAGTAGAGTTTCTAGGTGTGGGGAGGATCCTTTAAGTAGTCTGTAGACGGCCAGGCCTGGTTCCGGACCTCATGGATGTGGACGGCGTCCTGCAAAGGCAAGGCCTTTGAGCCGTGTATGTGAGAGGAGTTTCAGGTGCTTCTAAGGGTTGTTAGAGGGAGACCCCCACATTTCAGGATTCTCAGGCATCTGGAAGTCAAATACACGGAAACTAGTACTTTGCGCTGGAGACACCAAAGGAAGATAACTAGGATGGTGCGGACCAGGGACATCTTGGCCAGTTCAGTGCTTGCCATGCAAGCAGAGAGCCAAGTTCATGTAAACAGCAAGGCCTGGTGTCCAGCAGTTTGCTGTCCTAGCACTGGACACTGAGGCAGGAGAACCCCTGGGCTCATTGACTGGTTGCTTCCTGTGCTCCAGGCTCAGTGAGAGACTGTCTCAGTGAAGAGCAGTGGGGAAAACACGCCACACCTGCCTCTGGTCTCCGTGTGCTCCTGCACACATGTGCATGTGCGCTCACATACAGAGGTATGCATGCATACACACACACTCGGAGTCAGTTTTGGTTGGGGGGCGGAGGGGGAGGGAGAGAGATGGAGGAAGTGGGGAAGGAGGGGAGGGGAGGGGAGAGGGGGGAGGGAAATTTCAGGGTAGGGGTGAGGAGAGCTCACTCTGTGGTTTAGAACACCTGTTGCTCTTCCAGAGAACTTGAGTTCAGTTCCCAGCACCCTCATCAGATGCCGCGAAACTGCTCACCCACCACTCCAGCCCCAGGAGGCCTCTGCCCTCCACAGACCCTTGCATGAATGTATATATTCTAAGACGTGTACACACACACACACACACACACACACACACACACACACACACACTAAATCATTTAAAGAGCATTCAGGGTTGATTTTGAAGTCCGAGTCAGGGTCCACTTTGCTGCGTGTGGGCCAGCATAGCAGCCACAGAGTGAAGAGCCTGTCATCTTGCACTGCAGGGCCTGCGTTCTCACAGGTTCTCAAGGGAGCATAGGTTACAACAGCAGTGCTAAAACCCACCCATAGGATAAAACACATCCTAGCGCACCAATTTAAGTTGTGGAGCAAGTGCTTAAACTCAAGCACAGTACACATGGATATGAAGTTAAAAGTGGAATTTTCCTATTTTTATTTACTATCCAAATAATAAAACACAGCAGACCCCATGGTCGGAAATCTTCCAGCTGGCTTCTGACTGAGCAGTTTCTGGTCCAATTAAATAGTTGTTAAATGTTTATCCATGTGCCTGGGTGCACAGACCTTTCAGGACCCTGCGTGGGTGCACAGACCTTTCAGGACCCTGTCTCAGGTGAAAGGTCGTGGTGGGCGTGGTGGGTGTGGTGGGCGCGGCTGCACTCGGAGCATGCTCTGGAAGCAGAGTAGTCTTTGTACCTTGATTTTCAGAACTCCCCATTGAATCAGTGTGAATGCTCATCTGTAGGGGATGCCCCTGAGTTATGGTGCGCACGCGCGCACTACAGACTCTTAGAAAGAATGAGTTGGGTCTGTACGCCCTGGTTTGGACAGTGTCCATCAAATGCTGTCAAACGAAAGGGCAAGTTTTAGAACGGGGCGTGTCAAACCCACGTTTTGTCCTGAGTATAGATTCGACATCACGGAGGAGGGCGCCCACCAGCACTCGGCTTGGCTGCCTCACAGCCCACAGCTGGGCAAGGAGGGAGAGACTCGGCCCTCTTCCTTAGTAGGTTTCTACAGGCCAACCTGGTTGGGACTTTTCCTCGATTGAGGTTCCCGCTTCTAAAATGATGTTAGCTGACATAAAACTAGCCAGCACGATATCTTTGTGGGTATTTTTTGGGGGGGTTAGGGGAAGCAAATAGATATGGTTGTAATAGATTGAGACAAATGCACAATAAAGGAAAAATGTCTACTTTATCATGCTCACTTACTTCGTCTATTTTAGTTGAGGTCATAGGTTTTTATCATGTAGTCATGCCCATTCGTTCATTTCTATAGGCAGGGCGTCAGGTACTCCCGGTTGGCTGGAACTCCGCGACGTAGCCTAAGCTGAGCTTGACTTTCTGGTTGGCCTGCCTCTACTTCTGCAATGCCGCCCCCAGGCATGGCTTTACCCAGTGATGAGCATCAGACCCACCCCCTGGTGCTCGTTAAGCAAGCGTTGTGCCATTGAGCCTGCCAACACACACCCATTGAACACCTATTTTGTGCATTAGCAGTTGGTTAATTAACAGACCCCAGATGTTTGCGAACAGCATATGTTTCTTGAGGTTATAGAAACTTGACGAAAGGTTATGCTTTTGTGTCCTCTGAATGGCTGTGTTCTCAAATAGCCCCCAGAGCACTGACTCATTACATGTTTTTGTCTTGGATGTCTACAGTATTTTTATTGATTAAAAAAAAAAAAACTTTAAAGTTATCTGTTGTCATTCAATGAATTTGTTTCTGACTATCGATTTTTCTTCAGAAAATAACAACAACAACAAAAAAATACAGCCCCGTATCTACTTTGAAGGAACTCACAGTGTTTTACAGAGCAATAGAAATACAAGTAGTTAGAACAGGATTTGCCAGGTGAAGGTACATAATATGTGATGGGAGGGTGCCATGGCCACAATGGGGACTGGCCTTGTTTAGCTGTAGGGGGAGGGCCACAAGGTCAGTGAGGCTTCTTCAACAGGATTGTGTTCTTGGAGAACAAGATGGAGAAAGCAGGATGAGATGGTGGGAAGGGCAGCAGGAGAGAGAAACGGATGGGCCTCGGAGCGTGGGGGTGCAGCGATGGTGAGCCAGATCTCAGTGGCCCCTCCCCTGCAGGCGGGGAGGCATCGTGGAACACCAGGGGCCAAGGGATTCTGCTGACAAGGAACCGTGGCTTGGAGCACAGTAGAAGCACTGCACTGTATTTCAACAAAAGCTTCAGAGAGTTGAATTACCCCTAGATCTGTGGACAGCATTAATTTTAGAAACTATCGGGGAGGTTCTGGGGAAAGTTGAAAGAGGGAAAGAATACGATCAAAAGTTATTTTATGAGAAAAATTTAAAAGAAAAATATGTGTTGGGCTGTACTTTACTTGTGGCTACCATCATTATCTGCTGGCCATCACTTCCCAGTGTGCTTCAGAGGAAAAGGAATTTTATCCAGATTACAACAGCATTATCCAGAACTAATCCATCCATCCATCCATCCATCCATTCATCCATCCATCCATCCATTAGGTAGGCCATCTATTGAGCACACCTAGAGTGGCTGCATTGGAAGTGCAGGCATTAGTGTTGGTTGATTAAAGGATGCCTGTAAGGAGTTGACAGGTGTGGTTCACTCTCTGGCTTGCGCTCAGCTAGCTTTCTTATACAACCCAGGTCTACCCGCCCAGGGATGGTGTTGCCCACAGTGGAACATCCCACACCAGTCACCAGCCAAGAATATTTCTCACAGACATGGCCAGCCACAAGCCAGTCTGATAGAGACAGTTCTTCAACTGAAGTCCCTCAACCCCCCGCCCCCACCAGAGACTCTAGATAGTATCAAGTTGAGAATGAAACTTAACCAGGACAGATACCAAATAGAATCCACAATGGAAAAAAAAAATGTAAGTTTTCCTCTTCCCTCCGTCAGAGAGCAGAGCTGCCATCATTCTTGAAGCATTTCTTGAGGGAGTGTAACGCATGGCTTGGCGCTTTTAGGCGGTCAAACCTTAGCCTTCAGTCAGTGCTGTTACTGAACCTTTCTTCCTCATTCCCAGGATGTGGATGCTGATTAAGTCTTCGCGAGTCTAGCAGGGCCAGTCTGTGCTTGTATCTCAGCCCTTGGGCAGTGAAACAGGAACTCAGGGCCAAGTTGTTCTGTAGTGAGTTCAAGGCCAGTCTGGGGTGCCTGAGACTCTGCTTCAAACAAACAAACAAAAACCAAGCCCCAAGCCAAAATAACAACAGCAAAAAGAAACAGCAACAAGTGGAAACAAAAGACAGAATCTTGGACAATGGCTGCATACCTGCTTGCAGATTAGATGTATTAAATTTCAAGCTTAAACTCTGGGTTATCTGTTTGTTCCTTTCAACCCAGAGCAACCCTGGGTTGTTGTATGCTCAAGGATTGCAAGTAATACAGAGTCACAACCGTATCTCCAACCAAGGTCCAACTCATATAATGCTTGGGACACTTTCTCTTGGCAGCATCTTACATGACGCTTTTCTATCAAGGCAGACAAGCTATTGTAGGGAGTTCATGCCTGGTGCTGTGTTCTTCCAGTTGTAATTTAATTAATAATTAATTTGCAGTGCACATGCTAGGCAAATACTATGCCACTGAGCCATGTCTCAGACTCATAATTATTTTGATATGGAGTTTTATTTCTCTAATTAATGCATTTTAAAGGTAGCTTTAAATATATAGTTTAGTGTGCCTATGGCTGTGACCACCACCACCATCATCAGTGTTTTGGGACGGTCTCATTGTGTAGCCAAGGATGGCTTGAAATCCAGTGTGTTGCTCAGGCCACCCTCCTAGCCAGGCTGCGTTTGCCTGGCCAGGCACTGGGATCACAAGCGTGCACCACCATATGACTTACTTGATTTTCTGCCAATGTGTTAGGGATTTATTTGCTAGCATGTCGTATTATGGAGGGAATTGTCTACCATGCACTTACCAACATATGAGCATTGCCTATTAAAGACAATTAGTGGCTGGGAAAGTCCTTATTTAGTAGATGAATCTATAAAATCCCTTGTGTAATTGAATCTTTTGTATAATTACTAAAATCAAATAAAAGCCAGTGTTGTGGGTCGAACATTCAAATATTATTTGCCGACTGCCTGGAGATCACATGACTCCAGCCTTTTGCTTGGTTCTTTTTCTTTTCTTTTTTTTTTTTTAAGGCTTGAAAAGAAAGTTATTTAGACTTTCAGTAAATTAAAAGACATTAGTCCTTTATTCTGTACAGCATGTTCTTTCTCTGGCTCTTTAGCAGCAGCATGCACTAGACAAATCCTTAGTGGTGTGTCTGGAGCTGCAGTGGAGTAAACTCTCGAGTATTTTCCCCTGAAGGGAAGATCCTGCAGTGTGTTTTCAGTTTAGGCAGCATCTACCGTCTTTATTCAACATATTGGGAATTCACATAAAAACATCCACAACCGGGAAGACTCCAGAGAACTGGGTGGTAACAATGCAGGGAAGCGAGGACAGTGAGGCAAACAGCTATTTCTGGCTTTCAGCTCCGAGGAGGAGTGAGCAGCAGGAGAGGAGTCCCAGCATCTGGGCGAGGAGGAGGGAAGACTGCCATCACTTCAGAAAGTAAAACAAACCAAAACCACCATCAACAACAACAAAACCAAAACCCCCAAAAACAAAAACAAAAAACAACCCTCCCCCCAACCAAACAACGTTGAAGAGAGAAACAGTTGGCAGCCTCTAATGGACGCAGTGGCGCTTCCATCTCCCTGCACTGTGTAAAACAAGAATCTGCTTTTAGTCCTCCAACCATCCCAGTGATCAAGGCACACTGGTGCCGGGGAGGGTTTGGCTACCCACCCACCCTTCCTTTAGACCATTGCTTTTGGGAGAGTCTGTTCTGTGGCCGGGTGCTTTTATAGAGCATAGGATTACAGTCAGGAAGAACCTGCTCATGTATTGGGCCGTCCAGCACGGGTTAGTCGAACATGTGGTGGGTGTTGCAGGTGTTGAGGGGAGACAGCCACTGCTAAAATGTCTGAAGCAGCTGTGAGTCGAAGAAACGGAGAAGAGTGAGGCAGATGGGAGTACGGGAGAGGCGAGGACCCGGGAAGCCATCATCTTTGTGGACTGGAACGTGAGAGTGGAGAAGGAGCTGTGAAGACACCCAGTAAAGGATTTATAGGCGTTGAATGCTCTTAAGGTCTGTCTCACTTGTACGTTCAAGGACCAGCAGGGAGGACAGGTGTGGCAGGGAGAGAGAGGGATGGCGCTAACATCACGGAGGTAGCATGGTGTCAAACTGACCCTTGTAGGCCACCGTAAGGGCTTATTCTGTTAGATCCAGTGAGATGAGAACTATCCCTTGGAAAGCTCCTAGGAGAGGTGCCACATGATTTGATATAGTTTCAAAGCACCGTTCAGCCAGCAGTGTGGATTGTAGACCAGAGGGGGGAGGTTGGGCGTGGCTAGGACCAGACGCGATGGCGGTCTGGGGCTGAGGGCGAGAGGGTAGCCAGTGAGAGCCCATCAGAGCCTGGAAGTCTTTCTAAGGCCTGGCTGGCTCAGCTGCGAGGTCAGTTTGTAGGTGGGGAAGAGAGTAGGAGAGAGGGGGCGGGGTCCAGCGGTTCACACATCTCTTAGCTGTGAAGATGTTTATCGTGAGTATTTTATGGATAGAAAGATTCCTCAGCAAGTGGAGAAGTTCACCGCAGAGGTCCCACGGAGTCAGCTGAGCTCTTGCTGCCGGAGTGTGCTCCACCCATGTTTCTCCGTGCCGCCTGTTTGCGTTAGACCGAACATGTGTGGGGGCGCGGGGCGGGTGGGGGGGGGGGCGGGAGAAAGTACACCTGGCTCTCACTTCTCAAGTGTTCGCCATTTTCTGCTCTTTGGAATATAGCTCGGCTTTAAAGGGGGAAAAAAATCAAGTTACTCCGTAATTATCATTTTTCAATATCATCATTGTTATCCCTGTAAAAACAATACAGAAACATGAAAAAAAAATATAGGCTACCATTTGGACATCGATTCATTTATTCAGTCACTGAGTTACTTACCATTCGTCACAGTCAGACATTTCCTCCTAATTTCCTCCTTGTCAGCCTTGCAGGGCTTCTACACCCTTGGAAATGGGCGGCTGTGGCGGTGTTGTGCGCTCAGCGCTGTTACATTTAAGGCGCAGAAGGTGGACGGAGAAAGACGCAGGCTCGTCTAGACTGAATCCTGGGCCAAAGAGTTCTCGATAAAGCAAGGGAAGCTCAAATGGGGATTTAAGGAAAACAGAATTTACCAAACACAAAAATGCTGGAAAGTGTTCTAGGCACAGAAAACAGCCCGTTTTTAGAATTTAAAAAATGATAGCCAAGCATATTGGACATTAGGAATAAAACATGGAGAGTTAAGTGTAACATGTTCGAACAATGTGAGCAAGATTTACACGCACACTGAGGAGTAAGAAGGATGTAAGACTCTGGAGAGACGTGAAAATGCTCTGAGACGACAACGCACAATAGTGTGAAAACGCTGGATGTAGTGACACACGCCTGTAACCTCAGTTCTGGGAGGCAGAGGCAGGATGGTCACAGACTAAGGCTAGCCTGAGGTGTATAGTGGGGCCATGTCTCAAAAACCAAAACAGAGCCGAGGGGCTGGTCAGTGATAAGTGTGTGTTACACGGGGCTGAAGCTCAGATCCCAGCCCCACGTGAACAGCCATGTGCCTGCCAGCTTGCTGATGTGGGGTGAGGGCAGGAGGATGGCTGGGGCTTGCTGGATGCCAGCCTAGGTTCGGTTTCACTGAGAGACCCTGTCTCACAGGATTGAGGTAGAGAGTGGCAGAGCGGACACTTTAGTATCTTCCTCTGGTCTTTGCACACATGTGGACAGTCACATACACCTGAACACACACGTGCAACATATGCATATACTCTCTCACATACATGCAAACATTCATATAGAAACAAAACTTTTTTTTCTAAGTTTTTCCATAAATAAAATCCTAATGAGAATGCCAACGAAGTCTTTTTCTTAGGGCTGTGACATGGTACTCCTAGTATTTGCAAAAATAAGTGAATTTTATAAAATAAAATAAGGCAGAGCCAGGAGGATATCTGTGAGTTTGAGGCCAGTCTGGTATATAAAGTGAGTTCTAGGGCAGCCAGGACTGTTACACAGAGAAACCCTATCTTGAAAAACCAAAGCAAACCAAACCAATCAACCAACCAACTAACCAAATAAATGTTTCCCATACGCCAACACAGACAAGCCCTGTGGCACCCCTATCTTTACCATAGAAAAGAGATGACAGTGGTCATGCAGTGCTTCTGGGGACTCAGAAGGAACCATTGCTGGCAAGATGAACAAAGAGGCGTTGAGACTGGGCCGAACTTGGCAGTTTAATTAGTTCATTTGTCTTAGCGAGTCTCCTTCCCCGGCAGAGCTGTCTGCAGCAATAAACACTGACATGATGCTGTTTATGTGCTGTGTTTGGAGCACTCGATGTGAGCGAGTACGTTCTTAGTGTTCTTGGAGATCAGCCTGCCCCAGCTCTGGGGATGCTTTTGACTAAGTCTGGGCGTTGTACTGGGGTGCTCATTCTCCCGAGTCTCTGTGAAAAAATGCGATTCATACTTCAGCAACTGCCTCTCCTCTGACAGGTATATAGTTTTCCCCACAGACTTGCCAACTTCATTTTGTCTTATTAATATTTATTTATTTATATATTTCTTCTTGAGCCACGTTCTCTCTATGTAGCCCTGGCTTTCTTGGAACTCACTAAATACACCAGGCTGGCCTTGAACTCACAGATATCTCACTGCCAATGAAGTGACTCCCCCAACCTCAGACTTCCCCATCCTGGCATCTGGCGCACAGAACTGTAGAGAGACACCGTTAAGGTGGCGCTGTCTTCTTCTGGTTTAGGAATTCTGCGAAGCTAAGTGTCAACTGTGCGTTCAGACTCTCAAGTCCTCCCCCACGCGGACTTGAAGCTTAACAGATCTCTAATGCCCTCTTATTGAGAGAATTTTAAGGAAGGCTACATTTAAGACATTCACAGTTGGCTGGTGGTGTAAATCCAGCTCTGTGTGTGTGTGTGTGTGTGTGTGTGTGTGTGTGTGTGTGTGTGTATGTGTGTGTATTGCACCTGAGGAACAATGTCGTCCTCTTAGTTGGAGTAACTTCTGACTTCTGGTTCACACACATCTCTTTATGTCTCTGCTCTTAAAGCAATCAAGGATACAGACATGGATTTTTTTTTTTTTTCCTACCATGCTTGTTGGAGTCCTGGTTCAGGAAGAAGCCTGGTTAGCCATTTTGATGTCATCTCTCTTGCCTCCCACTTTCTGTGTCACTACAGCAAGGTATGCATGCCAGATACCTTGAACCCCCCTTTTCTTCCCTGCTATTACCCCCATCCCTAGGTTCTGGAAAGTGTCAAGATACCGGGGTGCATTCTGGGATGCTGTGTCGCCTATGTCTTTGGGAGCTGTGGAGGAGCCCCCTTTGCTTCCTTGGTGTTTCTCCATTTCCTGAGGTATTAGGTCATATATTTTTCTGATGACCTGACCTTCCAGAGCTCTGCTATGTGGGAGGTCACGGTCACTAGGACTAGTCTTGCTAGACCCCTGGTTACCTATTCTACCTCCCCTCAGGCTGGCCATGACACCCTGAGCTGCTTTGAGCTAAGCACAGTAAGAGGTCTTTTCTTGGTGACCTGGCAAAACTCTGAGAATTATGTTGTAGCTTATTTTTAGGGCCTGTGATGTGGTTCAGTGGGTAAGGGAGCCTGCAGTCAAGCTGATGTCTGGAATTTGAGCCCGAGGGCCCATATAGTGTGAAGAGAAAACCTATTCCCACAGGTTGCCCTCTAACCTACACACACACACACACACACACACACACACACACACACACACACACAGAGAGAGAGTGGAGAGGAGAGGAGAGAGGAGGAGGGGACCACACATACACACACACACACACACACACGCAGAGAGAGAGAGAGAGAGAGAGAGAGAGAGAGAGAGAGAGAGAGAGAGAGAGAGAACATCACCCATACTCTCTCTACCTTGTTACAGGAAATTGATTTCTTCAAGACTATAAAAAGTTATACGTCTTTCTTTTCTTTAAGCCAAGGGCCACTTCCTTCCTAGAGTAATAAGAATTCCCCCTTACTTCATCTAAAGCCAGCCCCATTGCCTCATACAGAATTCCTTTTTCTAGAATGACTAATGGCAAGAGGTTTATTGCTTTTTAAATCAAGACAGTCACAAAAGTGACATCGCACTGCTGTGTTTTCTAAAGGCTAGATCATTTGATTTTATTCATGGTCACACACTTCCTGCAGCTCAGAAATGACACTTGAGGAACCGGGAGAAGGTTCAATAGTAAAGTGCCTGGTACACAGTGTGAGGACATGAGTTCTGATCCTGGTCACCCTTGTTAAAAAGATAGGCACAGCGGCACACATCTGTATCAGTAGCACTGTGGGAGGGGAGCTGGGTGGGTCCCTGAGGCTTCCTGTCCAGCCTGTCTAGCAGAATCTGTAAAATCTAAGTCCAGGAGAGACCCCGTCTCAAAAAATAAGGTAGAGAGTAGGAGGGGAAGATGCCTGATACCCACTTTGCCTTGCCTCCACATGTGCGTTCATGTGCACACACATGTACACACTTTACACCCATGTGCACACACATGAAAATACACACATAACAGACACACTTGTACCCACACGCACATGTGCACACACAGATGAATATGCATCACACACATACGCATGCATCCACAATGAACATGTTTGTACACATATGAGCATATACATCACACACACACACACACACACACACACACACACACACACCTTGAAAAATCATTCTTTTAAAGGCTGAACCCAAATATCTGCACTTAACCGTGATGAATTTGGCAGGTATCGGACAAAAGCAGGGCGTTCCAGTGGAAAGAGTTGAGTAAGGAGTTGGGAGCTGTGTTGGCTGAGCCTGTCTTTCCAGCTCTGGATGACTCTTCCATTTCCAGCCCTGAAACTAAAGCATCGAATCCAAGTTGGATGACTCAGTTGTGAGGTGCCTGCCTTCCAGCCGTGCCTGGCTCCGTGAGCAGGAGCCGAGTTTGGAGCGGCCTTATGTAATAGCTCTCGGGCCAAAGGCCTGAGGAGGTGCCGGCTGCCAGCACTGATACTTGGGACCAGTTACCACCTTTGCCTTTGCGCAGCGTGGTTCAGGACTTCCGGCGCATTCCACTGTCTGAGATGAGTTTGCTTGCAATCCTGAGGCAATGGAAATGCGGTGCGTTTGTGAGAGGGCGTGCCTGTGTGGCTGCGTTCTGTTCTCACCCAGCACTTTTGTTTGTTTGGTGTGTGCCATTTTTAATCGTGCCTGAACATTCTGGTGAAGGAGCCTAAGCAGAGAAGGAACAGTAAGGTCGTGGGCTCTGGGAGAATGTTTACATGAGTTGGGTGGACTGCCGGTAAGGTTTTAATAAGACACCAGCACAAGCAGCTCATAGATTGTTCAAATGCTATTATTTTGTTTGTTTGCTTAGAATCGGAAGGACAAGCAAGATATCAGGGTCAGGTTTGTTTTGTTTTCTTTCTTGTTTTTTTTTTTTTTTTTTTTTTTTTTTAATCTTATTTCTCTGGCTGTTGTTTCTGATACAAAAGACAGACAACAAACACCGATGTTTGCTTGGCAAAGAAGGAGCGGATGCTTGGCGGCGAGGTGCACCTGCTCGGCTAGTGCTGCAGAGCCAGCATTACTCATCGTCGGGCTCCTTGACTGGGCAGCTAGGCATGCCAGAGAATCAATGCTTCCCTTTCTCAGTGCTTTCCCTTTTGCTATGTTTGATAGTCAAGGCAGATCAAACCCTTCAGTCTCTGCTGCCATGATAGTCAACTTACACAGAATCCTGTTCAATTAAGGGAAGAATCATAAAAGAGCCCTGTAAGAGGGCATGATGGGTAAAGACGCTGCTGCCAAGCCTCAGACCTGGGTTTGATCCCAGGGACCTACATGGTCCAGAGAGAGAACTGACCTCAGCAATGTGCCCTCTGACCCCAGCAATGTGCCCTCTGGCCTCTGAATGCATTAGTGCGGAAGTCATAGGGAAACAATCTTTCTTAAACACTTACTTACTGATTTATTTTTATTTTTATTTTTTTATTTATTTTGTGGTACATGCCATGGTTTCTACTTTGTATTATTCATTCAGGAAAAAAATTAGTATTTATGAGACATGTTGACATGTGAAATGGAACCTATAAACATGACTTTATGCCACCTTACTGTTTGCCTGAGTCATAAGAAGGATGGCACTCAGGGGTTGTATGGCCCATTGTAGACAGTGGGGGAGAGAGAGATGTTGTGTAAGGAATTGCAGTAGGTACGTTACAGTCCAGAGACTGCGTGGAGGTGTACACCTGCTAAAGGACCTATGTGCGGCAGGGACATCTTCTGTCCGTCTTTATGGAGACCCTCAACAGCACCTCAGCTTCCTGGCATATTTTCCCAATTTGTTTCCCACTCTCCCTTTGGTTTTGGGTGTTGTTCCCGCACGTGCCCTTATTATAGAGGGCGATTGCGCTGACTTCCCTAAGAAGGGCTGGTCATGCATCAGCTCCGTTGCTGGGCTGACAAGGACCCTGGAGGGGATAGTTTGACAGACTTGACTAGATTTGAGAAGCCATGTCTATGTCCTAACTAGCAGGAGCTGCACCTCAGTCACCCCACATGCCCAGCACCCAGTACAGTGATTGCACAAACGTGAAATCTCTTCTCTCTTAGATACAGTACTTACCACCATGCACAAAGCTTTCTAAAAGGCACACTATAGAAAATATAAAACCAAGACTATTTCATGGAGAAGGGTTGAGCTAAGGGACCCAGACCCAGAGAGACAGACAACACTGCCTGTTCCCTCTCAATTACAGACAACACTTGTAGTGTTTAAGGATATGGCTGTAAGTGGGTGCGAGCGAGAGCATTAGGTCATGACACTAGGAGAGGAACCAGGAGTGGGGAAAGGTGTTGAGAACTGGAGGGAGGGACAGAGGGCAAGGCAGTTTGTATAGCATGGAAACAGAAAGACGCTGCTAGGCAGTGAGGGACACAGGATGGGCAGGGAGGGATGGAAGACAGTCAACAAAATGAATTAATTTGAAGATCTCATACTAAAACCTAATACTTTGTATGCTAGCTAAAAACATTTACAAACGCCCTTTAAGAACAGCCGGCAGGCGCTTCCATTGTGAAATGCTTTCTTTTATCGGCTTAAGATACATACTTATGACATACAAGCATGTACAACACATAGCCAGTCAACTAGTACTGCTGTGGGGAAATGAAGTAGGGAGCAAGGCTGCCGAACATGGGGTGGGGTGGTCAGGGATGGTGACATTGACAGAGGGGGGAGGGACAACTGACAGTGCCAGGCCTCAAGCTTCTCAGGGGAGCAGACAGCAGAGGCCAGGAGCCAGGCACATGCTGGGAGGCCAGTGGAGGGAGGCCAGAGACGGAGAGGGAGGGGGACTGCAATGTGCTGCCTTGTGAGACAATCTGAGGACTTTGGCTGGGGCCACTGGAGGTTAAGTAGATGGCATTTAAGGAAAACACAAGAATCTTCAATTTGGGGCTTTGGACTTGTTTATTTGTATAAGGTTTGGCTGTGTGTGTGTGTGTGTGTGTGTGTGTGTGTGTGTGTGTGTGTGTGTGTGTGACTCCCTTCATTTTATACTCCGGACATCTCATTCCTGCCCACAAGTCCATGTGCGTGTTTATTGTTTTAGTTTGTGAATCACTGCATTTGTAACCAGCAAACAAAGAGTATATCCTGTGCTGTGGGTCACTTACATTGTTGAAACAAGAAAGAAACAAACACAGCCACCATGTCAGGGGCGGTTATTGCCTCCTGACAGGGTGGAGCCCTTGGCACAGCCCCTAAGAACAAGCCCTGGAGGAAGGTGAACCCTCCTTGTCTGACTTGGGGAAGGAAAAGCTGTGAGTTGAGATAACCGCCCCGCAGAGGGTGTGGTCAAGGAGGGAAGCCAACATGTCTGACGATAAACCATTGCATTTTCAACATTGTCCTTGAATTTGAAGACGGTGTTTGAATTGAATGATTAAACAGTCTTCATTTCAGGCTGTGATTCCCCAGAGCCGAACTGACGTAGAGGAGAAACACTGTTAAAAATCTCAGCTGCCAGGTCTCCCGCTCCAGGGGACATGGTCAAATGTGAGGCACCAGAGTTCGTGTGAAAGTCAGACCCCACTCTCCACTCAACTGTGGAGAATGTCCTGTCCATTGGCTAGATCTGGGTAGGGGTTTGAAGTTTATGTCCTGTATTGTCCTTGGCTGGTGCCATAGTTTGAGCGGGACCCCTGGGCCCAAATCTGCCTATCATAATTTTCTTCTTGTAGGTTTCTAGGATCCTCTGGATCCTTCAACTTTGCCATTCTCCCATGCTTCTCTCATCTAGAGTCCCAATAGGATGTCCTCCCCTCTGTCCCAGTTTCCTGGTTAGTGAAAACTTTCATGGGACATGTCCCTTGGGCTAGTAGGAAGGATAGCAGGCTACCAAGAAGAGACTTGATACCCTATGAGCATATACAGGGGGAGGAGGTCCCCCTCAGTCATAGGGGAGAGGAGTAAGGGGAAAATGGGAGGGAGGGAGGAATGGGAGGATACAAGGGAGGGGTTAACCATTGAGATGTAATATGAATAAATTAATAACATAAAATTTAAAAAAATCTCAGCTGCAGGCCCCGTCTTGGTAACATATGTCTTTAATCCTAGTACTTGGGAGGCAGAAGCAAGCTGGTCTTTCTGAGCTTAAGGCCAGCTTGACGCACTAGTAAATTCTCCTGAGGTCCTGTCTTGAAGAAGAAGGAGGAGGAAAAGAAGAGGAGGGGGAGGAAGAGGAAGAGGAGGAGGAGGAGGAGGAGGAGGAAGAAGAAGAAGAAGAAGAAGAGAGAGAGAGAGGAGAGAGAGAGAGAGAGAGAGAGAGAGAGAGAGAGAGAGAGAGAGAGAGCGCCAACTGTAACCTTTGCTTGGTGTTTGATTACATGCATTGAGAGAGTCTTATGTCTTTGAGAAGGGAGGAAGAGACAAATTGATGCACCAGACAGGCTGCAGGCAGACATTCCCCACAGCCCAAGGCTGTATGTAACATGCACAGGTAATGTTTTCCTTGCTGTTCTCTAAGCGTGTCTGAATACCTGACAGGGAGAGAGAAGCTCAGTTGCAGAGCGGCATTGCGTGTTTCCTTCTGGGCCACTTTTGCATATTAGAAGATGGCCCACCAGAGATGGCATCTAATTTTATCCCTCTCTCCCACTACCGTCCTTTTTTAAAGAACTGAGCGAATCATAGAGATGGAGTAGGCTGACTTTCTCCATGGCTTGTCCCTGAGTCTCACTAACTGCGCCATCACAGGATTCGGGCTGGTTTCTCCCCTGCCTTCTTGGTGGTTGTAAGTGTGAGCACACCATGGCTTTCAAGGGCTCTTAGGTAGTTCCTGTCACATAATTGTCTTCTCTAATTTTGAGACTATCAAAGACAGTAATTAGAATTGTGACCTGGGCCACTGGTGCATATAGGCAACTGTCATCAATGTCACTCATCTCTCCCCAGAATCCTCAATGTATTGCTGCCAATGTAATTTTCTGCAGTCTGGCCTTGATTGTGTGGCTCCCTACGGGACCCTGCTGTTAAGGTCAAAGTCTGGCACTACCGCAGAGCCCCCAGCTGAGCACAAAATGAGGAACTGCCTTCGTCAGCAGGGCTCCCTCTTCTCTGCCTGACCTGGGGAGCTAGAGCCCACACATCCTCTACCTGAGGGATGTCACATAGTCCTTAAGGAAAAAACAGATTCAACTCCATCTTTCCAGTGGAACCTGTTCAGCAAGCACCTGGGGATTCCTGGGAATATCCCACCCTATGCTAATGAGACATTAGCTTTCAGCAGATGACCTTGAACCTGGAGTTCCCCCTACCACCAAGAGGATAGTTAAATACTGTGTTTCCCTTCTTGTGATAAGACTGTGCTGTTACATGTAAGCGAAGTATCCCTGGCACCCCTAGCCCCAGCGAATCAAACATACTCACCCTCAAAACTTCTCCCACTGCCCAAGGTTTATAATGTCCCTCATTCACGAAATAAACCATTGCTCACCACCATGACCACCTGAGACTTGTAGGGTCTTGGCTACTGGCCAGCCATAGCTGCCTCTGTCACTGCTGAAGAGGAGGCAAACCACTGACTGCCAGCGCAGCCAGCCATGAACCAGTTCAGGCATCCTCCTGCATCCTCCGCTCTTACATGGCAGCTTACCCAAAGGGCTGTAACACTACGGTATCATCACTGGCTTTGGAACACTCAAGTTCCCACTGGTGTCTGGTACCAGCCATCGCATTAGGAAGAGCAGACTCTAACACTGTGGAAAACTCTTTCCCACACCCCTGGTGAGATCCTGGAGTCTTGAACATGGGCCTTGATCCTGAGAGAAGTGGAACATTTGCTCCTGAGGTTCCATCTGCCTCTGCCGGAAAGCCAACGGTGCCTGACTGGCCCACGAAGAAGCAAGCACTTCTGACTTGGCTCTCAGCAGCCCAGCAGCTGTTGGGAGGTGGAACAACAGCTCCCAGGAGAAATGCTTCTGGGGCTGCGGAGGTGGCTCAGCCAATAAACTGTTTAAAGAGTTTGATGCCTAGAACCCATGTAAAAAAGCCCAGCATGGTGACCTGTGCTTGCTGTCCCAGCATGAGGACACTCCTAAGGAGTCTAAACCAATCAGTAAGTCCCAGGCTAAGTGAGAGGCACCATATCAGAAAACAAGGTAGACAACTCCTGACCAATAACATCTGAGGTCATCCTCTGACCTACAAACACACACACACACACACACACACACACACACACACATACACACATACTACATACATACACACATACATACACACACATACACATATACATGCATGCATGCACGCACACATCCACACACATATGCATACACATGCATGCATGCACGCACACATCCACACACATATGCATACACATGCATGCATGCACGCACACATCCACACACATATGCATGCACGCATGCACACATACATACACATGCACACCTACATACTCACTCACTCACTCATAGATTTCTCCATTATCTCTTGAGTCACCTTTATAGTCCCCGAGGGTGGCATAATGGTTGTCATGAGGTTTTAATATTTGGAAGTTGACACCATCCAGGAAGGGATGGCCCGTCTGACATGGGTGCATAGTGAGGAGGACGGAGAGCCTGGTGGAACACATCATACATAATTTCAAAATTAACTGATTTTCTACAACTTGAGCTTGCTCTCCTGCTTCCCCTGGCAAACCTCCCGTAGCCTCCTCTATCCCTCATGCCTCCCTGAGTCACCTGTAGGTCGCTCTGCATCCAAGGCTCTTCAAGACCTGAATGGGCCGCTCTGCTGTGAAGCTCTTGCCTGTTTTTCTGCCCCCTTCCCTCATCAATTTCTGAGGAAACAGTGCCTGGTTGTTAGGATCCTCTTATAAGCCACCAAGACCCTTCCCTCTTTTGAGGAGCTGGCTGTTTAGTTACTATAATCCTCTTTGTATAAAGAGATTTCGAGACTTGTTTTTAGCTGTATTCCTTGTACTCAGAGGTCAGGAAAGTCTTTTGACACAGATATTGTTACATGTATAGACCATTCTGGCCTCAAATTTGAATCCCTCCTCTCACAGTCAGGCCAGTGCTGGTGTTTCAGGCATATGTGTCGTTATTCCCACACTGGAGAAGAACCATTTAAGGCCGCATTCCTGGAGTCCTTAAGTGTGCATCGGGCAGGAAGGGCTCGCGCCTGCCTCTGCCTGGTCCAGCTGAACCAGTTGTGTGTAAATGCCAGGCCTGACAGACGAGATGGCTATCATTAGAATAATAGGCCTGCAGGAGTAATCCTTACCGATGCTCATATTTACCGTTGCTCTTCCTTCAAACACGGAAAAGCAACAATCAGCCAGTTTGCACAGGTACGCGCCTGCTCCTTCCTGTGTTCCGGGGTTTTCCAAATGAGGAACCTGACAGGGAAGCCACAAGCACTCTGTGGAGTTTCTAAGGTGGATCCCCTTAGGAGCTGCCTTAGTGAGGGACTCCTGACTGGCCTAGCTGCTCGCTCACTCAGTCAAGGTTGGTAATGGACACAGATTTACGGGTGTATCCGAACACTGCATCAGAGAACAAAAGGCAAGCAGGCCACCTGAGAGTGAAACACTCTCTTAGTCAGACACTCTCTTGATACTTGGGAGGACCCGGTGTACCGTGGAGGCGAAAATGTTAAGGTATGGTGGCAGCGTGCTAGAACAGGAGAGCCACTGACTCAGCAGTAGGCACAGGAAGCTAAGGCAGAGAGATCACATGTGGGCCCTGACTCGGTGTGGTGCCAAGAATGACCTCACACTTGTGATATTCTCACCTGCCTGAACTCTCTCACAGCTATGCGCCATCACACCATCCTTACGTGGTCCTAGGGACTGAACTCGGGCCTTTGTGCATGCTAGGCAGGCGCTCTACCAGTGAGCTACCCCAGCCCTCGGTGTGGATTGTATAAAAGGATGCATTGATCTAAGCAAAGCCTGCACGTTTAATTATTTCTGCAGCCCTGAGCATAAGCACACACAGCACTACACAGAAGCCCATGACTGTTCATTGCGTGTTTTCTTTAAAAGACGATCCCCAAACTGGACTTCTATTCCATACGACGTATTTCAGGAAAACAGTGCGTTGTCAGGTAACTTATCTTCCAAACATGGAACCCTGGGCTCCCCTCAGAGGCCTGCAGACCCAGCAGGCTCTTGTAGTGGGACGGCGTCCTAATGTCAGTGTGTATCACCTTGCCCCTGCCAGCCAGCGTGTGGGCATGAGGAAGTGTTCACAATAGTATCCACATTTCATGCCTCAGTGGTCCTCAGTGACAGAGCTAGAACACACATATTTCTCTTCTGTAAGTCTCTCTTCTAGCTCTTCTCCAGGAGCCTAGGATGTACCTCATAAGGGCTGTGCATGAGCTTAGCCTAGCGTAAGCGCCTGTCCTTAGTATTGGAACTGCCTTTAAGAGGTAGCCACTGTCCAGTGAGTGTCTACATCCAGCCCTGTACTGGACAGATAGTGCCTTATTAGGAACGAGCAGATTCTCATGGCCACCTTAGTGGACAGACGTTAGCCTTTCTGTGTTATTGATGAAAAAAATAGAGGCAGGATTAGCTGGTTATTGAATGATTCTTGGAATCACTCCTGGAAACACACTTCTTTGCACTGCTTAAGTGCTAGGCCATGACCATCGCCGTGTTCTCCGGGGATTTGTAATCTTTGATTTACTCTTAAATAGTGATAGTGGAATGTAGAATTTCATCTACAGAGGGAGTGTGGCAGGAAGTGTGACAGGGAGTGTGGCAGAGAGTGTGGCAGGGAGTGGGGCAGGGAGTGGGGCAGGGAGTGTGGCAGGGAGTGGAACAGGGAGTGTGGCAGGGAGTGTGGCAGAGAGTGTGGCAGGGAGTGTGGGGCAGGGAGTGTGGCAGAGAGTGTGGCAGGGAGTGGGGCAGGGAGTGGGGCAGGGAGTGGGGCAGGGAGTGTGGCAGGGAGTGGGGCAGGGAGTGTGGCAGGGAGTGTGGCAGGGAGTGGGGCAGGGAGTGTGGCAGGGAGTGGGGCAGGGAGTGGAACAGGGAGTGTGGCAGGGAGTGGAACAGGGAGTGTGGCAGGGAGTGGGGCAGGGAGTGGGGCAGGGAGTGGAACAGGGAGTGTGGCAGGGAGTGTGGCAGGGAGTGTGACAGGGAGTGGGGCAGGGAGTGTGGCAGGGAGTGTGACAGGGAGTGGGGCAGGGAGTGTGGCAGGGAGTGTGGCAGGGAGTGGAACAGGGAGTGTGGCAGGGAGTGGAACAGGGAGTGTGACAGGGAGCGGGGCAGGGAGTGTGACAGGGAGTGTGGCAGGGAGTGGGGCAGGGAGTGGAACAGGGAGTGTGGCAGGGAGTGGGGCAGGGAGTGGAACAGGGAGTGTGACAGGGAGTGTGGCAGGGAGTGTGACAGGGAGTGTGGCAGGGAGTGGGGCAGGGAGTGTGACAGGGAGTGGGGCAGGGAGTGGGGCAGGGAGTGTGACAGGGAGTGGGGCAGGGAGTGTGACAGGGAGTGTGGCAGGGAGTGGGGCAGGGAGTGGGGCAGGGAGTGTGACAGGGAGTGTGACAGGGAGTGTGGCAGGGAGTGGGGCAGGGAGTGTGACAGGGAGTGTGACAGGGAGTTTGACAGGGAGTGTGACAGGGAGTGGGGCAGGGAGCGGGGCAGGGAGTGTGACAGGGAGTGTGACAGGGAGTGGGGCAGGGAGCAGGGCAGGGAGTGTGACAGGGAGTGGGGCAGGGAGCAGAGCAGGGAGTGTCACAGGGAGTGGGGCAGGGAGTATGACAGGGAGTGTGGCAGGGAGTGGGGTAGTTCTATATCCAGCTGTCTGACAGGGAGGGCCCAGGAGCAGGCTTGGGAGTAGAGCCAACATCCAGGGCTCGGTTTTCGTAGGCTGCTTTGGGATGCCCGCCTGTGAGATGTCCAGGAGGGGCGACCATGCCGACGACAGTGGCCACCGGAGTCCTGGAGTCTCTGCCTTCAGGGAGGGTCAAGGTGGAGGCTAGTTCCATTTGGGTCTGAAGCATGGTCTGGCTGTGCTGCCTTGGCTCGCCTTCAGTTCCTTGGCTTAAGCTGCTCTCTCTGCGTAGCAAGGTCTGCAGATGTGTGAGGCTTTAGAGAGGAGGTTTGTCTGCAGGAAGCCCACAGACTTCTGGGAAGAGTGTGTTGGTGGAGGCACTCTCTGGAGGAATGCTGCTCAGACGTGGCCCTCAGTCTGGTGCTGGGTCTGGTTTGCCTGCTGCTTGCTGTCTGTGGGCTATAAGAAGAAACTCAGATTTAACCTTAGAACCTTTTATAGCTCTTTAAAGCTGCCCCTCCCCCTACCGTGTGTGTGTGTGTGTGTGTGTGTGTGTGTGTGTGTGTGTGTCTGTGTGTCTGTGTGTCTTTCTACTCATATGAGTGCTGGAATGCACAGGAGGCCAGCAGCAACTTCAAACCTACCTTGTTCAAACCCAGCATCTTCTGCTGTTCACTGACAGATCCACCGTGCTCCCTAGCTCACAAGCCTGAGGAGAATGGCCCCGCCTCCTGCCCCCACCCCCTGCCCCGCCCCCACCCCCACCAGGGTCACACCTGGGTGTCCATATTGCCAGATATTCTGGCGATTCCAGTTCAAGTCCTCATGGTTGCACAGCAAACCGTTGACACATTGAGCCATCTCCCCAATGTCTTTTATACTAGTTTTAGGGAAACCACTGTCCATACTTGGCATCCCTCTTGACTTCTTGTTGCAGTCAGTTCCTTTTTGTTACATTTTGCAGTGAGTTGGAAATGGCCACAGCACAGGGCCGTTCCCTCCCAGTGTTGAGGAATGCTGCTTTAAAACTTTAGAAACAGACACTACATGACCAGAGAGCAAGAAGGAACACAGCAGCAGTTCTCCTTTGATTTGAAACTTGAGCCCGAACCCAGAGTGTCTAACACCAAAGCCTAGGTGTTTCATTGCTGGCTTATACTGCCTCCTTCCCTAGGGAACCATCCCATAATGAGACCTATGGTGTGACCCTGATACAATTACGGTCCCTCTTGAAACTTCATCCAGCTGCAGGACCCAAAGGATGGCTCTTGGTTTCCCAGGGGGTGAATTTACAGTTGCCAGTCAGGCTGTTCTCTCCTTGTCTAAATCTCTCATCCCGCCATGTCTTGTGTCCCCAGAGAAGCCCCTGACTTTGTTTTGGGAAGTCCACCTTGAAAGCAGACTTTATAAATAAATATATATATATACACACACACATAATCAAAAATTAGTAACTGCCCCCAACTTTGTATAGGGCTTTAGACCTGGTCCTGGTGGCAGTCTGAGAAACAGTCTTGTCACTACCCAGCAGCCGCCTCGCCCAGTGCCTGCTTCCTAACACATCATGGCCTAAGCCAATAACGGCCCTACAGTCTCGAAGGGGCATGGGCTGCTATTTAGAGTCTTAAGAACCCTTTGTGCTTTGGAGAAGAAAAGAAGGTAGAGGACAAAGACCTTCAAAAAATTTATTATCCGCCATTTGGACTGTTTTAAAATTGAATTTTAAAGCAAATTATGTCACGGAGAGGCCCAAGATAGTTTTAGGCAAGATTAATTTAGGCAGGAAATCTGACCATGTAGCCAAGCCTGGCAATGCGAACTTCAGAAAGTACAAGTGGTTCCACACTGACCTTTTGCTCTCTGAGTTCTAAAATATACAGCACCTCAAAGAGCCAATGGAACAACTTACTCAGAACGTCTCCATTTGGACACCCAGGGCATACTGTCTAGGGCCTCAGTAATATCTCGGCTTCTTTCACCATAAATCAGCATCTGTTCAGTGTATTCTATTATTTTTAAGGCAAAATTACTTTGTAGCTGCCTTTTCTAGTTGCTGTATGTCTTTGCCATAATATTACTGTTACTTATTTCCTCACACATTGTCTTAGCCAGGGTTACTCTTGCTGTGATGAGACACCAAGACAAAAAGCAACTCGGGGAGGAAAGGGTTTGTTTCACTCACAGTTCAATGATACAGTTCCTATTCGAAAGCACTGAGGGCAGGAACTCAAGCTGGGCAGGGACCTGGAGGCAGGAACCCGGAGGCAGGAACCTGGAGTCAGGAACCCAGAGGCAGGAACCCGGAGGCAGGAACCTGGAGTCAGGAACCCAGAGGCAGGAACCTGGAGGCAGGGACCCGGAGTCAGGGACCCAGAGGCAGGAACCCGAAGGCAGGGACCCGGAGGCAGGGACCCGGAGGCAGGAACCAGAGGCAGGAACTGGAGGCAGGAACCTGGAGGCAGGTGCTGATGCAGAGGCCATGGAGGGTGTTGGGTACTGGCTTGATCTCATGGCTTGCTCTGCCTGCTTTCTTATAGAACCTGGGACCAGCCCAGGGATGGCCCCACCCCCAGTGGCCTGGACACTCCCACATTAATCACTAATTTTAAAAATTGCCCTACAGACTAGTCTGCTGGCAGATCTTATGGAAGAATTTTCTCAGCTCAACCCAGGCTTCCTCCTTTCTGATGTCTCCAGTTTGTGCCAAGTTGACATTAACACTGGCCAGCTCATACATGGTGGTTTTTTTTAATGTTGGTTCTAAATAGTAGTAACACTTCTAACAAAAAGTAATATTTACCCAAACACCATAGGCCAAGTGAGGTCTCAAGATTTGTATACACTTGAACTAATTTAATCATCAGTCTTTGAAATAAATATTACCGCTATTCAGCAGATGAGAATATGAGGGAAGATGAAACTATGTAGCTGCCTCAGAGGCTCTGAGTGAAGGAGGGATCTGTGGCTCTGCAGAAGGAAGGAGGTGGTCTGAAGGCTGTGGACGGTGGCGCCTCACCTGACTTCCCATCTGTCACTGTGATAAACACCCTGAAACACACACACACACACACACACACACACACACACACATACACACACACACAACTTGGATGGACAAAGTGATTTTTTAAAGCTTACTATTCGGGTTTCAGTCCCTCACTGTAGGGAAGTCAAGGCAGGGACTTGAAGCAGCTAGTCACAGTTGTAGTCAGGAACAAAGAGAGAAACAAACTCATGCATGCCTGTGATTAAGTTTTCACAGCCTAAACCTAGGGAGTGGCACCACCTACAGTGGGCAGGTCTTCTCAGCTCTATTAAGGCAATCAAGATGGTCCCCTATAGATATACTCATAGGCCAAACTGACCCAGACAGTGGATCTTTTCTTTTCAGATGATTCTAGATTGTATCAACTTGACAATTAAAACTGTCTGTTGCAGTGCCAATATCTCTGTCTTGCTTGTAAATGGTTGGAAGTAAATAATCAGCAATGGGCCACAAAGGTCAAGTCATTCAAATCTCATCTTATTTGGGGGGTAGATAAGAATTTCCAAAGCAGCATTTGGTATGTAGTCCTTAGAGATGCCTTAGCATTTTTCAGTCAACTATTTATATTTAAATGAAAGAAACCCAGAGACCCAGTGATTAAAGACTATTTAGAACCTACCTAGCATGCACAAAGCCCTGGACTTTAATCCCCAGCACTAACCAGTGTGTGTGTGTGTGTGTGTGTGTGTGTGTGTGTGTGTGTGTGTGTCTGTCTGTCTGTCTGTCTGTCTGTCTGTCTGTCTGTTGGTCTGTCTATCTGTCTGTCTGTGTCTCTGTGTGTGTGTGAGGATGTGTGTGTATGTATCTGTGGGTGCAAGCACACATACACTCAAGAACTTTCAAGGAATACTTAATGAGGCTTTGCTTTACATATTTTTATTTACTGTAGAACATTCATACTTAGAAGAAAGTTAGCTTAAATTTTAAAGGGAGCGTTCTGCCCAAGTCAGGACAATCTGTGAAAATTAAGGACAGAAGCAATGTGCTTTATCCTGATTCTAACCTGGAAAACTATTATTGAATATAAAGTTTAGAAGTTGTGATTGATAGAGTGCAACTGATAAAACTGCAAGTGGCTTGTGCTTGTGCTTATATTTATTATGTTAATCCATAAGTCTCCGCATCTCCAAGACTGGCAGGATTTTTCACAGCTGTGTAGTATTCCAGTGATTGAGTGCGCTATTACTTAAAGGCTTTTCCCACCTTATTTTCCTGGAATAATAATAATAATAATAACTTATTATTATTATTATTATTATTATTATTATTATTATTATTATTATTATTATTATTAAACAACTTCAGACTCCCCCCAGCAGCTGGCAATGCTGTCCTCATCAGTTCGGGCTTTTAATCTAGAACAATTTCTATAAAGTTGTGGGGAACAACAAAGAAAACCTTACGACTTGAATTTACATGTTCTAAAACAGTAGCTGACAGTTTAGTCAAGATCCTGAGCACTGGCCACGTACAATGGCTCCTCTGTGCATATTCTCTATTTCTATGTCGATATCAGTTGACGTAAGAGAGTATTGCAGAGCTCAGCCGTGCCCGAGTTTGAATTGTGTGCCTCTCTTAGCAGTCTGGGAGATTCCATGTCGCCCTTCATCCTGCCTGGGAGATGATTCTTCTCTTTGCCCAATATGTCCAATTTTGTTCCTGTTAGTCACTCAGTGGCTATTTTTATTAATAGAGTCAGCATTGGGCAAGGCAGAGGTTGTGCTCATGAAATCTGGATTTTCCTTAATAACGGTCTCAGAACACAAGACGCGTGATGGTGTTGCCAGTTCAGATGCACCAAAGCCGAGCCAGGGAGCAGAAACGGCCACTCGTGTTTCCGTGTGTCCCCCCCTTCCCCTTTCCTGTGCCTAGTTTGGAAACGCACCTTGGTAATGGCCGCGCATTGACACCGGCTGTAGGGTTCGGAGCGCTCAGCGGCGTCAGGCGCCCTTTGAGTCTTTGAGCACTTGGTTTCTAGGTAAGATGGGACAGGGGAAGACTGAAGTTCCTCTTGTGAGCTGTATCATTTGTGGGCGCGGAAGAGGAAGCGGAGGGGCCTCCTTAAAAACTAACCCCTCCTGTGAAGGTGCAGACAGAATGTGTCCCTTCCCACTTACTGGCAGGTGTTTTGATGCTCAGTTTTGAGCTCTTCGCTACTTTCAAGGGTTCAAATCACACCTATCATGGTGCTGTCTGGCAGAGTTCATCCACACAGTAGCAGGCCACTGTTGTTTTACCTGCCCCCCCACCCCCAGGCACTTCAAAGAGCACTGACCCTGCTTACTTATCACCACTAGAAAGCAGAGCCTTTTCTCTATAAAGAGGTGCCTCTATCTTGCCTTTTTACAGATTGCTGCGTAAGTACAGTCTCTGTCTAGCACCCCACATACATTCCCACGTCCCTGCGTGTAAAGGTCCTCAGCCTCGGTGTCTGCCTGGTAGAGCTGCAGCCTTCCTGTGAATGTGAACTTGAGACTGCAGACACTTCTTTTCCACACTCCCAATTTCCCATTTTTAACAAGTCCCCAGGAGGATGTGTAGGAGGTAGAATTTAATTATGCCCAGATTTCCTCCTGGGTAGAGTAAGAAAGTCTTCCCAGGGAAGTGGTGTTCTCCTGGGATGATCTCTACACAACCCTAAACAAAAATAAAAAAAGACAGTCCCCAAGGGAATGTGGCAGAAAGGCACCTTCCAGCGAGACGCCTAGCTGTCCACTTTGGCACCTGTTCCTGCTCTCTCTATACTATAAAGCTGCATGTGTGAAAAGCTCAATATTTCTATTCTTGAAAGTATTTCTTACTAATGATTAACAAATGGATGCTATTAAGATATTCAGGCGCATGTCAGCCTCTGCTAGATGTAGTTAAGGCTCACCCAGATGTGTGGGCACTACTCTGAAGTCAGACTTTCCACGGCAGCCTGGCAGGAGAGTTACCATTTTGCTGAGTCCTCTATACCTTAGAAAAACATGTTTTATGTTCAAATTAAGAAAAAAATCAGTGCTAAAAGGTTTGCTATTAAAGACATGGTTATCAGTTTTCCATCTGAAAACAGAGGCTGGACCTGTTGTGTCCAAGGCAGGACATCTGTTGCTTCTTTTTACTTTATTTCTCGAATAGAAATATGCCCTAGAGCTGAGTTGAGCTGCTTTAACCCTTGTAGTATTTAGTTTATTTCCTAACACTGAAGCAAGGGCTTAACATTGCTTGAATGCCAATCAGGTTGGCACTTGGCCACCTGGATTAAAGTGTGGAATTCCCATTTCTAATGGGTTTATGTTTCTGATGGGGAAAAAAAAAAAAGGCTTTAGCATGTTCATTTTCCATGTAACTATTTTGTTTTCTTGCTCCTGTGATTCAGGAAATCAATATAGTATGGTTAAATCAGTATGCCTCTATGATACAACAAACAAACAAACAAACAAACAAACAAAACAAAACCATCCCCCACCTCAAACAAAGAAACAAAAAACCCAACCAACCAGCACCGACTGAAGAAAACATCCCACCTCAATTGCTCTAAAGCCAAAGGTAATATTTTGAAATAATGGCATTTGCCTAGAACAGTGGTTCTCAAGCTGTGAGTTGTGACCCCTTTGGGGGTTGTAAGGGGTCACAGGGTCTCCTAAGATGATCAGCAAACACAGATATTTACATCATAATTCATAACAGTGGTAAAATTAGTTATAAAGTAGCAACAAAAATAACTTTATGTTTGGGGTCACCATGACATGACTATATTACAGGGTCCCAGCATTAGGATGAGAACCACAGGCCTAGAAGGTAAAGTCTATGTTACTTTTCTTCATTAATTAACTTTAGAATCCTTTCTCGAAAGATAAAGATTCAGAACACACGCTCACTAGCTCTGCCTCTCTTACTCCCGTCTCACCTTCTTGGTCTATCGATTCTCCACTCTGTGGACCCTCTAGGCTGTAATTAGAAGATTGATGTTTGATTCTAAAACTCGCTGTCCCTTTAAGTCTTGAATATCCTCAGTGCTGTCAGGAAATTTAGCTGCTAAAGTTTGAACTAATGCCGGTGAAACACTGTTTTACTGCGTGACTACACAAGCGTGGAACAATCTCTTTTATCCACTGTCCACTGAGGCCACAGTCATCGAGTCTCTCCAAGTGTTTTCTGATTTGTAGGAATGGTTTTAGGTACCCTTTGCCCTTTTGTCTCTTTGGTCCCTCATCCTGGCCATGAGATGAAAATGACGTTCTGTGCTTTGGTACCTGTTAGTGGTAGAGCAGTCAGACCCTTCCTGCAGTTAGGAGGAGAAGTGAGCAGTGTCAGGGTTTGAGGCCTTTGTGGGGTTAGGGAAGATTTGGAATTTGCCCTTCCCCTGTACTGAGCATAAAGCAAGTGTCTGAATTTAAGGTAGAACGGAGTGTAGAGGGGCCAGAAGTGGCTCGGTGAATAACAAACAAGAAGACTTAGGTTTGGATGACAGAGCCCACAGGGAAGGTGGGCCGGGGTGGTGGTCCATCTGCAGTTCCAACACTAAGGAGGGCCAGACAGCGGATCCCGGGGCAAGCTGACTAGTGAAGCTAGCTGCATCTCCACGCTTCAGAGAGAGACGTTCAATAAATAAAGTGAAGATCAGTGGGGAAGAAACCTGGCATCAGCATGTGGCCTCCACATGCATGTACACACATGTGCCTATGTGCACTCACAAATGCATGTGCTCCCACATGTACATGCAGGCATACACACACATATGCTTCCATACACGCATGTACCGACTCTCATGTAAATATGCATACACACATACATGTACAGCACACTAACATGGACACACACACACACACACACATGCATGTGCCAGCCAACAACAATAACAACAACGAAAGAAAGAAAGAAAGAGAGAGAGAGAAAAGGAAAAACACAGAAAAAGGTCTGAGCTCACTCAGCTGGTGTGCTGGCTAATTTCAACTTGTCACAAGCTAGCGTTATCTAAAAGAAGGCCACCTCAATTGATAAAATGCCTTCATAAAATCTAGCTGTAGGGAATCTTCTTTTTCCTTTTTTGGGGGTGGTGATTCAAGACAGGGTTTCTTTATGTGGCTTTGGCTGTTCTAGACCTCACTCTAGACCAGGCTGGCCTTGAACTCAGAGATCTGCCTTCCTCTGCCTCCTGAGTGCTAGGATTAAAAGTGTGCTCCACCCTCACCCAGAAAGGACATTTTCTTAATTAGTGAGTGATGGGGGCCATTGTGGGTGGTGCCATCCCTGGGCTGGGGGTCCTGGGTGTGATAAGGAAGCAGGCTGGGCAAGGCATGAAAAGCAAGCTGGCCGGTATGCGTCAGCCCTCTGCGGCCTCTGCATCAGCTCCTGCCTCCAGGTTCCTGTCCTGACTTCCTTCAGCGATGGACTATGATGTGGAACTCTGAGTGAACTAAACCCTTCCCTCTACAAGTTGCTTTTTGCAGCAATAGTGATCCTGACTAAGACAGCAAATCAAAAAGAGATTCTTCCTATTTAAGACCCGTCTATTTGCTGCCTCTTTTTAACTCCTGCTGGTGCTAGCTGCCATACCCCCACAGGTGGACCTGGGGTGTTCCAAGGCACCCTCTTCCTTCTGGAGTTGCTGGTGTCTCCAGGAACACGTATTTGAAACTATTTCAGGTGCACCTGACTCAGCCTCCCTGGTATTAGGCTCGGTGTGTGAAAGTGCAGTTGGGAGAGTAGTGTTTCTGTCTCCATGGCTGTTAATAGATCTAAGGGCATTTGATATTTTAGACCGCCCTGTCATGTGTACCGCTGATCTCAACGTAGTCACTGAGTCAGTGTTTGGATAGCTGCCCACTGATGGGCCTTTTGTAGTTTTCCTAGCACACATGCCTCCTTTATTATTGTAAACAACGGTTAATAAATATGTGTTGGTTTTATTAGTTTCAAAGCAGGGACTGAAATTGTAGCTCAGGGCTGTTATTTTTAATATACCACCTTGGCAGCCAACACACTCAGTGGATTGTTTATTTCTGTTTGTCTTGGCTTGGTAATCAAGCCTTGAATTGCGGTGGGGATTAGGTCACTGAGCCCACTTGTTACCACTTTATTTATGAGGGCTCTGCTCCAGTGCGAGCGATACTCTGGCTTTATGTCCTATCCCACGGCCAGGCTCTTCTTCACAGGCGACCGATGGAGAATGATGGAGAACAGTGGACTTCGAACACGCTACCTTCTGGTTCCTGGGTCAGGGGCACTTGTGGTCATGTAAATGGTTTTAGAAAAACTCTACCTACCACCTACCAAGCTTCCTTCAGCGGGAACTCCGGCTCTTTCGGAGCGCGTTATATAAAGAAGTCACCTCACAAGCAGGTTTAGAGATAAAGCTGCCCCCGTGAGTGGTAATGAGGGTGCTCTCCTGCCCCACAGGGCATCAGTGAGTGCTCACCGTCTTCCTTCACCCGTTCCCGAGGCACACACACGCACGGAGCTGTGACTGCCCTTGGCTTACCATGTTCTGACGCGGCACTTCTACCTCAATGTTCCATTTGGTTATTTGGAGAGAAAGTCTTCATGCAGCTGCATTGGCTTGGAAGCAGTGCACAGAGCAGGCTGGCCTTGAACTTGTATCAGTCCTGATTTTGCCTCCAGAATCTATAATTACCGTCACGTGTCACCATGCCTAGCTTACTTGAACATTTTTCATCGTAAGGCCAGCACAGTTGTTAATAGACGCTCCAAACCGTGGGTTTCCAGCTGGCTCCCAACTCCTTGGAACAGACTAGAAGTGGGATTTTCTTGTTGTTGTTGTTGACCTGTGCTTAAAAGTGATGAGCTCAGGACTCTCTTGACACTGCAGTTACCCAGAGACAGCATTTATACCGAGACAATTTGGTGCTGTCCCCGAAGCATGCCCACCTCCTCCGCTCGTCATTCCTTCCACCAGGTCCGAGTTTATTAAGTAGCAGGAGGCTTCAGTAGTGTACTCCACGGGGAGAGTCTTGGGGTCAGGGCTTCCGCGCTACCCACTATCACTGTACATAGGAGACAATGGAAGCCTAAACCTTGTTTTGTGCACACAGGCAAGCATGAAATCCCAAGTAGCAAACTCTAACTTGCTATGTGCTGTGTGTGGTCTGTCAAGCAGCTTTAAGTCCTCTCTGGAGCCAGTGTAGCTGGTCTGTCCACTTGAAAACTATTCCTGGGCTAGTGAGAAGGCTCAGTAGGTTAAAAAAAAAAAAAAAAAAGGGGGTCACTACCAAGCTGGATAGGCTGGGTTTAGTCCCAAAGACGTGCGTGGTAGAGGGACGGAACTGACTCACATGAGTTCTCTGACTTCCACACATATGCTGTGGTGTATGTACACACACACACACACACACACACACACACACACACACACACGCATGGGCACACACAAAGCACATGCACACACACAGGCACACGTGCACACACACAAACAGTTTGACAAAACTGTTGCTGCCAAGAGCCTCCTAAAGGTCTTCAGGATATCTCCTTGGCTATTAGGCAAATGCCAGCTGGATGGTGTCACCTGCGGGCCCAGTGAGAGACACGCCAAAGCTCACCCTCAGGAATTGTGTCCTATAGTCACCAGGCTCAGCTTTAACTCTTTTGAAAATCCAGTAACCTGTAATCTAGTGCCAACCTGCTGGCGTGACTCACAGCCCTCAGACAAACTCACTAGCTCGAGCCCAGGGGACTAGGAAGGGTTCTTTCCATATGAAGCTGAATAGGACCTCTGTGGACTGACAGGATTTGTGAAAGAGCCGGGTGGGAAGCGTGCCGTCCAGAGAAAGAGGGTGGGGACAGAGTGGGAGCTGGTGGAGTACAGGAACTGTTTGGAGAAATGAAAGCCCAGTTTGGCCACAGTGAAGATCTAGGGAGACCAAGGCTTGGGGAGCTGGGCAGGGACTGTGCTGTGGAAGGCTGTGTGTGAAGCACTGGGGCTTGGACTTCCCTGAGGAAACAGGAAGCGGTCGGAACGTTTCTGAGCAACGGGGCACCATCATCCAGATGATGTTGTGGAGCGTTTGATGGAGGACCAGACATGGGGCAAATTAAGTTAACAGTGGCAGGGCAAACTGCATCTAGTTAGTAAAGTCACATGGCCCTAGGCCAGGCATGGTGGCGCATGTCGGTAGTCCCAGCACTTGGAGAGACAGAGGTAGAGAGACCCCTTGAGCCTGAGAGCTAGAGATTAGTGTGGGCAGCATCAAGACCCTGGAGGCTTCAAGGGCCTGAGACAGATACTGTCAACAAAGAAACAAATGGTGAGACCAGAAGGAGCCGGGGTTAGGCTGGTTTCTGACATAGGTTGGATTTGGCAGCCATATGGAGCGTGCCAGTTATTGAAGCAAACGAGCCCTTTAACTAATTATCAAACGACTCAGTTTGAATGTTGTAAATCGTTTTTCCAGACCCCAGTTGTGCTCCTAGGGTGCAGAAGAAAATGGGGTGAGGGCGTCTCTAAGAGTTCCTCTTAGCAGGTTCCAGTTCAAATTGTAAATAACTAACTTCAGCCCAGCACGCTACAAGAAGTCCGGCTTTTAAATTGTTTGGTATGGCTGAATAAATTAATTCCAGAGACTAAATTTCAGTTCTTCAAAGGGCATGTTTTCGCCTAGGGCTCAGCATCACAGTGGTTGAGCTGGAGACCACAGAGCTAGGTGACCTTTGTCTTATGGTACGCTTGCCGTGGTGGACACGTCTCTGAAAAGCGTACTTTATGTCTCTAGCCTGTCGGAAGGCTTCAGACTTCTCCCGATCTTCCCCACAGCCTAACTTAGGGCTCTGCCTCTCTACTCTCTCACATCCCCCACTTATACCAGACTATCACTAAAACAGTACCCGTCGCTTAGGATACATCTAAATGGTTTTGTTTACACAGAAACATCCAAGTTCGCACTCATGTCTCTATGCAATGGAATCCTGTCTGACTTCAGGACCACATGATGCAATCAATGGTTCATACTAGACAAATGCGATAGATAATACAGACTGGGGGAGATGAATGCTAAGCTGTGTGTAACTAGGGGCCGTGGGGAGCTCGGGTGGGTAAATAAACTGCTTGCCGTCTGAGCACAAAGACCTGAGTTCAGATCCCTCAGCACCCATGGGAGTAAATGCATAAAGAAAAGCCAGGTAGGGTGGTGCATGCCTTCAGTCCCAGCACTGCGGGGAGGAGACAGGCAGGTGGGTCCCCAGCTCAGTGTCCGCACAGTATAGACAGATTCATGAGCTCTAGGGTCAGTAAGAGACCTTGTCTCAAAAAATAGAGATGGAAAGTGAACCCTCAAAAACCCAAAAAAGATTTTTAAATTAAATTCATATTTGCCGTATGGCTTAGCAATTTAACTTCAAACTAGAAAACCAAGAGCTGAACACACCTCTGTGTGTTTGGGGACCTGCCTTTGTCCCCCCAAACCCAAGAAACAAACCAAGCAGCTTTGTGGCACACCACTGTAATCCCAGCTGGAGGAGCCAAGGCAGGCTTACTCCCTGGGGCTCCCTGCCCAGCCAGGCTCACCTCCTTGGTGAGTCTCAGAGCAGAAAGAGACTGTCTGAAAAGAAACCAATAAACAAAGTAGCTAGCATGAAGGAACATCAGCAAGGGTTGTCCTCTGGCCTCCATGCACATGTGTGCACATGTACCTGTACGTGTATCTTATCTGTGCATACACACACACACACACACACACACCACAATTTGCAAATAAATGCTATGGAAGCATTATTCATAACAGCGAAGGTGTTTGAAATAACTCAGAATCCATAAAGTGATGAGTAGATAAACAGAATGTATTATGTACGCACTGTGGTAATAATACTTAGCAATAGAAATACTGGGGTCTTGATACACACTACAATACGGGAGAGCTTGCTTATTGAAAGAGACTAGAAACTACTGTCACACACCTTACGGCTCCATGACTAGGAAACACCCAGGACATACACAGAGGTAGACCAGGGAGGGAGGGTGGGGACTAACTGCTCATCAGCGCAAGGTGTCTGTGTGGGCAATAGCTGTGTTCTGGAACTGTGTAGTGACGATGGCCTCACATCTTTGTCAGCGAAAGCCACTGAAGACTCTCTGAAACACACACAAGACTGAATGGCGGTATGTGTGCTCCAGTTCAGAACAGGGTCGGAGAGGAAGATGAACCGGGCGTAGAGATGTATGGTGTATTCAGGGATTGGGCTAGTGTGAATCTATAGAGGCTCATGCATGCCCTGCGGGTTGCCTGTATATAAATCTAGCCTACATTTGTTTAATGTATGGTTCAGTTCCAGAGCCCCTCTGGGTGAAGTCGGGCCTGGCGACACTAGTGACGGATCACGGCTCAGCAGCTACTCTGGAGGTGGAACTGGGTGTTCGCTATCGGAAGCCGCTATTTACAGCCCACATTTTCCTTCAGGGAGCACATTCCTTGCATACACATTAACTTGGAAAGGAGACGCAATTTGCTACATAAACAGTAAAGCCATTTTTTTTAAACGTGAGGAATGGAAAACTACTGAAATACGTTGTTTTATTTGGCCGAGTCGAGTTTGCTGGTATGCTACTTCTGTTCTCAACATGCGTACGTTCCAGGGGATGTCGCTGCAAGAGCCAGGACACTGACTTTTTAGCTGGTCACAGCCTCACTAATAATTGACCCAATACCCTGAACAGCTGACCAGAGGGCAGAGTGACCAGAAGGAGGTCCTGTCAAAGGTGCTATCGCCTTGTTCCTGGGATACTTACGTCTCACTTTCTTAAGACTAGGGTTTAAGAAACAGGCTGTGGTTACGGCGGACGCTGACCCTTAGCTGAGTTCTGCAGCTTTTCGCACTCTGTGTCCTGGTGGCAGTTTACAGGGGTCACATACAGGGCTTATACACTCACTCAGCAGATTGTTTCTATTTAGGAATCAGTTATGTCAACATTTGGTCCTCTAGGTATTTTTACTTAGCTGCTGACCTGCAGAGGCCTTTAATATTTTTAAGGGTCTTTGTTTCTTCAATGTCCAAGAGTTTGGCGATGTCAGTTCTGGGGTCAGGGTGGCAGTGCTGAGCCAGCTGGAATCCCTGGATACCTTGAGGCCTGAGGACAGAAGACAAGTAGACAGTGCTGCTTATCAGAGTTGTCACTGTCGGGGTCAGAGGTCATAGGTCAGAGGTTTGCTTCGCCATTCGCTCATTGAGACACCTTGGCTGAGGATTGCCTCTAAGCCTCAGTTTCCTCACAGACAAAGTAAAGTGATAAAAGCAGACTACAGTGAGAGGGACAGAGTCAGTGTTCCTGTTATATTTCAATAGCTTGAAAGGAGCCTGTGTGTGCTGCAGAGGCATTCCGTGACTGCGTAGACACTGACTCTTCCTCACCACAGCCAGGAGACATCACATCACTGATGCCTTGAAGTGCGTGCCTGGAACACACAGGAGACAATAGGAGAAGCAGGCGTGCACCTTGCTGTGTTGGAATCTATGGTTTTTGCTGTGCTTGCTTTGGCATTAAAAAAAAAAAATAAAGTCATATGGTTGAATTCCTTAACAGGACCCTCCTACAAATGCATGCACATGTGTCCACAGACATGTAAACACACGTACATAATAAAAACAGTTCATGGGTGGTGAAGAGGGCAAGACTCAGCTAACGTGTGTGCTCTATGGAGAGAGTGCAGTTCTCCACTGGCCCGTGGTCTTTTCCACAGTTTTACACTGCTGTGTCAGGCGGGCAGGATGTGTGTCTGTGTGTGAACAGTTGGGTTGTGTCAGGCGGGCAGGGTGTGTGTCTGTGTGTGAACAGTTGGGTTGTGTCAGGCGGGCAGGGTGTGTGTCTGTGTGTGAACAGTTGGGTTGTGTCAGGCGGGCAGGGTGTGTGTCTGTGTGTGAACAGTTGGCCAAGGATAGGTTGGTCATGTTCGTTCAAGGGTTTTCAAAGTGCAGCGAGCACTCTGGCCTTTCCTTTGCAGTCCTTTCACATTGGCCGGGCTTGATGGCCCCCATATAGCTTTGCCCAGACTTGCCTCCCGAAACCTGTGTGCTTTTCACTTATCCTGTTTCAGCCACTAAAAGGTACCTGCTCCATAATCCCTTCTCCCAGACCACAGATTCCCGTGGGTCGCAGATAACCTGCGGTGCTTACAGCGGACTGTTTGTCCACTGTGCATCCTTCCTGGTACCCACAGATGCATCCTGCCCCTTGGTCACTTTGATGCAGCTCTCCTAAGCTTGCCTCTCTGGCACATTTCAGCACATTCCACCTGTTAGTCTCTCTCCCTCGAATCTGGCCAGGCACATAGCAAGGATGAAACAAATGACTATGCCTTAGAGGGCTCTGCAGCTCTACGGCCAGTGCTGGGGTGGAGGGAGGCTGCAGCGTGCTGTGGTTGTGGAGGTTGTGGAGGAAGGCATTGGTGGAGCAGAGCTGGGTCTAGGAGTTCCCGTGGAATTTTGCCAAAGGGAAAAAGAAGGCAAGAGCGGTAAGGTGCCAAGATGTCTTCCCCAGACCAGCCTGTGACATCAGGCATCTTGTTCCTGGCTTTTCACGTACCTGAGGTGAACTCCTATAAACTAGTGAGTTAGGGCCATAGCAAAGCAAAAGCGAATTTTCTTCTTGCCATAAAAATGTAACCACACACATGTTGTGTGTAATATGACATGAATTGTGATATTTCTGTGGTATTGCACATGGCAGGCAAATGTGCTGCCACTGAGCTTTTTTCTGAGCCCCTCCCCTGCTTTTTCCACTTTATATCTTGAGACACTGTCTCGCTCAATAGCCCAGGCTTGCTTTGAACTTGTAAACTTCACCTTAGCTCTGAAGCAACTGGGATAATACACCTGAGCCACCAGACTTGACTGGCTTTTTATTTCTTATTTAAAAGTTCATGGATTTATTTAGAAGTTCATGTGTCTGGAATTTATCAAGATGAAATATGGCCAGACAGTTGGATCTGATTATAAAGCTTAAAAATGGTCTGTGCAGTGCAAGGCATCTGCAGTGTTTCTGGACTGATGGGTAGTTAAGGCCAGAACACATGGTCTGCATGCTTCCAAGTGTTCTGTGGGGTGCTGCTGGCCAGGCTCTGAGACCTGCCAGAGTTTCTGTCCAAGGTCAAGGTTCCCTTGTGATGCCCTCTCTCTGGAGGTGACACTCACGTACCAGAACTTGCTCATTACAGAATCGTTCCAAATGGGATCAAGCCAGGAATGTGCTTCAAAAATCAGTTAATCCCCGAGTTCCACCAGCCTCTGAGAAGTTACCTGATTTATTAATAGACACATGGCAGCCAGTGTGGCAGCCTCCTTATCATGACTGAGGACAGCCTCTGACAGATTCCTAGAGCAGGCTTTCATGGACTCACAGTGACATTTGCTATGATCCAGAGTTTTCAGGTAAGCTAAGGACCTTTGTGGAAGGGAGCAGCGTTGCTGGGTTTTGGCCCTGGCTGGGTTTCGGCCACTGCCGGGAATAGCTGCCATCCAGAAGTACCGTCCATCTTTCTTTATCTGGATTGGTGACAGGTGAAGGTGCGTGCAGGCAACGGTCTGACATGGAGGCTAAGGACTACACTTTGTGACCTGTGTTGTGCAAAAGGCAGGTTTGGTTGCTTTGTTTTCTCATTAAAGTTTCCAGTCTTGATGCTTCTTAAAAAAAATTCTTTGAGAATTTCATACATGCCTACAATGTATTTTGGTTATACCCACCTCTCATTCCCACCCTCTAACACCCAGAAGAACCTTCTAGCTCATCTTCCTCAGAGCCTCATGTTTTTCTTAAGTTAATTAATCATTAATTATCTTAACCCACTGAGTCCAATTAGTGCCTCTCATAAGCCCAATGGTGTGGGCTCATCCACTGGAGTATGGGCAATTTACTGGTAGCCATCCCCCCAATAAAAGCCATTCTTCCTTCCTGGTGGTGGCCATAACTGCCAATAGACCTCCTTCCCCCCCACCCCCACCCCCAGCTAGGGTGGGGTCTGAGAGAGGAAGGTTAGCACTGCTAGACCAGAGGCTGGCTGTGCAGCTTACTTAGCACACACTTGCCTAGGCTGCTTAGGGCGCTGATGGGTAGAGGTGGGGTGGCAGCTACTGGAAGTCATTTCTTCCTAGACACGGGTCCCTTCTTTTCCACCAGGTAGAGTGGGCTGAGTTGTAGAAAATCCATTTCTTAGAAAGATGAGCTTCACCTACTTCTTCGTGGCTTTCTTCGTGGGCTTAGCAGCAGAGGATAATTCTGAAGGTTTGCGGAAGGCAAACGTGTAGTTACAGAGCGACAAGGCTGAAGTGCGCAAACCCGGGAAGACAGGATTATTCACAGAGACCACCAGAATGCTAAAAACACTGGACCTCCATCTCCAGGCAAATGGGCAGTGCGAAGCTGCTGGGAGGGTCCAGCTAAGGATGAGAGTGCCGACCAAAGGTTTCTCTGCCCATGTGCCCGAGGCCATATGGCATATCAACCTTGACACAGGTTGCTGCCTTTGTTACCAAAATGGCCACCATTGCATGGAGTATGCCTGGTACCAGTTATCTCTCCTGCACAGTCCAAGGAGGGCAGAAGTCAATCACCTTGATGGACTACTGTCACCGAGTGCTCTAAAGGTGTGCAAGGGGGTGTGAGCAATAGGATTGCATGTCAGACTCTCCCACTGTGGCTGAGTAAGCGACTCGATGGCAGTGAATAGGCCCTTTAATAATGTAAGAACAGATAACCTTTTTCTAGGGGCTTTGAAGATTCCACTCACTTCACACACATACACCTCCCAGCATCTTGGGCATGGTAGCCAGTGAAAGCATGCTGATTCCACATTGTGTGAGAAAAGGCTAATGCTTAATTTTCAGACCGTGAAAATGAGCTGACATAAATTATATCATTTAAAGTAGGTAGATCAAAAGTTTTAATATATTCATTTTGCATTAATCTTTCCTGCATTCTTACCAGTTTTTTTCCATGATGGTTGGTCACTGTGATAAAATAACATACGTAAATGAGCTAAACTCACACTGGCCGTCCAGCCAGGTGCCCCTCTGTGGCAGGCATCACCACACCTCAGGGGAGCCAACATCTCTTCAGTGAGTGCATTCATAGCCTGTCCTCCCCACAAGAGCCATCTGTGCATAGTCTTGTCTTTTTGCTTTTCGTTGCACTTTTAAAAAGCTTATGTCTATGTTGAATACAAACTGAGGGTATCGAGACGATACTGGGCCGACGTGAGCACTGACGGTCCCATGCAAAGGCTGCACTTGGTTAGAATCTAGGACTTTGGCACCTTTGGAACTGCAGGGGGTTTAATTATATTCCTCCGGCTCATCTCGTGATTCCCCTGGAAGACCTTGTGAGTTAATTATGGGTCCCAGGGACACTCTGCAGTCCCAGCTACTGCATTGCTGTCCCATGAAGGTAATTAATCACTGGGCCCACACTAGTCACATTCTTTGTCCTAACTGGTAGTTTTAGGGGAAGGAAAATTTCTGAACAAAATGGAAGCACATGTGATAACACATGTATGTATATATATATATATCCATATATGTGGTAATTATGAAGTTATTTCTATAGTGGGCTTCCCACCATAGGTCAGAGGGAGGGGCTGGCTGTAGACCAGTGGCAGAGCACTTGCCTAGCATGCCTGAGGCTCTAGGTTCAATCCCTAGCACTGAGCCAGAAGAAGACAGAGCTGGGAAGATATATAGGAGAGAAACGTGAATCACTTGATTCTTGGGGATTCGTCCCTGATATTTTAGAAACCTTGTCTGAGGGGACACTGGATATATATGCTTCCTTCTTTCTGCTGCCCTAACCTCCGCAGTGTCTCCAAATCTGAGTTAGAGATGTCAGCAGCCTTCTGTTTTCACGGTGATATCATCTGTTACTCAGCTGAAGGCAGTTTGCCCCTCAGGGATGTGTGACAATGTCTAGGGACACTTTTGTTGACCACAGTGTGGGGGGTGGTGGTACTAGGTTCTTGTACGTGGAAGCTAGGGACCTTGCCAAAAGACAGGACAAGACTCAGGCCAACCTACACTCCCTGCCAGGAACTATCTGGCCCCAGATAGAGAAGGCAACAGAGGCTGAGGGTTCCTAGTTAGTTTATCTAGTTGAATGGACTCTCTACATATTCTTAGTTTAGCTGTTTTTGTCATCAGGAAAGCCCATCAAACTGTCTTAAAACAAACAAACAAACAAACAAACAATGAATGAACAAGCAAACAAAAGCCCTACTGCCATCACCACCGACAAAAATGTCTTTTGTAATACCAAAGTATTTCTTAGGGTCCCAGATGTGTCTTTCACCTGCCAGGCTTTCAGATTCCGCACATCACCCCATCAGGGATGGTGGCCCTGTCCCCTCTGGGCAACAAAGGGTTAAATAGACACTGGTTGGCATTGTGAACAAATGGGACACTGTGCCATCTGTGAGATGGACCTCCAGCCATGGCCTCAATGGAACTTTCCACATCTTGATGGCTTTATGGTAACAACAACTTCTGTGACATCCTGCTGTACACATGCTCGCACCATTAATGGAACAATAGCCATGTTCCTGGCGTATAGATAAAAGCGGTTTTGTTTATATTTTTGTTTTTTAAAGAAAAGATAATGGATCCTAGGCTGTGAGCCCGAGGGTGGCCCGAAACTGCTGAGGGCTTGTGGTTCGGAAGCTCTGGGATTGCAGGCTGAGAGGCTCTGTTTACACCATGCTGGGAATCAAACCCAGGACACTGTGCGTGGTAGGCACACACTCCACCAACCAAGCCACATCCTCATCCTCAACGTCTGGCAGATGAAAGAAGGTATAGTAAGCGCGTGAGCGACCTAGAGGCCATGCTGCCTTCAAGAGATGGGAACTTCAGTGTTCATCCTCTAGAGCCCAGGCCACCAAGGTTCCTTTCTCCTCTTCCCTGGGGGGCTGTTGGCTACCAGCCCACGAAGACGGGAGGAACAGAAGGCGAAGCACAGAGTTAGGAAGGCTGTGAACATGACGGAGATTGACCATCCGGAAACCACTTCAGGGAGGTAGTTCAAGTTTATTCAGGGGGAACAAAGGCTTGGGGAGTAGGTGGGGCTTCCAGGATGAGTGTACATAATTGGTCGAAATTAGGTACTGTAAGGATGCCTGATTTGCATTTGGTATCACACTCCTATCATATGAACGGGAGCACAGTACGTAATTATCCTATAGGCGCAGGGAGAGGAGAGCTAGCAGGGAGCTGTGTCAAGGGCCACACGTATCAAGTGTAGTTAGGGGCATCTATGTCTAAAGACTCTCCAGGTGGAGTCAGGCAGAGAGCAGGAGGCCCTGCTGGGGAGAGGGAGTCCTGCACCTGACGCTGAGCTCAGAGTGGCTACCAGGACTGGGAGAACGGCAACCTCAGACAGCAGGATCCTTCCAACACTTTCCCCATGAATAAGAAAGTTCATAGTGAAGGCTGAGGTCACACTGCACATTGTTGGTGTCCTTGACCTGCCTGTTTGTCCCTCTGACCCTTGCCTTCCTTGGGGACTTGACTGTGAGAGAGAGGCCAAACAGCACCAGCCACTGTGCCCAGGAGCACAACTTGGCCTGAGCTGCTCTCAGGGAGGAAGGGTTGTGGGAAATGGCGTTTCTTGTAAGGAATTCGATTCGTTTTCCGTTTGGCTTAACTGAGTATGTTCCTACGAAGGAAGGAGCAGAAGACTCCCAAATTCCCAGGCTTCTCCTTTCCCAGCAACTAGCTTTCCCTGGAAGAATTGTAGGAAGGGGCTGGATACTGATCTGAGGTGTGTTTGTGCATGTTAATGGCGTTTGGCTAACTAATTAGGGGGAAAGCACCATTCTTAACCGGCCACCAGGATGACTGGAATTTTTATTCTTGGCTCGCTCTTGCAATTCTCTTGGGCTTCAGCCTGTCTGGGAAATCTTATTTCTTCCCTTTTGCCCATCTCACACAAGCAGGCCTATGCTTATGTGGAAAGCCATGAGTTTATTAAACACATTGCTGTTGGGAATGTGGCTCAGTTGGTAGGGTGCATGATGCTCTGGACTCAGTCCCCAGGACCTCATAATCTCAAAAAGGTGAAAAAGTGATGATCAGAAATTAAGGTCATCCTTGGCTACAGAGGGAGTTTGAGACTAGCCTGGGCTACATGAGACCTTGTCTGGAAAAGAAAAATATATCTTTAACTTGAATAACATTTCAAAGTATTGGCACTTTAGGTGTAGTCTCTATTTTGCCTTTTGTGTCTTTTTCCTGCCTTCCCTTTTCGGTTCACCCTTCTCCTAATCCCCCCTTTTGTTTTTGTAAAGATTAATTTTTAATTAGGTGTTCTTGTGTGTGTCTCATGTCATGGAGGTCAGAGGCATTGGGGGCAGCTGAGAGTCACCCAGTATGTGTGCTGAGAATCAAATTGTATCCTCCAGAGTGGCACCCTCCAGCCATCCTTTTCACTTCTGACACAGGGTCTGTCAGTGTTACTTTTCTATTGCTGTAGCAAAACATCATTATTGAGGCAACTTATAGAAGAGGCTTATTTGGGGTGTATGGCTCCAGGGGGTTAGGCTCTCTGATGGTTGAATAAATAGCAAACAGCAGGCAGACATGACAGCTGATGAGAAATCACATGTTCAACCACAGAGAGAGAGAGAGAGAGAGAGAGAGAGAGAGAGAGAGAGAGAGAGAGAGAGAGAGAACTCAAAATGCAGATTGTTTTTTTCAACCTCAAAGCTCCCTGTGGTAAGACCCACATCTAAGTCTCCCCCACATAGCCACAAACGTCTCATTCCATATCCCAGACTGGACTGAAAATCATGTCTTATACAAAATCAACATGTCTCTGCTATATAAGAATATAATATGGAGTCAACTTATTTGCTTCATTTTACGGCACATGGATAACTGTTATCTAAATGTTTTCCAAACCTGTAAATCGTTTATGTAAAATAGTCTACTATTGGCCTTGGTGCACCCAACTTTTGTGTGTATTTGTGTGTGTGTGTGCTTGTATGCCTGTGTGTATGCATGTGTGTATGTGCATGTATGCATGTGTGAGTGTGTATGTGTGTGTGTACGCAGGTGTATGCCTGTGTGTATGCATGTGTGTATGTGCATGTATGCATGTGTGAGTGTGTATGTGTGTGTGTACGCAGGTGTATGCCTGTGTGTGTGTGTGTGTGTGTGTGTGTGTGTGTGTGTGTGTAATCCAAGGTCACCAGCTCAGGTCACAGCTGGAAGAACTACACCATAGCACCTATGTGTTACAATCGTCCAGCTCTGACTTGAGAATGACAGTTACACGAGTCACAGTGCCACCACATGTCTGGTGTCCCCAAATCTGTCTCAAGTGCAGCCTTCAACTCAAGATGCCAGAATCCTAACAGGGCAGGTTGCTGACAGTCTTTCTGAGCGTCTGCGTTTGGCTGGGATCCTGCGCTGTAACAGAAATGGCCCTGGGCTCAGTGTGCTGTGAGTGCAGATTGATTAGCTGTGTGATCTGAGAGAAGCCAGTCACGTAACCGCCATGAACTTGGTTTCCTCATCCTTAGACTGAGATGCTAAGTCAAAGACCATAGATGATTCGTGATCTAATGCAGTTAATTAAAATACCAGCTCTAACCCTGCAGCTAATAAACAGGAAGGGAAGGCTCTTAGTCCCCAGCCAAGCTGCTCTGCAAGGCCTCTGCGAAGAGTGTGCTCCAGGCAGGAGGTTCCAGAAAATAAGACTGCGGGGGTGGGGGTGGGGGAGCGCTGAGTGTATTTATTGCTGTTCTCTGGGAATTTCTGGGAGGCCACTTTCAAGGCCAAGTTAAGATGTTTTGTCCCACTTTGTCCCCTTTGTGTGTCCGTCCACTCGATGCACTGTTGAATTGTATTTTACAAGAGCCCTGTGCTCCGTGCAGCAGTGGTGCAAGGTGTAGCCACTGACAGCGAGATGCACTGATGCTTCCCTGTACATTGTTCTGTTAACGGAAGGACAGTCTCCTGAAAGGCTGCCCCTCCAAGACCATGTGCCTGCCCAAGGAAGCTGGTGGTTGGAAACAACAACACAGTTCTTTAGCGTTCCCAAAAGAAAGCACGGCAAATGAAAATGCTGTGCTGCCTCCACATGCAGATCAGTGGTGGAAACACAGTTAGAAGCCTTCACGTTTGTTTCCACTAAAGGTAACCTCTCTAGATTTTCCCCTTCCCCTTGCACTGAACATGGCTTTGCTCCTTCTGGGATGTGCTGTTTCCTGCCAGACCTTGGTGCTGTGAGGTGACAGCAGTGCTCTTAGGAGTGTGACCCCTGGGGTGCAGGTGATTGCAGCTGCCTCTTGGCCATCCCTCTGGATGACAGTTGTTCTTGTCCTGGATCCAGAGCAGAGCCCTGAGCCCTGTTCACCTGCCCTCCTCAGAAAGGACCACGCGTGCCCCAAGAAGCTGACAGCACGGTGGAAGCTGGTGCCTTCTTCTTGACGTTTTCTTATTCTGGGTCTGTGTCCTCTTATTAAATGCTGAGCTGGATGTAAAAGGCTCTGCCTGGGGAAGCAGTGATGTAGAAATAGCTGGGCCTGAGCGCGTGCATTTCCTTAACGGCTGGAACCACAGAGGGAGGCAAGATGCACTTACAGGAAATCCCTGGCAATTTTACTGAGCAGGTTCAGCATTTCATCAAAAGTCCTGACCGCCTCCATTCGATACCCTGTGCCCCGCAGTTGTTCTACACACTAGAGCGTTGACCAGCTCCGTGTGACTGGCGCTGTCATCTTCTAGTTCTATTCACTTAGCTTGCTTACCGATATGAGATCATGAAGTAAGAAATGAAACCCCAAGAGCCAGCATGACCTTGGGGAGCCGAGCAAATGAAGGCTGCCTTGGTGAAGTGCAAACAATCTTACTGCAGGTAGCCTGGAATTGGCTGTAGTCTTTTCCTATTAAATGTCTTATTTTGTGCTGTGATAAAATGCCCTGACAAAAAGCAAGTTAGGGAAGAAAGTGTTTATTTTGGCTTATGACAAGCATGGCAGGGGCTGTGTGGCAGGGACAGCGTGGCAGGGAAAGCGTGGCAGGGACAGCATGGCAGAAACAGTGTGGCAGGGACAGCATGGCAGAAACAGTGTGGCAGGGACAGCACGGCAGGGACAGCATGGCAGAGACAGCGTGGAAGGGACAATGTGGCAGGGACAGCGTGGCAGGGACAGCATGGCAGAAACAGTGTGGCAGGGACAGCGTGGCAGGAAAAGCGAGGCAGCAGGACCAGGAGCTGGGTGATTATATTTTCATACACATTCAGGAAGCAGAGAAAGGATTGGGGCTATAAAAACTTGAAGCCCAACCACAGTGATATACTTCCTCCTGTCAGGCTTACCTCCTGAAGGCTCCATGGTCTCCCCAAATAGCACCACCTACTGGGGACCAGGTGCTCAAACACTGAGCCTATGGGGGACATTCTCGTTCAAACCACCGCATCATTCACTTATTGTGTTGGGATGAAAACCATCTCAAATCCCTACGGTGTAACACAGTTTAGGTTTTATCAAAAAAGTAACTACTATTGCTTTTCATAGAATGTATTTTTTAATTAAATTAGAAAATATTTTGTATGTATTTATATATGTGTGTGTGGGCACGTGTGTAGCGTGAGCCATGTGTGGAGGTCAGAACAGAGTTCCCACTGTCTGTTCTTTCCTTCCACAGTGTGGGTCCCAGAGACCGAACCCTGATTGCCGAGCTTACGGCAAGCATCTTCACCCTGAACCATTTCACCAGCCCATTTTAAATTATCAATTTTATCATTTGACAATTTCATAAATGTATATAATGTATTATGATTACTCTTTCCACTCTCTTATCCTTCTTAACCCTGTCGCGTCAACACATATCTGGTCCCTATCACTCTTTTCTTGGATTCATGACTTTGGGGTTTGTATTGTGGCCTATTTTGTCTCACTAGGGTCATCTGTGTGACGATTGGATCGGAACTGTCTGTTGGAGCCTGTTTGGGGTCACCTGTGTGTACATATCTGAAGGCATTGATGTCCCCCTATCCCTGGGTCTACCAGTGGCGAGTATCTCAGTGTTAAGTGGTGGGAACCCCGGGTCCCTCCTCTGCCCATGGGTACATTCTGAAGAGCCACAGGCAGGTCTTGTGAGCGCCTGCCTCCCCACTCACAGCTCTTGTCCCTCTGTTCTGAGAGACAACATTCCGTGGAATGTTGCATCAGTGGCTCCTTTAGTTTCGGCATCCACTTAGGTCCAGCCTTGATAGTCAGTGTTCCCTCACAACCACAGAGAATGCAAACTAGGAAAACAAATGCATGACCTGCCTTTAACCACAGTGCTTTCTCACTGACACTTTTTGACAGCATATTGTCTGCTTGTCATATGACAGTAGTTTTGTAATATTTTTCATGTATAGAAAAAAATACCCCCTAATTTTCCATCTAGCATAACTGACTGAAATTCATCTTTATTGTTGGAGCTAGGAGATAGAAAACAAGTGATTTGTGCATAGATATGTTCACTGCTACAGTTTCGGGTCTTCGAACACCAGTGTTCAGTCATTTCCACTTCACAGGGTGTTCACTGATTTGGAAGGTACGTTTATAATTTCACTTATTTCCTTATCACGCGCATCCATGACAGGAGAGAATTCGCTGTTGTTTGGTGTGGATGGGCCCTGGGTTTTTAGGACTTGGCTTCAGAGCCCAGCCGGCTGCTTTGTTCTGTCTGGAGCTTGTTTTCTGTCTGTGCATTGTGCCCTGCAGTGCCAGATGCCATGGGCACATTCAGATCACACATGCCTCTGTGCTTGGTGCAGCACTGGAGGAAAGCAGAATATTTGTGGATATTATTTTTTTGGCATTTCGTATGAATAGACCCAGTGACAACTATGCACGGACAAGACCATGAGCCTTATACATATGTCATGAAACCTCAAACTAAAAATATCACTACCTCTATTTGCATTAGCCAAGACACACACACACACACACACACACACACACACACACATACACACACACACACTTTTTTTTTTAATCATAGGTACAAATACCAGTGACGAGCTAAAGCTGACCTAAAAGAGGGAAGGTAAAAATGAAAGACATGATCCCCATAAGAGACTGTGATTAAAGTGTCTTTTGACTCTGTGAAAATGGGAACAGGCCTCCATCCTGCAGTTTAAGCATTACTGGCTTCCTGATACTTCACACAAACACGAAGAAAGCCACTGTCGGGGCTGCGGCAATAGCTCCGCTGGTGAGGCGTTTCCCAGGTGAGCATGAAGGCCTGAGTTCAAGTCCCCGGACCTGAGTGAAAGGCCAGGTGTGGTGCTGGGCACTCAGAGTTCCAGTGCTGAGGAGGGCTTCCTGGCCATCTAGCCTAGACCAACTGCTAAGCCCTGGATCCCACTGAGAGATTCTGTGTTTTCAGGTACACAGCCTTCTCAAAAGCAGCCCCTGAGACAGGCCTCTGTCCTCCACACTCAGGTACACACTTGTGCCTGTACACAAATGTGGGCACTCTCGTGAATGTGCACACCCACACACAACACCCAACACACACACATTCTTGGGTAGGGAGCTCAGGGAAGCTGACCCAGAGTGACCTCAGGAGGGGAAATTTTTATATCTGTTGCTTGTCTGTTTGAGGAGTGCTAGTGATGGAAGCCAGGGGAATGCTCATGGTGTGCAAGCACTCCACCACTAAGCTGTACCTCCATCTGGGCATATGTAGAATTTGCTACTTCCATGGATCACTTCTCCCCCTCTGTTCCAAATGTGGTGGGCAGGGCATCAAGAGAGGTCTTGGCTGAAGAAATTACTTTGTGGGAGATGACATATTATTTTCAAGCCAAGGGACTTCATGACGTTCAGAAGGTGGACCGGCTTGGCCATCCTATTTACAGCCTTGGAACAGGGCCTTTTGGGCTGTTCCACTTCAGAAAGGGCCAGAAGTTGGCTCTTTGTCTAGGCATGGCCCACCGAGCATTTCTTTGCTGCCATTGTCTCCATGGTGGCTTCTTTCCTTCACAGATGAGAAAGGTGTTTGGAAGGACCCACCACTACAACATTGAGTTGCTTTATCTGTGTCATTACATATAAACTAACAGGAAGCTGCTTCCTCACAGGTATTTCCCCCTTTGACATGGGGTCTTATGTAGCCTAGACTGGTTTTGAATTTACTGCATAGTTGAGTATGATCTCAAATTTCTGGTCCTCCTGCCTCTGCCTCCTGAGGGCTGAGATTACAGGTGTGTGCTACCCCGCCTGGTTTATAGTTTATGTGGTACTGGGGATTGAACTCAGGGCTCTGTATATGCTAGGTAAACACGCTGCCAACGGAGTTACATCCCTGGCCCCAGATGGGCTTTGAAAGACAACCATAGGCCAAAAGGTAGATAATGGGGGGGGGGGGAGTCAGCTTCCTTTTGAGGGTCAGATTTGGGGTGGCACGAAAGGAGACTGTAGTCTTTCATCACTTGAGACCAAGGTTTAGAAATGTCAGCAGATGCAAACCCCTGGAGAAGGAAGGGCCACTCCTGTGCGTCACAGATTCCAGACTAAATCTAACTCTGTTGGCTTCCCTCAGGGAAGAACCCAATGAAATGCATTAGTGTTTGATGTGCTTTCTCACTGTCACCGTCCTCGCCTTTCATTCTCCTGTGCATAAAACAATGCATTCCATAAGGCCTTTTGCACTGAAGATACCTATATGAATTAAAATAATTTCTTTGTTTGTTTGTTGTTCTTGAGACAGAGCCTCGTGTAGCCTAGGCTGGCCTCAAGTTCTCTTTGTAAGTGGGTGGCCTTGATCACCTGATCTGCCTCCCTTGACCTTCTGAGTGCAAGGGTTATAGCCACACCTCACCATGCCTGGAAAAATGATGGGGTAAATAATCTTCCTTCATATCTCTCTCTCTCTCTCTCTCTCTCTCTCTCTCTCTCTCTCTCTCTCTCTCTCTCTCTCTCTCTCTCTCTCTCTCTGTGTGTGTGTGTGTGGTTTTTTCGAGACAGGTTTTCTCTGTGTAGCCTTGGTTGGTCTGGACTCTCTTTGTAGACCAGGCTGGCCTTGAACTCACAGAGATCCGCCTGCCTCTGCCTCCCTCGAGTGCTGGTATTAAAGGCGTGAGCCACCACACCCGGCCAATAATCTTTCTTTGGAAGAAAGGGTGGCAGCATTTTCTTAGACTTCTCGTCTTAGCTTGGCTCTAATCCTGACCAGGCTGCCTTGATGTTTGTGCTAATCCTCTGCCCAAGTATCCGTATCTGTCTAAACTTTATTGAATGAATGACTTCTTACAGTTTTTCCTGCGTTTACTTATCCTCAACCACTGTTTGCTTGTCTGTCTTTATTAGATCTAACCCTCTGCAAACAATAGCATTGAAACCCTTCCCTCCCTTCTCCACAGTCTAAAGTCGGCCTTGCCTTCAGTCACATTCTGATCACGTGACTTGACTCCTCACAGATCGCATCAGGGTCCCCAGGGCCTTTGTTGACTTTGAGCCAAGAGAGGATATCCCAGAGGGATTATGGGATTTGTATTATAGCCTTACACCTTGTTTATAAACTACTTTCTAGTAACTGCATGAAAACTGCTGATACTGGGTATTTCCAGTCAGGTCACAATTCTTTCTTCAATTGTGGTTTGGCATTTAAAAATTGCTCTTTTTCTCAAGAAGTCTTAAGCACAATAATAAACAGCTCTCCACCTCAGATAGTGTAAACCTTTGCATGTGGGGGTTGTGGCATGGACCAGACACTTTGGGCTCCCATTTGAGTTGGTTCAGCATGTGTCTGGTTCAAGAATTAGACCAGACACGAGAGAGAAAGAACTTGGATGACTTACCGCCTGTGTGTTACTTTGAATCCATGAATTTGTCAGCAGCAGAGGGCACTGAAGTTGGTCTTTCTCTTCATCGGAGTCAGTGAGTAACCAAATCTATCTTTGGGAAGAACTGTGGGTTCTCTTTGTGACAGGGGCTCCTCACACTCCCAGGTAAGCCCCGGGGAAGACTTCGGACTACACAGCCGCTCAAGATGGGAGAGCCTGGTTTCCCTGTCCATTGGTCCTCCCTTCCCCCACAATGACCAAAAATGGCCTTTGATATGAATCACTCGGTAGAAAATGATAAGAAATATAAATGAGCTATAATCCTCTCAAGGAATGTTTGATGCAGGCATGAGTCAATCTCTGCCAATGCACTTTGTTCATATGAAATTCTAGATTATTAGCTGGCCAGGGCAGACTCATAGGTCATGGGACTATACAACCGTGAAACACTATACAATTACTTTTAAAAAGTAATTATTGAGCTGGGCATGGTAGCACACACCCCTTTAATCCCAGCACTTGGGAGGCAGAGGTGGTCAGATCTCTGCGAGTTCGAGGCCAGCCTGGTCTATAAAGTTAGTTCCAGGACAGCCAAGGCTACAAGAGAAACCACATTTCAAACACACACACACACACACACACACACACACACACACACACACACACACACACACACTTTGTTATTTGTAGCCTTTATTATGCTGAAGTTTGTTCCTTCAAGTCCTGTTTTCTACAGTACTTTTATCATGAAGGATGCTGGGCTCTGTAAAAGGCCTTTCCTGCATCCACTGAGATGACCACATGATTTTGGTATTTAAATCTGTTTATATGAGTTATTACATGTGTTGACTCACGTCTGTCGAACCACTCCTGGATCTCTGAGATAAAGCCAACTTGATTTTGGTAGCAGACGGTCTTTTGAACATAGACTTATATTCAGTTTGCGAGTATTTTATTGAGAACTTTTGCATCTGTGATCATCAGGGATAGTGACCTGTACTTTGTTTTATTTGTTGTGTCTTTACCTAGTTTGGCTATTGGAGGAATGCAGGGTGTGTACTGGGAGACAGGTGCTATGAAGGGGGGAGGGCTGGAGAGATGGGGGAGGGGACTTTACTTGGGAAGGAGGGAGAAGGGAGGAGGAGAGATAAACGCCACTTAATGTCTGAAGAAGCCACAGGGAAATGTTATTGTCCCACAAAGAGAATCCTAGACTCTTCAGGGATAAAGACTTGGTGAGCACGCTGGGTCTCTTCTCAGGAGAAGCCATGGAGGCTTCCTGTGAGGATTTGATTGTCCAGTAGAGGGTGGTGGAAGACCATGCCCCCAGCCCCTGATGGGGACACTTCTGGGCTGTTCTGAGGAATGGCTTTGATTGTCATCTTATCCTCATAGCGTACACATAAGCTAAAAGCCAGGGCTGCAGAGTTTATGGGGTGTGTGGTGCTGTGCGGAGTAGTTGCCTCTGAGGAAGCAGAGGATGTAAGCTCAACTGCTAAGGGCTTGTTATCCTGTGGCCCTTGGGAGCCGGGTGTTGTAGTCTGCCTCTGGGATTAAAGGCAGGAGCCACCAGCACCCGGCTGGCGGCTGGTGAAGAGACTTTAAAGGAAGCTATTTCACTACCTCAGTCTTTGCTTTCTCATCTGTAAAACAGGTCCAAGGAAACACCTGCATCTTTTCTGCCACTGACATGGGGCTATTGGAGCCAACGCGCAGGCTAACTTCTTGGTAGCGCATTACTGAAGGAGGGAGGATGAAACACAAACAGCAGCTATTTTATTAATTTATTCATATTACAGCTCAATTGCTAGCTCATCCCTTGTATTCTCCCACTCCTCCCTCCCTCCTGCTTTTCCCCTACTCCCCTCCCCTATGTCTGTGACTGAGGGGGACCTCCTCCCTCTGTGTATGCTCATAGGGTATCAAGTCTCTCCTTGGTAGCCTGCTATCCTTCCTCTGAGTGGGATTTTTAAGGTTCAAAGTATTAGAATTCTAAACACCTGAACATGTATTCTTATTGTTTAAATTCAGTATATTTTTCCTTACAGATGTTTGAAGATTTTTAAAAATTATTATATAAAGTAAACAAGATAATATAATAAGCATCACACATTGATTTTCCGGGTGTTTAAGACTTTGTTGTTAGTTTTATATGTGCATGTGTGTGCACGTGTGGCTTTATGTTTGTGAGCTCAGGCCCTTGCAGAAGCCAGGACAGGGCGTTGGATCCTCCGGACCTGTAGTTTCAGACAGTTGTGAGTCACCAGGCCTGGGTGTTGGAAATGCTCAGTTTCCTGGAAGAGCAGCAAGTGCTATTGACTACCGAGCCATCTCTCTAGCCCTACAAACAGACCAGAACTTAAGGCTTTTGTTTTAGATCTATTTTCATTATTAATTTAAAGTTGTATATCTGCAGGTGTGTGAGTGTGTGGGTGTGTGCACATGTGTGCAGGCGTGGGTGTGTGCACATGTGTGCAGGTGTGGGTGTGTGCACATGTGTGCGGGTGTGGGTGTGTGCACATGTGTGCGGGTGTGGGTGTGTGCACATGTGTGCAAGTGTGGGTGTGTGCACATGTGTGCGGGTGTGGGTGTGTGCACATGTGTGCGGGTGTGGGTGTGTGCACATGTATGCAGGTGTGGGTGTGTGCACATGTGTGCGGGTGTGGGTGTGTGCACATGTATGCAGGTGTGGGTGTGCACATGTGTGCTGGTGTGGGTGTGTGCACATGTGTGCAAGTGTGGGTGTGTGCACATGTGTGCGGGTGTGGGTGTGTGCACATGTGTGCGGGTATGGGTGTGTGCACATGTGTGCGGGTGTGGGTGTGTGCACATGTATGCAGGTGTGGGTGTGCACATGTGTGCAGGTGTGGTGTGTGCACGTGTGTGCAAGTGTGGGTGTGTGCACATGTGTGCAGGTGTGGGTGTGTGCACATGTGTGAAGGTGCTCAAGGAAGCCAGTTGGTCCCTGAAGTTGGAGTTACAGGCACTGGTGAGTCACTGGTAAATTGCTGAAAACTGAACTTAGGCCTTTTAGATCTGCAAGCTGTCTGAACTGCTGAGCCATCTCTCCAGCCATGTAAGCATGTAAGCATGTTTGAAAGCTGTTATCTATAGATGTCTGTTGCTTCTTATGGAAAAACATCCAGTTTTCTGGGTCAAATGTTGGGCAGTGTTTAGTGTTAGGAGGGAAAGGCAAAGCTCTTGTTAACTGTTGTTTTCCATTCTTTTCTCAAATTATTTATGTTTATTTATTTAAGTATTTTTTTCAGGTTACACCCCAATTGTTATCCCCTCGCTTGTATCTTCCCATTCCTCCCTCCTTCCCTCGTTCACCCTATTCCCCTCCCCTAGGTCTGTGACAGAAGGGGACCTCTTCCCCCACTGTATGGTCACAGCTTATCAGGTCTCTTCCTGGGAGCCTGCTTACCCTTCCTCTGAGTGTCACCAGGTCTCCCCACCAAGGGGGAGTGGTCAGATAAGGGGGCACCAGAGTTTATGTCCGAGTCAGTCCCTGCTCTCCACACAACTGTGGAGAATGTGCTGTCCATTGGCTAGATCTGGATAGGGGTTCTAGGTTTACTGCATGCATTGTCCTTGGTTGGTACAGCAGTTTGAGCAGAACCCCTGGGCCCAGATCTGCCAGCCTTAATGGTCTTCTTGTAGGTTTCTAGGACCCTCTGGATTCTTCTGTTTCCCCATTCTTCCTTACCTCTCTCACCTGGTGCTCCTCACAGATCCTATTTTGTTGGACATACTAAAGACTTAACAGGGATTTGAACTTGCGCCTCACACGGACTTGAAAACCAATTCTTTGAGAAGTTTTCATGTATGTAGCCAGCCAATTGCAAATTCCCCGTTGGATGTCTATTTTCTGTTTGGCAGGTATTTTCTTCCAGCCTGAGGTTTTGTTTGTACTGTGCAAGAGAGCCACCCCACAGACTTCTACACGCTAGGCAAGCACCCCACCAGAGACTTACAGATCAAACTCATAGCTTTGCCTGGCTTTGAGTTGTTATACAGCCCAGGATGGCCTTGAACTTGCGATCTTCTCCTTCTGCCTCTCAAGGACTAGAATAATAGGCAGTATGCCCCCACATCTATAAGTTATGTTATTTTTTTAATAAATTTGATTTAAAAAAAAAAAGAATGTGTGTGGGCGTTTGTGTATGTATCCCACGTGTGCCTGGTGCCTGTGGAGGTCAAAAGAGATTCCCTGGACCAAGACTTGCAGGCAGTGTGAGCCAGCATGTGGGTACCAGCAACTGTACCTGGGTCCTCAGAAGATCAGCCAGTGCACTTAACCACTGAGCCATCTCTCCAGGCCCCAGTGGTGTTCTTAACAGTATCTTTTAGTGAAGAGAAGTATTTAAATTTAATGAAGCTTGTCATGGTCCATCAGTAGTGATTTTAGTGTCCTACCTGAAGAATCTTGGCCTAACTCATGGTAACAGATGTTATCTTCCTTTTCCCCCTTTGGAAAGCTTTATAAGTTTATATGTAATGTTTATATCGATAGTTCATGGTCCATTTTGTGATTCCCCCATATGAATGTTACCACTGTTGGCAGTGTTCTTTAATTCATTTGTATAATTATAAAAATTGATTAATAGCATGTAACTATGCATGTAATAGTATGTAAGTATGCATGTAATAGTATGTAAGTATGCATGTAATAGTATGTAAGTATGCATGTAATAGTATGTAAGTGTGTATGTAATAGTATGTAAGTATGCATGTAATAGTATGTAAGTGTGCATGTAATAGTATGTAAGTGTGCATGTAATAGTATGTAAGTGTGCATGTAATAGTATGTAAGTGTGCATGTAATAGTATGTAAGTGTGCATGTAATAGTATGTAAGTATGCATGTAATAGTATGTAAGTATGTATGTAATAGTATGTAAGTGTGCATGTAATAGTATGTAAGTATGCATGGAATAGTATGTAAGTATATATGTAATAGTATGTAAGTATGTATGTAATAGTATGTAAGTGTGCATGTAATAGTATGTAAGTATGCATGGAATAGTATGTAAGTATATATGGAATAGTATGTAAGTATGTATGTAATAGTATGTAAGTGTGCATGTAATAGTATGTAAGTATGTATGTAATAGTATGTAAGTATGCATGTAATAGTATGTAAGTATGCATGTAATAGTATGTAAGTATGTATGTAATAGTATGTAAGTGTGCATGTAATAGTATGTAAGTATGCATGTAATAGTATGTAAGTATATATGTAATAGTATGTAAGTATGTATGTAATAGTATGTAAGTATGCATGTAATAGTATGTAAGTGTGCATGTAATAGTATGTAAGTATGCATGTAATAGTGTGTAAGTATATATGTAATAGTATGTAAGTATATATGTAATAGTATGTAAGTATGCATGTAATAGTATGTAAGTATGCATATAATAGTATGTAAGTATGTATGTAATAGTATGTAAGTATGCATGTAATAGTATGTAATTATGTATGTGGTAGTATCTAAGTTTTTAGGATGTCTGTTGTTTCTTTGATCAAGTTATTTTGCATTATGCCGGTATTATACTGTCTTGATTAATATGCATGCCATTAATATGCATGCCATATGGCGTAAATCCTCCACATGTTCTCTTCTTTGTGCATATGTGTGCGTGTGGATGTGTGTGCAGATGTGCATGTGCACGTCTGCGCGTGTCTGCACGTGTGTGTGGAGGCCAGATCTTCAGTCACTCCTCTCCCCAGTGTTTTTGAGACAGTCTCTCTCAGTTTGACCTGGAGCCCCTCCCTTTCGCGAGGCTGGTCACGCCCCAGGGACCCACCTGCCTCCGCTTCTCCCGTGCTGGGATTGCACGTGCGAGCGTACCACAGCTGGTTCTTATGTGGGCCCCAGGAAGCCAACTGGGGTTCTCATGCTAACACAGCAACCACTTGAATGACTGAGACATTACCCCAACACCATGTGGTGTTTTTTTTAAAGATTACTTTGGGTTTAGGGCTCAGGGACCATTGCAGAAGTGGGGGTGGCAAGACTGTGAGAGCCGGAGGGTGGAGGCGTTTGCTGTGTTGTCGGAAGCTGCACCCAAAACTCAAGCTGAACAAGGACAACGACAGACATGGCAAAGTGAGCCGCGAGATGGCCGCAGCAGCGTCTCAGTACTGTGGAGAACTGTAGGAAAGTAAAGAGCGCTGGGATCACAGCAGTTGGTCATCCAGTACCAATGGTCAGTCCTAAAAACATACATACAAGTAACGTTATACAGACTAAGAAGGTTATATTTAGAAGCACCTAGTACCGTTCTATTTTCTATAAATGTACCAATGCAGTTAAATAAAGGAATGCTATCAACAATGCCGACATCCGCAGAGGGGGAAATTAGCCTCACGTCGCACATAGAGTAGTCAGTCCATGGACCATAGACCACGTTTTATTCCTGGAAGAGGCATGTTGTAATTCTAAATAGGTTTTTGCTTGCATTTCTTCCCACACTGTCTCTTAGATAGCTTCCTGCTGGAGTTTTAGCAGCTTTAGATCTATTATGGATATAGAATTATTTTGTTAATTCTGACAATTGGACTCCTATTTTAATCTGACTATATTTAATCTCTACTAAAAATGGGGACATTTTCACACTTCCCCCTTACTACTCTGATATGTTACCTTTTGACTGCTTTTGAGTTTATATAATTCTCCATTTTAATTATTAATAGTTTGGATGTGTGTGTGTGCAAACACGTGTGCCTGTGAGATGCCCTCGGGTGCCCTCCTCTATTTCTCTCTCTCCTTGGTTTTTGAGACAGCACCTGGAGCTCGCTGACTTGGCTGTTCTCGCTGGTCAGCAGCTGCAGGAGTCCTGGCCTGCCTCCCGCTGCTGAGACCACAGGCACGTGCGGTTCACGTAGGGCTGGGGCTGGATCTCCAGTGCTGATGATCGTGTGGCAAGCCCCTCACTGCCCGAGACGTCTCTCCAGCCTCCAGATGCTGCTTTTCCATTGTAAAAGCTAATAACGTGTTTTAAGCATTCTGACTTCCATGCCAATTGCTTACTATTACGTCAGTTTTTAGAAGTGAAAACTAGCTAGTGTGATTTGAGAATGTTCCACAAAGTTTTGTGCACTGGAAGCGTGGACCCCAGAGTGGCCATGTTGAGGTGCAGCCTTCAGAAGGTAGGGTTTAGTTGAAGGCAGGTCATTTGTGGACCTCTCACTGAAGGGATTGATGTAGTTCCCAGGGGTGTCTGTTAGGTCCTTTGAAAGTGGGTTGTACTGGGCGTGCCTTTAATCTCAGAACTCGGGAGGCAGAGGCAGGTGGGTCTCTGTGAGTTCCAGGCCAGCCTGGTCTACATGGGAAACTACAGGCCAGCACAATGAGACCCTGTTTTATTAAAAGGTGGGTTATGTAACAGGAAAGCAAGGCTCCTGAATCTCTCTGGCTTCCTGTCATGCCATCTGCCACAGTGTCCTCACCAGGGGCCAAACAGATGGCCTTGGGTTCACTCACGCTTGAACTCACAGCCTTCAAAGCTGTGAGCTAAATAAACCCCGTTTTAAAATAAAGTATCTGGCCTCCAGTATTCTGCTTTCTCAGTAGTAACAAAAGAAAACATTTCTGACATTAAAATTTTGTGTATGTTCTTGATAGCAGAGGCAAACATTATGACTGACCGCATGCATGTGCTCATGTGTATGATGGGCATGCAGGTAGAGGTCAGAGGTCAGTATGGGGTGTCTTCCTCACCTGTCGGGTACCTTCTCACTGGACCTGGAGCTTGCCCCAGGAATCCTCCTGCCTTGGCCTCCCCATGCCATGTCACCACCTTTCTCACGTGGGTTCTAGGTTTCAGACTCAGGTCTTCAAACTTGAGCTGACAGAGACATCTCCCCAGCCCGAGGGGGTACTGTTGTGTGCATGAGGTCTGTCTGCCTCTGAGACAGGTGTGCCTCACCTCCCTAACGCCACAACCCCTTAACGCAGATCCGCATGCCGTGCTGACCCCCAACCGTAAAACTATTTTCGCTGCTACTCCATAGCTGTAAGTTTGCCACTGTTCTGAATCTTAATGTAAACGTCTGATATGAAGTTTATCTGGAATGTGACTCCGCGTGACAGGGTTGCCGGGTCCCCAAAAGCATCACGACTCATCCGTTGAGAATGATTGCTCTAAAGGAACATGCAAGCATTGTCAAAGCGTGGTCCAAGGATTGTTTCTAACAGCTTATATTTCCCCAAAAGGGTATTACTTTACCTCTCGTTCAGACAATCCTTTTCTTGTGGAGATTTTTGGTTTACATGAATTTAAAGTCTTTTTTTTCCCCCTAAGTAAACCGAAGGCCTTACTAACATCACTAGGACTCACAGCCTTTTCTTCCTCAGGTGCTGGATGGATGAAGCCCTCCTCTCTGAGGTGATTTCCTGGAGCCCCTTGTGTGTTCTGCCTTGAGCGCACTGATTGCTGGATCTGCCGCCTACTTATCACTTGGAGTTCTCCTCCTCCTGTATTTAAAAATAGTTTCTACTTTTACTATTTTAGAGAATTTCATGTGTCAATGTGTGGGTTTGTGTGGGGCCGGTGCTTGCAGGGTCTGCAAGAGGGCGTGACGCCGGGGGTACAGGTAGAGATGAACCACCTGAGGTGAATTCTGGGAATCGAACCCAGGTCCTCTAGAATGTCAGCAAGCCCTAGTAACCATGAAAACGTCTTTCTGCCTACTTCACATTTCTAAACTATTTCCACGTTTCCTCGACCTCTTAGGTTTTGAGTCAATTCTCAGTGGCATTTTCAGAAAAGCTGCATGAGAAGTTAATAGCACTCACAAGTGTGAATTGTCTGGAACAGATATAGAAGGCATGTGTGCACACACGTGTGTGTACAGTGTGTGTGTACTGTGTGTGTGTGTGTGTGTGTGTGTGTGTGTGTGTATGAGATGACTCAGCCATCAGAGTGGCTGCCAGTCTGACAGCTGATCACGCCCTTTCCTTTCAAACTCTGCCTCTCTCTCATGCTTGTATGACTGTCTCTGTGCCCCTGGACTTCGGAATTCCCACCAGAGCACCCCAGCTGTGCTGTGAGTGCCTGGTATCTTTTTAATCCTCATAAATTAATAGGAAAGCTAGTGAGAATGTTTTCTTGAGGGATTGGTTTTTTCTTCTTCTTCATTTCTGGAATGATTGTCCTCTATAATTGTGTTAGTTTGAATAGAGAGGTTTCTAAAATGAGCTCTTAATATAGCTAAGGAGATATTGCTGCAAAAATATTCTTACTGCAAAATATCACATACCAATTACAAAACTATCTTTTAAAACCTCAAGGAAAAGTATGGAATTTCACATTGATATGAAAAATGTTTCAGAATTAAATCCAAAAGCTGATGATGTAAAAACTAGATAATTACTAAAATTAAAAATTAAGGCTTTTCTACACAACCGGCTTATTAAACTGAGTGATGGGCAGACTCTCTTGACTAGAAAGCATCACTGTCACATGTGTATTGTCCTGTTCTGTCTCCACTGCACCATGGTTTGAATGCCTGTGAACCCTGAACACCTAACTCCTTTTTAGAAGCCATTTGCACCCTCCATGTATGTAGGAGCCTTCTGGCAGGTTCTGGCTGCGCTGGGCCTCTTCCTGTCTGCTGGCTGTGTAGGCTGCTGCCCTGAGCTAAGTGGGCTGGCTGATGGCAGGTTCTGGGCAGGCCAGCTGTTCTGTGCCAGCTCATGGGGGCAGGTCACCACTCTTCAGGGCAGCTTTGCCCTGAGGTAGCTGAGGCCTTGTAAGCTGCCATGCTGGAGTTCTTCAGCCCAGACTGCACTTTTTAGTAACTGTTCGTTTCGTGTCTCTGACTCAGAGTATTTTGTTAAGTGCCACTTAAATTTTAAAAATGCCTGTGCTCCTAAGAAGTGTCCTTATGTAAGCTGAGACGTGTGGGATGTGGGGTGTGGGGAGGAAGGTAGTTTGTGTTGGTTATGGGAGAGCTGAGAACTGTTTTCCTCTGACCCCATATATGAGAAAAGAGAAGGAAAAACAGATTTTTGTATCTGACTCTACCCCCATTCTCCCCCTTTCTCCTCCAGCACGCTGAGTCATGAGAAGCTGAGTACCCTAGCCTGCCCCTCTTATTGAACCCCAACTACAGCAGCTGCCTTCCGTGGCCCCAGGCTGTCGTACCAAGGGGGGAAGAGTCACTCAGCATCCGTTAGAATCAAACTGTGTCACAATCCTCACCAACACACATGGCCAAGCCCTGCTCAGCACCTCGGGGTGACAGGGTTGAAGAAAAGAGCGTTCCTTTAAAGAGGACCATTAGGGCACTTCATTCAGTGTTAGTGGTGTCCTCACCCAAACGGGGGTGGGGCAAGGGGTCGGGGATCTAGATACATGGCTCGCACAGTCAGAGACATTGTATGTACAGCGCAGGACCATCATGTGGGATGGCATCATGTGGGCTCACAGGACCAGGCGGCTATCCTAGTTTGCTTTTCTGTTGCTGTGATTAAATACTTTGACCATAAGCAAATGAGGGGAAGAAAAGCCTGATACCGCGAGGTCATAGTTTTTCACAGAGAGTAGTTGAGGCAGAAACCACAGAGAAATGGCGCCTCCAGCCCGTGCTTAGCTAGCTTTCTTGCGCGGCTCAGGCCTACCTGCCTAGTGAGGATGCCGGTCACAGTGGGCCAAGTCCTGACACCCACATCAGTCATCCATCAGGACAGCCTCAAAGACATGGCCAGAGGACAGACTGATGGAGGCAAGTCTTCCTGGGCAACTTCAGTTTGTGACAAGCTGACAATAAAAACTGAATAGGACATTGGTCCTCCCTAAGTCAAGGAAAGTCTCGGAAGCAAACTTGTCAACCCTGTGACCTCAGCCTCCAGCCTCCAGCTCTGGACCCCGGTTGCCTAAGCCACACTTTATCATAGCAGCCTAGAAAACTAGTAGAGCATCCTCGGTCAGTTGCTGGTGCTTTCCCAGCATTCCTCTACAGGCAAAGGGGATAAAAGAACACGTGTTCACTGGGACGTGGGCAGATGGCCCTGCTGCCGATTCTAAAGGCCCGTTTCCTTGGCTTTCTTTACACAACAGAGGCATGAAGGAGACATTCTTGTGTGCACTGGGAAATGCACTGCGTGTACTACAACATGTGTGTGGAACTCAGAGGGCAATGTGTGTGTTAGTCGGTGCTCTCCTTCCATCACATAGGGCCCAGGGGGCAACCTTAGCTCATTAGGCTTGGGAGCAAGCGGCATGTAGCCATCTTGCTGGACCTCAGGGAGAGAGACCTGTGTGGATGTCAAAGTTGAATATAGAATCAGGGCAGCTGTAGTCAGAAGTTCAGAGACATGTAGGAACGCCCTTGAGGAAGATGCGGGCTGAGACCAGCTGCCTCAAGCAAGGGCGGTGAGGTGGTGCATTTTGGTGAGGGAAGAAGCCAACATTCTAAGGGGCTTTTGCGTTCCAAAATCACAACCTCGCACCTCTCTGCCTGTCAGGGCTGAGCTCACCCTCTTCCTTCTGCTGTGTGGACTCTCCATCTCTTTGATGTTATTGCATCGTCTCAGGCTCTGTTGGGTTAGTGACTCTATATCCTTTGTTCTTAGCCTGTGTCTCCCTTTTGTTCACCCTAATGGGGCAGTTACTGCTCCCACCTCCCAGGGATCTGTCTTGGGGGGCAAGTGTATGGCTTGAAGTCGTAGCACCAGAGAACCTCAGGAAGATCTCACTTCCCACTCACCTTGGCCTTGAGCAGTGATGTAGCTCCGGAGTCCCTCACGGCCTCATCTGTAAAACGGATACAGGGGCTGGAGAGACGGCTCCGTGGTTAAGGGCCTATAGCGCTCTTGCTGAGGGCTCAGTTCCCCACTTATGGGGTGCTGTTTGTAACTCAAGCTCCCAGAGGAATCCAACGCCTCCGGCCTCCATGGGCAATTGCACTCATGTGCGCACAGACACATATGTATACATATCATTTAAAAAATATATATATATATATAAAATCACATCTTTAAAATAGGAATAGTAGTGGTAACTCAGAGAAGAGTGTGAACAGTCATCAGAGCACATGGGCCGCACAGAGCACTGTCATCAGTCCCCGCGCATTTCAAGGGCTCAACAGTGCTCGCCAGTGGCTCTAAGTGGCAATAAGTACAGTGATGATATTTTTAAATCACTGCTGTTACTAGCAAGTGGGTCAGTTGCTGGAGATGCCCCTTGAAGGATTGCTCTCCTCATAAGGGAACATCTGCTTTCTTGTTCCAGCCAGGAAGTGCTATCCGATTTAGGTCAGAGACGGACTACAGAGCCAGGCCTTGGCCCGTTGAGGGACAAATGTTAGGCCCTCTCCGACTGTGCAATGTACAAAGAGATCTTGTTGCAGTGCACACTTTGGTCTGATGCAGGAAGGTGGGTTTAGGGGCTGGGATTTTACATTTCCAGGAAGTTTCAGGTGAAAGCAGTGCTACTGTGTGTCCGGGTTTCAAGTCGCAGGGCCCCTGAGCACATGGAGAGCTGATTCGAATGCTATGCTCCGCTATTGTGAACCAATGATTGTTTTTATCAATTTACGTCTAAAGGCCAGAAATTTTTCATCTTCAATATTTCTCTAAAACTGGCCAGGTTCTTGCTAATTTTCCACCCCTCGCCTCGCTGCCTAGTCTTTAAGCAATGTTTTAAAATAGTGCTGACTGGTGTTTCTGTGGACGTCATGTGTATCAGAAACTGCTTACTAAATTCTTACTGTGTGTTCTAGTCTCATCCTGTTGCTGTGATAAAACACCGACCCGAAGCCGCTCTGGGTAGGAAAGGTTTATTTCAGTTTTCAATTCCAGACCATAACCTCATTGAAGGAAGTCCAGGCAGGAGCTCAAGGAGGAACTTGAAGGCGGGCGGGCTTGCTATTACTCACAGCCTAGCTTCTGTCCAGGAAGGAGCTCACAGCCAACACAGAAGAGCCCCCTGCAGGATGCTGACTCATGAGCAGTTTTTATAATCCAGGACCCATTGCCTAGGGGTGGTACCCAGGGTGGGCTGGACCTCTTACATAAATCAACAGTTGAAACAATCCCCTAGATATGCACACAGGCTAGAGCACAGTCCTGGAGGAAGTCTGAAATTGGTGACATTCTCTGAGTGGCACTTGGGGCTGGACCCCATGCAGGCAGCTCAGCTGTGGTTGACTATATAACAAAGCTTTAAGAAGGAGGCTTTATAAACTCCCAGGTTACAGAAAGCAGACAGATCCTGAGGAGACCTCACAGCCTTTCCACCTGCTTCTATCCAAATTTAAGTGTAAACTAAAGTCTCATCAAACAAATATGATTTGCTGTTGACTTACATTAAACTGCAGAACATATTTTTTTCTTGTGCCAAGTCAGCAAGGCTCTATCTACCTCTGTCTCTAGCCTCAGTGTCTAGTGCTTAAAAAAAATTTCCAGGGCTAATAATAGTAGCAACTGCCACTACCATGGCATACACCAAGCTGCAGTGCATGATGGGTAGGATAGAAGCTGTGTCTGCCAGAGGCTTTGTACCTCATCATTTGGGAAGAGCACATACTTTGGTGCATGTTGCCCAGAGCCTGGGGCTTGGGAAACCTTGACTGCTCAGTCTGGAACCTGGCTCCATTCTCATTGGCGATGATTTGCCTTTTATTTTTTATTTTTTGGTAAAATGAATGAATTGGGAAAAGTGGGAATAATTTGGTGGGTTTTTTTGTTTTTTTTTTTTGTTTTGTTTTGTTTTTGTTTTTTTGAGACAAGGTTTCTCTGTGTAGCCTTGGCTGTCCTGAACTTGCTTTGTAAACCAGGCTGGCCTCGAACTCACAGCGATCCAGCTGCCCCTGCCTCCCAAGTGCTGGGATTAAAGGCATGCACCACCACTACCAAGCAGTTTGGTGTATTTTTTGAGCCCTTTCTTCAAAGCACAAGAGCTGAACCATCTCAGGCAGATGCTGCGGTGGAGCCTAGACCCATGGTCCGCAGCCGCTGGGCAGCAGCCTCCAGAAGCTCATCTGTCAAGCGTTGGCTTTAGTGGTAGAAAGCCTCTGGCTCCCTCCAGCCTAGCTTTGTGCTCTGGGGCATGGGACAAGGTATCTTGCGGCCACGGTTGCCAACAGTGGGTCAAGGTTATTAGGAACCTTAAAAAGAGCCACAAGGCTGCTGCTTCGTGTTGGCTTTTTTGAAAGGCTTAATGTAGGGTTTTCTGGGTTTGTTTGTTTGTTTGTTTTGTTTTGTTTTAACTTGTTTGTTTTGAAAATCTTTGTGGGGAAATGTGGGAGCTCATGGGAGGGAGCAGAGCAGAAAGATTATTTGGTATAACTTTCTGGGTTTTGATGCACTCTGCGAAGCTGTGGCTAACCCAGCTCTCTTTGGTGGAGTAAGGAAATGACGCTCTGGGAAGAGACAAAAATCTGAATGCAAACAGAGATAAGGCATGAAGGGTTCCCAACGTCAACAGGAAAAGTCTCCGGAGTAATTAGTATGCTTGAGACCATAAATAAAACAGCCCTCTCATTAGAGACTGGCTGTAAAGGCTTTCATTGTCAGATAGGCAGAGTATTAAATGCAATAGTATTTATTAAATAGTAATAAATCCTCCAGCATATCCTGGAAGGCTGGCCTGGAGTTGCTGGCTCGGGGGTGGGGCAAGGGGTGTGGGGGCATTTTTACTCTATTATAAGTCATGACACTTTCCCTTCTTATTAACTCCAAGAGCAACTATCAAAGAGAAGGTTCTGGAAACATAGTGACCAGTGCTGAAGGAAAGGTGCAGAGAGATGTGGTGACATGGTAGCTTTTCCTTGTCAGGCATGTGTCTCCGGGTGATTTTACTCTGTTCCCTGCCTGTCAGAAGCAAAGAAACTCCTCCAAGTGCAGCCCTCTGTGCACAGAGCCCTGGCACACCCGCACTCTCTGGGGAGGAGTGTTATGCCATTGCTGTTGCCTAGCACAGCCCTGCGTGCACAGCGCCCCGGCACACCTGCAGCCCTCTGTGCACAGCGCCCCGGCACACCTGCACTCTCTGGAGAGGAGTGTTCTGCCATTGCTGTTGTCATGAGGCAAATGAAAATGTAATTATAAAACCCCACACTGCAGCAACTCATACTGATTTACTCAAGATTTGCCCATCTTATGTGAGACAAAGGCAGAATCTCATTGTTGGGCAGCAATGCATCCTTCTCCTTATAACCTCCCCAGGCCTGGGATTGGAGTGTTCACTTAGGACAAAGGACACTGAAGAGAAGTGCCTGTTGGTTTTGCAGGAAACACAGAATGCTTTTATTTCTCTCTAACCATAAAAGCCAGGGCAGAGCGGTTGCTTCAAGGAGAGGACAGAGAGACCAGTGCTGGGGCCTGCTGAGACGGTGAGCACATCACGTGACCACTGCCAAGGCATTCTGTGGGTAGTCTCCGAATACAAAGTCTGTGAAGTCCTTTACATAGGTAGCCTTGGCTGTCCTGGACTCACTTTGTAGACCAGGCTGGCCTCGAACTCAGAGCGACGCGCCTGCCTCTGCCTCCCGAGTGCTAGGGTTAAAGGTGTGCGCCACCACTCCTGGCTTCTGTCAGCAGAAGTTTATAGAGAAGCTTTGAGATGTGGGCACGGAGTCCTGTGATCATTACGTCTCACTGAGGCAGTGAGCAAGCCCTACAGACCCAAGTTCAAGTCTGTCCTCTTCTGCCTCAAAGTAGTGACTTTGGAAATAAAACTTTTTCTTATAGGTTTGCCTTCTTCCTCTGTTAAGAGAACGTTAACAATGGCCTTTACCTCATAAGGCAAAGTCTCCGATTCTTACTGCCTGTGTCTAAACCTGGAGTGACCTTGGGCAATTCTTTAGTTTTTTTTCTTGCCTCAGTTTTACACTGGAAATGATGATGGCCCCTGCTTCAAAGTGTTCTAAAGATAGTGTGGCTGGAGTGCCGGGTGTAGAGAGTGAGGCCACATGAACAAGGCTCTGGGTTCTATCCTCAACACGGGGAGGGGGAGGGGGAGAGAGGAGGGAGGGGGAAGATCTTTACACAAGCCCTCAGCAAATGTAATTTCAGAATAAAACTGAAACAATTCAATAAGCAGTCTCTGGAGTAGAGATACATAGAGACACATAGAAAGAGGTGACATCTTAGGAAAGTCCACAAAATGCATGGTCCAGTCTCAAAGCTGACTCCATGGGCTCTGCTCCTAAGTGGTGGACAGATGACCAGGTCTAGTCGTGGAGAGAGAGATGCATGCACCACAGACCTGGTGTAGCTCCCTGTTGAGGTGTAGGGTAAATAAACTGTGTGGCCCTTTTAGCTCTTAGATCCCATCTCTTTAGTCCTCTTGCTGTGCTCTGGGTGGGGCCGGTTGCCAGGGCTGAGGGCAGGGTATCATTAGGACACAGACTCATTTTTTTCTGTCTTTCTAGATAAGGTCCAAAAGGTTCTTCTTCCTTATTGACTATGACCTTTTGATAAATTTAGTTTTGTCTCTCATAGTGGAGCCATTTCTCTTATGAAGTTCAATTTGTTTCAGGCTTCTTTCTGTTCTGGTGAGTCTAAAAGCTGAGGTGAGGGACCCTGTGGATGCTTCATTACTGAGGCCCGCTGTGTTTCACTCACAGCTCATCGTAATGTACATTCTGGCTGGCTACATCGTCTGTTCTGCATTTGCAAAGCCCCTCCAGGCCAAGTCTTCCAATGCTGTCTGCTGTCAGGCTTGCTGTTTGCAGGGCAGGATAGCAGCTCCTCGCACAGGCCACACCTTGCTGCTGCACAGGCCCATCACAGCCGTTCCCATGGCAAACCCAGCAGCAGCTGCACAGAAATGGGCTTCATTCTTCCTGAGCGGCCTTGGGCAAGTCCCTAAATTCTTTTTCACCTTTAAAGACTTTTCACCTTTCAAACTATAGTGTAAAGTTTCTCTTCCACCCCTCCCAGTGTGTTTTAGAATAGCACGCTCGAAACTGTGGTTAATAGTTACACAAGGCTTAGAGCTACTCCCGTCAAATCAATGTATGAAATGCTTCTTATCCTATTCATCTCTTAGTTATGTGGCATGCAGGTGTATTAATGTTAAATCTGGCTAAGAAGCCTGTTCAGCAATGTTGCATCCAGCATTTCTCAAAGGCAGGTGGGTTTACCATTGAGAGCACACTGATGCGCGTGATAATCACTTTCTCAGGAACAGTTACAGGAGCGGGGTTTAGGACGCGCCTTGTCCTAACTACAAAGGTGACCTGGTTCCATCTGGTCAGGGGTGCCCAGATCCCTGCATTTGTAACGTGCCACCATAGCCATTTAACTATGAAGGGGCTGTGTGTTTTAACAGTTTGTTTGAGTCTAATAAAGTACAGAGCAAATTATGACTGGTTAAACTTAGGTCACATGTGGGGAGGACAGTCAGGGGAGAAGTCCTGGTAATAAACTCTCAGTATTGAGTGTTCTGTGTTCTCTGGTGCCCTATTTACAAAAGGCAGCAAGCCCCACTGTTAGCCAGAATGACTTTAGCCCCAGAAGACAGGCGAGGCACACTAGACTTCATTCCTTTCCTCACTTCCACATTCTGTGTGTATGTGGGTGTGCATATGTGTGTTCTGTGTGTTTGTGTGTATGTGGGTGTTCACATGTGTGTTCTCTCTGTGTGTATGTGGGTGTGCACATATGTGTTCTCTGTGGGTATGTGGATATGTACATGTGTGTTCTCTCTGTGTGTATGTGCATGTGTGTTCTCTGTGTGTATGTGGGAATGCACATGTGTGTTCTCTCTGTGTGTATGTGGGTTTGCACATGTGTGTTCTCTGTGTGTACGTGCACGTGTGTGCTCTCTGTGTGTATGTGCGTATGCACATTGACTGGAGCCTCACCAAATTGGCTAGGCTAGCTGGGCAATGCATACCAGGGCTGCTCCTGTGTCCACCTTCTGTGTCACCACCCACACAGTCACAAGCACAGCGCAACACCCAGCTTTCCATGTGGGTTCTCAGGGTGGAACCTGGGTCCTTGTGCTTGGGACTGAAGCCCCGCAGCTCCCCACCCACAGCCTCTCTTCCCACTTAAAATCATCTAGGAGCAGTAATTTGAGACGTAGGAGGCTAGCCTTTGTTTTAACTGGAGGCCGTCAAGAATGAAGACCGCAACTACGACAGACCTCTGTGGCATTCAGATGGTAAGTGTCTTAAGAGACACTGACAATAACAAAATAAGGCATTAGGGATGAAATATGGAGTTGCTGTGGTGAGACTGCCAGGCAGCAGGTCCAGTCAGATTTCCTTCAGTGCAGCTGGCCTTCTGGAACCACTGGCACATGATGTCCCTGCAGTCGCCGAACACTTTTTATCAGTGAGCGATTCTGTCACAGTCCTGTGTCTGGTGCCTGGGACTTCACCAAGTCAGGAGAACATTGTCAGAGGTCCTGAGTCCCAGGCGGTGACCCTGCACTAGGGAAGGGACAATGGAGGACCCATGAGTGTGGCTAGCCACCAGAGGCACTGCAGATTAAATGGACAGGGAGGAGGAGTGACAACTGGTGTCTTGAGTTCATCAAACTAGCTAACGAGCCTTTCTTCCCTTGGTGTGCGAATGCTGGCCGGGCTTTAAAGTAGGATCTCAGAATGGGAGCCAGTGGTCATTTCCCTGTTGGAGGAATTCGATGTTCTTGCGTCCCAACCAATCTCCTCTCTCCTAGGCCACCCACGGATCTGGTGCTGAGGGCATCTGTCTTAACTGCCCTTTCCCATTTAAGCCATGTCTCCATAACTTTCCAATATGCAATAAACCCCAGGTGCTCAGAAGTAACTGGGTAATCCAATTCAGTCTCCAGTATTCCCAACTGGGCGTCAGAGAGATGCCTTTCCACGGAAAGTCATTGTTCTCAGGTATTCCTGACTAAGGGGGTGGGGCTTTCCACATAAGGTCACTACCCTGATAGAATATGGTTCAAAGTCGTGCCCACGTCAGTGCTTTATCAGGGAGCAGTTTTCAGAGCCAAGATGAACAGCTGATAGGAAAAAGGTCTCTACAGTTATAGTATTTTTTTTTTTAATCCTAGTATTTAAAAAAAAAAAAAAAACAATAAGAAAAGCCCATCTGGCTGAGATGGCTGGAAAAGGTGGATGTGGAAGTGTTGGTGGAGGGGAAAGGAGGGGCCGTCCTCTGCGCGTGTCTCCTCTCTGGGCTGTTGTGAAACGACAGTGACTGGAATCTGGACTCTGGAATGCATAGGTGGAGCAAAATCCTAGGAATGTTCTCGCCGCTGTGTCTTCTCAGTAGTTTCTCTGGCCAGCCCTGCTGCGGTCCGGGTGGGTGAATTGCTAGGAAGGCTGTGGGAGGGCTCTGTCGGTGAGGAAGGTGCTAGAATCACACAGTAAACTCCCCGTTCTTCCTGGGCCAGCAGCATACCCACTGTGTACACACACACACACACACACACACACACACACACACACACACACACACACACACACACCTGACTTGACTCAGCCCACAAACTCCTGGGAAGAGAGCCAGGCCCAGCCTAGCTTCTGAGGAGAGGACTCAGCTCTTCTGTGTGACACCGCCAAGGAAGGCAAGGCTGAAACCAGAGCCTGGTACAGGTTGATGCCCAGAAATGACTGCAGTGGTGGACCCTCGCCATGTCTCTGAAGACTGCAAAGGTTTGACTGTTGTTTTGTAAACTTGGCATTTGTATGTCGAGGGAGAGACTGTGTCTTTAGTGAAAAGGAAAGATAATAGGGCTCTTTCTGTTGGGTAAAGCCAATAAAAATTTTTTTTTATGTTAACATGTTAATCTATGTATTCTAAACACACACACACACACTCACACACACATCTCATGTCCCAACATATCTGTAGATATTTAGTAATACTAGACAGGACTGTTGAATACAGGAGCATAGGAGGTATGGAAGCCCGTCCACTGGGCACTTTAAAGGCATCCCCAGCAACAGTGGCCAAACACCTGTGACTGTGTTTCTGAGAGTTTTGTTTGAATTTGGATGCTGCCCCCGAGATATTTTCCCTGCAGCAGTGCCCTCGGAGAGCCCTCCTGGTGGGGGTGGCTTCAGGAATAAACTCATCCCCTGTGGCTGTTGGCCAATACCACATCTACCAGACTGCCCCAAAGGTTTCTTGATGTGGTCATCAAAACCCACGGGCTGTGGCTATCACTGCTGCTTCTTTTCACATGGACTCCTAAGGGTAAGATGACAGGGTTTATTTTGGTTTCAGGAGAGTAGAGAGTAGGTGATGTGCAGGAGGCAGACGGGTTCTGAGCTCACCCTTCTCCTCTTCCGCCTCTGAGTCGCAGCACCTCTGGTCAGCTTGGCATGGCTCAGCATTGTCATCGTCCCAGGCTCCTGGAGGGCTGGGGTGCCTGGGTCAGCTGCACATGCACACACTTGTCAGGAGCCGTGACGGCATTCCGGGTTGGCACATGGTAGAGGATGAATAATTCATGTGGCCTCTCATGCTTGCCTCCTTTTCCAGTAAAAGTAGTTTTCAACGCTCAGGGCTTAACAATCCAGTAATACGACCCTGTATTGATTATTGATCCACCATAGACAGTAACTGGAAAACGAAGGCTGACACGCATTAGAATAGTAACTTTTAAAGTTGACGGTCGCCCTACGTGGGCTCTCAACGTTTTCCTCCTTCTTCTCCCCCCACATTGAATGATAAGATCACCTGATGCTTACTAAAGATTCTTTGGCACCCTCTAGTTCTCCTCCAAGACAGAATCTAAATTTTAATAAAAACATTATGTATACATAATCATTAAGATGTAGTGACATATGTTTTCTGGTAAAAAAAAAAAAAAAAAAAAAAAAAGAAAGAAAAAGAAAGCTATAATTGTGTGATTTTCCTAAGTGAAAGAGGACATAGCAATAAAGTTGCAACATTTCACCATTTCTATATGTCTATTTAAATACATATACGGCATGGTATATATGATATGATAATATGTTATTTTTAAATAAATTCAAGGTCTTTTGTTGTTTGTACGACATAAAGAATGGATTGTCATTTGGTTTCCAGAGCATTAGGGTAAATTCCAGAAGAGATTCTAAGCAAATAGAATAAGCTGCAAATGGATGCTATTTTTAGAGGCTAAACTCGGAAAGAAAATCATTTTTTTTCTTTTGTTTTAATTGACTCCCTTCCTACTCCCTGGTGTAAAGGTAGCTGGCGTCTCCTCCACTTGCTGGACTCTGAAGAAAGTGTCTCTAGAACTCAGTATTTAACTTGAATTCAGCCATAGCTAGATTGGAATTTGGCAAATTATTTCAAGACTTAAAATCAGGCACTCTTTACATTTGGAATTTAAAAAAGGTCTCATTGCTCTGTAGTTAAAAGCTGTGCTTGATATAGGGACCACGGGCAATACATTTGTTGCTTGGAGTCTTTCTAGTCTTAAATTTACTATGTAGCCCAGCTTGACCTTGAACTCTTGGCTGCCTCTCTGCGTCATGCTCCTGAGTGCTGCGATCACAGCACATGCTACTGTGCTAGGCTATAGCAATATATTTTTGATGAACTTTTTTTTTTTTTAATGAAGGGACACATTGAGTGGACACTGGTCTGGCCATGATTACACATCATCTCTTCCTATTAGTCGGTTCTGAGATGTTTTCAAACAAACCTGCTCACCCACTCAGCCGCCTCTTCCTACAGCGTAGATCTCTCTGCCTGCCCCTTCTCCTAGGTACCTAGAGGGCGTTAGCTAGCTACTGAAGATTTTGGTGCAGTCATTCCTTCTCTTCAGAAAGAAAAGAAATGCATGAGCTAGTGTTTGCATATGATTAATAGTAATTTAGGCCTGTGTGCTATTCAGCCCTCTGTTTTATATTTAAATGTGACTGCTGACTCGTAGGTCTCCACCATTTTCATATACTTCAAGGTTGAGGTGAGAGCCGGGGGATAATCATCAGAAGATTAGCGCTTCCATGCCTTCTCGCTGTGTCACTCATTTCCACTAAGAGGTTTCCTGGGAAAGGAGGGAGGTCTTAGGCAAGTTTTGGGGGCTGGAGAGATGGCTCAGAGGTTAAGAGCACTGACTGCTCTTCCAAAGGTCATGAGTTCAATTCCCAGCAACCACATGTTGGCTCACAATCATCTATAATGAGATTTGTATACATAATAAATAAATAAATCTCTTTAAAAAACTTTAAGAAGCATTCATAGCTCGTTCTGCATGTGAGCTGGGCTCATGTCTACGCACGTGGGTCAGTCAGAGCCCAACATTGCCAGGAGAGTGAGAGAACAAACACCAGGCAGGAGCACAGAGCACAGAGGTCCTGGGAAACAGCCACGCCAAGGCTCTGAGAGCTTCTGCCCAGATCTCATCACCCACTCCGTGACAGCCACTCTCTCCCCTGGCTTGTGACTGCCCCAAGCTTCCTCACAGACCTTAAGTTGATGGGCCACTTAAGCCCTGCCTGTCCTTCCTTTAATGGCACTGTTCAGGGGAGCCGTGCCGCATGCTGACGTGTGAATTAAAGTAATTGTCCAGGAGACGTGGACACCTGGTCTTGGTCAGCATGGCCCTGGAGCAACAAGCACCTCTTTATTGACTATTTCAAAATGGCTTAAGGGAGTCTGTGTTTTCACATAAAAGATTGTGCTGCCCACATGACCACCACTCAGGTCTGCCCGCGTGACCACCCACTCAGGTCTCTATCTTTCTTGGCTTCACCCAGGACTTTTTTTTTTCTTTTCACTTTCAAGCTATTCTCACCGTGATAGTCTCTAATTGGTAGTGTCAACCGGTAGGGCTTCTCCCATGTGTCTGGCGTAAGAAGTGTTTACGAGCATCTTTTGTGGCGGCTAGCGCCCCAAGCACCCCTTCACAGGCGGAGGTGTGTGCTGGGTGTGCCTCAGAATGATGACTCTCAGAAGACCCACTGCACTGCCACCTGGCATGAGATGGCAGAGAAGGACATAAGTGTTGAGACAGAGGCTGTGCCTGCATGCCATTGTCCACAAAGTCTAGGATGGTCCCTGGAGAAGCTGGAGGGCGTCTTGGTACTCGAGTGGCCCTATTGGTAACCAGGGCCAGGTCCACCTGTGGGCTGTTTCCCTCCCTGACTTCACCATTTGCCTCTTGTCCTCAGGAGACACCCAGTGCCTGCCTTACTTCTAGGGTCCCAGAAACTGAAGCCCCCATTTCTTTTGTTAATATGACTGTTCTTTGGTGAACGTCAAAGTTATTTTTTTTTCCTGATATAAATGTATATTATGAAATTAAAGAGCGAGAGAAAGGATCTGTTGGACGCAGGGTACCGGTTAAGCACCCACCTCTAGAGGCAGATTTGGGTCAAATCACACCTTTGACACCTAGGGCCATGTAACCTTGGGTGAGGTTCTTTGTTTGTTTTGTGTTCATTGGTATTTTACCTGAATTTCTGAGAGATTGGATCCCCTGAAACTGGGGTTACAGATAGTTATGAGTTGCCATGTGGGCACTGGGAATCGAACTCGGGCCCTCTGGTTCTCTGGAAGAACAACCAGTGTTCTTAAGCGCTGAGCCATCTCCCCAGCAGAGCCTCTTAGTTTACAAGGTTATTTTAGGTTTTGGTGGTGTGTATGTGTGTTTCGTGTACATTCATGTACATTTGAGCATGCCTGTGCACAGGAGGCCAGAAGTCAACACTGGGTGTCTTCCTCGATTGCTTTCTACGTGGCTTTTGGGAACGGTGCTCTCACTGATCCAGAAGCTCATGGACGGCTAGGCTGGCCATCCAGTGAGCCCAGGGATCCACCTGCCTCTGCCTCACACTCCCAGAGCTGAGGTTACTAATGCCTGCCTCTTCACCTGGCTTTGTTTTGTTTAATGTGGATACAAGGGATTCGAACTCAGATCGTTATGCTTACAGCACAGCGAACACTTTGCTGACAGAGCCATCTTCCTGGCATCAAGTTTCTTACTTTTTCCTTTTCTGGGGAGATGGGATGGGTGTTACCTCAGTTAGGGTTTCTGTTGCTCAGGGAGGAACAGAATTGGGTCAAGTCTACAAAAAGTTACCCAGCACAGGGTTTAAAGCTGTCCCATGTAGCCCAGGTTAGCCTTGAACCTTTTATGTCACTGAGGCTGACTCTGGACTCCAGATTCTTTTCCCACTCTGCTTCCCAAGTGTTGGGAATATAGTCATGTGACACCACAGCCAGCTTGAGTTTTTAATTTCTGGAATCCTAAATTTCTACATCTGTAAAAATTATAGGTCACACAACTCCATGTTTTATAAGAGCATGAAAATTAAACCAGGCCATCTATAAAACTCATGTCCCACCCAGAATAATGAGCAGCTCACACAGTTGGCGATCACAGTCTATCTGGACATGCTGATTCTTTTAAGTTAGCTGTATTGTTGGCTAATCCACTGGAATTCTACCTAGTTTGGTCACTTTTAGGTGTTATTTGTTTCATGTGACTCATACAAGAATGAACTTTGATTGTAAAACCATAGTGAGTGGGAGATGGAAGCTGCCCTGACTGACACCCACGCCCAGGGCTAACCCTGCTCTCAGCTATAGTCACACACCACCCGACATTTACAAACCGAACAGCAGCTTCTCCCAGGGCAGGGAAGCAGGGGAGGTTCCTTGGCCTGGCTTCCTAAGATGATCACAAGTGAGTTTCTCTGTGTGGCCTTGGCTGTCCTAAAACTCTCTCTGTAGACCAGGCTGGCCTCGAACTCGCAGAGATCCGCCTGCCTCTGCCTCCCAAGTGCTGGGATTATAGGCGTGCACCACTGCACCTGGCTGGTATGATGTTTCTTAACGAGGCTTTATTTTCATAGTTGAATGAGTTGGTAATCTACTAAAATGCCTAACTATTTGTCATTTGGAGTCTACACTTTACCTGGAAAGATCCAGACTCTGAGATTTCACGCTCGCTGGGTCTAAGTCGCTGTTACTACTGCCTCACTACGACAGACCACCTTTCCCTTCTGTTTTCCCGTTTTATTAAATGACCCTTTAAAAATAAAAAAGAATTTTAAGAAAGTGGAGCCAGCAGGATGCCTCAGAGGGTAAAGGAGCTTCTACCAAGCCAAAGACCTGAGTTCCTTCCCAGAACCCTCAGTGTAGAAGGAAAGAACCAACTTCTGCAAGATGTCCTCTGACCTGTGGTGTGTACACACACACACACACACACACACACACACACACACACACACACACACACACTGTTTAGAGAATAAGAACATTGTTCATTTGGAATCCTCAGTGAGTGTGGACTGAGCAGTTACACAAACACAGTTCAGAAGCTTGAGACCACTCGCCATCACCCCGTTCACCGCTGCCTGGATCGGGCTCTCCAGGGGGGAGAATCTGGGTCCAGTGACTTCCCTGACTGCCAGCGGCTTCTTGCATAACCCTCCACATGCAACGAAACTACAGAATGAAAAAAACGTCAAAGTCAAGTAGGATTGGAAAGCTGACTTCCAAAATGGGCAGTTTCTTCCTTTCTTCCTTTCTTTCTTTCCTTTGTTTGTTTGTTTGTTTTGGTTTTGGTTTTGTTTTTTGAGACAGGGTTTCTCTGTGTAACAGCACTAGCTGTCCTAGAACTCACTCTGTATACCTGGCTGGCCTCGAACTCACAGAGTTGTGCCTCCTAAGTGCTAGGACTAAAGGCGTGTGCCACCACTGCCCAGCTTTTCTAAGCTTGTCTTTTCTCTCATTATTATAGTGGTATCTTTTGGTGTATGAAATGTGGTTTAAAAAAACTTAGAGTGCCATTTCTAGATTTTGCATTTGCTTAGAAGTTGTTGAGTATAAAAGTGAGATCCCAACATTCTCATGGCTTGTCAGTATCGAACATCTGCAGGGAGAAAATAAGATCCAAACACGGTCACTTACACAATTCTCTTTATCTGAAGCAGGGTTTCATGTAGCCCAGGCTGCTTTCACATTTATTGTGCAGCCAAGGATGACCTTGGCCATCTTACCTCCTGCCTCCACCCCACACGCACCGGGATTGCAGATGTGCACCATCAGACCTGCTCTACTGGATGGGACCCAGGTTGCATTGAAGTGCAGACTCAGTGGATCAAGTCCAGTTAGTCTGAAAGACGTTGATTTTTGGTTCAAAGGGGTGTGGGTGGAAAAAATTTTAACTCTCAAGGAACTTTATGACCAAACTCAAAGAAATGCTGCACAGATGAGACCAACAAATAGGAATACATGGATCAAAGTCCAAGAAACACAAGCTTCGGACACCTGCATGATTAACCTAAAGCGAACTTTGTAAAGGACACGGTGGTAAATATTTTGGCCTTTGTGAGGTTGCTGGTGCAACTTTATAACTTGGAGTCCAACAAAAAGGCAGCCATGGATAGCACACATTGGACATTGATGAATTTCAATAAAAGTATGTATAAGGCAATGGACATTTCTTTACAGACCACTGGCCTGGACTATTGAAAGAAATAAGAACAAGCAAGCCATGGGATGAATGTATCTTGAAATGGAAAATATGGCTTTTCATGCAGTGAAGATTTGTTTTGTTTGACAAGATATGTTTTAGAAATGAAGGCAAGAAAAAATTGTATTGGTCACTCATTATATAAAATTTCCATCGAATTAGTGCACCTTAGTCAGGATGAGAACTAAACTCCACAAGTGTGTCTAGCTACATAGGACAGCTACGCTGAAAAGCTGCTCGAAAACACGTTTATCATGAATGCTAATGGTTTTGCTTAGCTGCAGAATGAGAAAGTAGAATTAGAGAGAAATGAAAAAAAAAACCCACCTAATTAATGTGATTTGATTTTATGCCACTTTAAAATTTTTATCTGGCTGGTGTGACCTAGATTCACATAAAGGAACTAAGCGGGTCTCCTGGGGTGTCATTTCTCTAATAATCAGAAAACAATGTGCAGAATGCAAGTGGGTATTTTCCTGCCTCATTTGCCTTTCATACAGATTTTACATTACAGGCGTCACAGGTTAGAGAGTCTAAAGCCTGGAATGCTGCGAGGAAACTTACGGGTTGTTGTTTTGTTTGGGGTAAAAACATCTCTGACACTTGTTTACTTGGTTGCTGCCTGCGTGGAGCCCTAGGCTGTGGTCTGGCAGGTTTCTGTGGAATAAGTGCAGATATGGAAGAGTCCACCGTAGTCTGGGGAGCTGAGAAGGAAGGATGCAGTCAGTGAAAGGCCCCACTTCTATTAAAGCTTTACCACAGCCTAATTCTGCCCAGGTCTTATTTTTCAGGTCTGTCTGTTTCCTCCTTGCATCCATCCATCCATCTATCTATCTATCATCAGTCTATCATCTATCTTCTATCTACTATCTATCTGTTTGTCTTTCTATCTATCTATCTATCTATCTATCCATCCATCTATCTATCTATCTATCTATCTGTCTGTCTAACTTTGGAGCTT